>NW_008824350.1:591736-619225 GCF_000699105.1 Pygoscelis adeliae
TGCTCTGCGCTGGGTCAAAAACTGGCTGGATGGCCGGGCCCAGAGAGTTGTGGTAAATGGAGTTCAATCCAGTTGGCGGCCGGTCACGAGCGGTGTTCCCCAGGGCTCAGTATTGGGGCCAGTTCTGTTTAATATCTTTATCAATGATCTGGATGAGGGGATCGAGTGCACCCTCAGTAAGTTTGCAGACGACACCAAGTTGGGCGGCAGTGTTGATCTGCTCGAGGGTAGGAAGGCTCTGCAAATAGCCAAATTTTTAATTCAAACTTGTAGCCAATGCAAGTGTAAAAGTCTTTAAGGGCTTTTCATATGAGACGGTAATATAAATAGCATCTATTCCTTTAAGCTAGTTTCTCATATTAATAAAACTTAATAGTTTAATAAATCCTAGGTAAGAACATAAAAATAGCTGCTCTGAATCAGATAACTGCTCTACCTTTTTGTATGGAAGAGAAAGGTGGGAGCAAGCAAATAGTTATACATCTTGTGGTATGTTTTCCTAGTTTCTAGAAGTCTGACTGAAGAACTTCCTCAGCTGCATGTTGAAATATTTGCCCTTGAAGCCCTTGATGAGATTTTTCTTATGTGAATTTATCTGACCGCTTTTTCAGTTCTCTAAGTTTTGGCATCCATAAGTCATGGTTATGAGATTTCATAGTTGAATTATGCGTACTTGTTGGTTGCTTTGTAGAAATTTTCTGTTTCTAGGGTAACAGAACTGCCTGTAATATTTCAGTAGACACACCGTGACTTCGTAGCACATAAGGAGGGGCGGGGGGGGAGGTTTTCCTTTCAGAATTTCTAAGGTTCTCTTTGGTAACTGAGATTATTACATATATTCCAGAGGATGTTCTTCAATGATTCCCAGATGCTGTAATCTCTCAGTGATCATTTGCAGGAGTAGTGGAAGGAGATCCATTGACTTTATTTTCACATGTATTAGCACTAATGCAGCATCCCTTTTTCTTTCCATGTGACTTGTATCCAGCTTATCTTCTGCTTTTTTTCCTCTCACTGCACTGTCTTCCTTTGTTCACATTCCACATATACTTATGACTAAAATATTTTGTCGTTCCATACTTGAAACTGAGGACTTTTCTCCTTGAAGTTAAGTAAAATAGAGTTAGTGGGGGTTGATGCAATGACTTTGGAAGAGTGGGAAGTTATGATATCAATTCTAAAACAGTGTGGTTTGAAAAATGGCAATATCAGTCTGTTCCCAGTGCACTGTTTGCACAGTTCATTTATAATATGTCAACGTCACAGACTGATTTTTTTAAAAAACAACCAGTTATACAGTACTGTGGCATAGTAGCAGTGCAGAGCTCTGTAACATCTAGTGTATGCAGATTTTTTTAATTAGACAGGTACTGTTGATGATGTAGCTTGGTATATAATGTACTTTTCACCTTGAAATCAAGGTGAAATCCTTTTAGAAAGGAAGCTTTGTAGTAGCTTCACTATTAGCTGTGATGAATGGATGGGATAAATAACATTAAGAAAAAAAACCTATGATGTTTGTCTTCTGCAGGCACATCCTTTTTGTTCTCTGTTTATTTTCATATTATCCAGATCCTCTCAGACTGTTAAAATAATCTTGTGCCTTTCCACTCCTTTGTTTTTGACTTACATCTTCCCAGTACCTCACATGGCTTTGCAAAAAGGTCTTCTGTTTGGGAGCTGTGGGTGGAGGGTGCCACTCACACTAGCTAATGTTAGCCTAGCGAGTGTGGTTTTGTAGACTTTGTCTATAATCAGTGAGGAGAGAGCCAAAGTCTCCTATAGGGGGCAATTCAGAGAAGACCTGACTTAGATGCTCAACTTTGGAACAGGCTGCCCAGGGAAGTGATTGAGTCACCATCCCTGGAAGTATTTAAAAGACGTGTAGATGAGGCGCTTAGGGACATGGTTTAGTGGGCATGGTGTTGTTGGGTTGACGGTTGGACTCGATGATCTTGGAGGTCTCTTCCAACCTTAATGATTCTATGATTCTATGATATAGGAAAAGTCCTCAAACTAGCTTTCAAAATACCCTGTTAGATATAGTCCTCTTACTGGGATTGCATACGTTTGCAAACTGCCAAAACATGAAAATGCTTATTTTTTGTAATTTGACAGTCAGTCCTGTGAATAAGTAACATCTGAGCAATAGGTCTTAAATGAGTATTTTGAAGTCAACTTAGTTCTGAAAGTAATTTAGTTTCCAGAAGCTGCATTAGTCTATACATCCCCAAACCTGCTGTTGGCATCCTTTCCTAATACCCTCCTTACCTTGGGTTTTGTTTGTTTTTTTCCTTCCTCAGTTTATTGGCTGCTCTGACCTAATAACCCTTTTTTTAAAGCCATTTCAGTAGAGTAGCATGTTGATTTTGGGAGATAAATTTGCAAGACAGAAGTAATAGCCAAATTTTTAATTCAAACTTATAGCCAATGCAAGTGTAAAAGTCTTTAAGGGCTTTTCATATGAGACGGTAATATAAATAGCATCTATTCCTTTAAGCTAGTTTCTCATATTAATAAAACTTAATAGTTTAATAAATCCTAGGTAAGAACATAAAAATAGCTGCTCTGAATCAGATAACTGCTCTACCTTTTTGTATGGAAGAGAAAGGTGGGAGCAAGCAAATAGTTATACATCTTGTGGTATGTTTTCCTAGTTTCTAGAAGTCTGACTGAAGAACTTCCTCAGCTGCATGTTGAAATATTTGCCCTTGAAGCCCTTGATGAGATTTTTCTTATGTGAATTTATCTGACCGCTTTTTCAGTTCTCTAAGTTTTGGCATCCATAAGTCATGGTTATGAGATTTCATAGTTGAATTATGCGTACTTGTTGGTTGCTTTGTAGAAATTTTCTGTTTCTAGGGTAACAGAACTGCCTGTAATATTTCAGTAGACACACCGTGACTTCGTAGCACATAAGGAGGGGCGGGGGGGGAGGTTTTCCTTTCAGAATTTCTAAGGTTCTCTTTGCTTTTTGGTGCCCAGGAGCATTGAACTAAGGTTTTCAGAGATCTGTCTGCAATATCTGCAAATGTTTTCTTCAGTCACAAAAAGTTGATTAGGACTTACATTCCATATATATAGTTAGGGAATGTCTCTTTCTCTTCTGTGTATTTATCAACATTGAAGAAGCAGTAAGTGATATATGCAATTCAGTCATTATCAAGAGATACCTCTGCAACTCTTTGCATTCCAGCTGTCGTTGAATCTCTTCACTGTTGAATCTTTTGTTACCAGCTCAAATAACCGTACATCATCAGCGGACTTCGGTGTCTTGCTGTCTTTTTTCAGATGATACACAACAGTTTTGAACTGCACATTCCCCAGTGTTGGTAACCTCTCTCTTCTGTGGAAGTGATCATGTGAAAGTCCTTTCCCTTATATCCTGTCCTTATTCGATTAGTCATTCACGAGGACTTCCCCTTTCATCTTCTAATGGTCCTTTTTTCTTTCACAGTCTTTAGCAAGTTATCTTATTAGAGAATTTAGGAAATCAGTCACATATGAAACTGATGTGTCTCATACCGGATGATTCCTTGAAAGAATTGTAATAGATCTGCAAGGCAGGACTTCTCTCCTCATTACATCATTCTGTTTTGATCTACTAATTTTGGTGAAATGAATTATTGTATTTATTTTTCTTATGTTTAGCTTAATGATCACATAGGAGACTTGCAACAATTTTTGACTGGTCAAGAACATCCTGGGCAATTTGAATCTCTTGTGAGAAATCTTCCCCTATGTTATATTACATTCTGAAGCGGTAATATTTTCAGTTGCTTTCTTGATGAATCTTATCTTTGTGGTATAAAGGAGTATGAACTATATGTAAACAGTCAAATTGTCTCAGGACTATGAATTCTTCTTAAACTACTTGTCATTCCTGTTAGCCTGTAAGAAAGGATGACTTTCAACTGTTGGCCTATGAACTGAATACAGTAGGGTGAGTTGGCCCTCAGCAGTTGTTGCATCTTTAATAAAGATTAAAATGAACTGGAAACATGTGTCTGGCTGCAGAAATTTTCCGGTGATATTTTTACAGCAACAGTTTACAAAGAACAGACACTTAATTATGTATGTGAAGAAGTCTAAAGACTCAAAAATTTGGTTTGCTCCACTGCAGAATTTCTGCCTTCCAGCAATTGTATTTTTTTCATTGTATTAAGGAAAAAAAAGATTCAGCTTTACTCTACTCCCTCTTCTGAGGTAATGAACTACTCAAGAGTATCAGAAATTTCATGTGTTTCATTTCAGAGAGAGTTTATTCATTCCTCACAGTTTATATGTTTGAAATTTGCAACTGGAATGATCAGTCATCCTTAGTGGAACCTCTGGCAAGTTTGTATTAAAGAACAGGTGAGCAGAAATTTATCTAAAAGCTTTACTTTGAAGAAAAATATTTTCATTATAAAAGTTAGTATTTTGAAGCACTTCTGTGATCTTAGGAATCCATGCTTACCAAGCAGTTTTAAAACCGTGTTTTTATTTTGAGCCATCTCTCACTAATCAAAAAACAATTTTTTGGCTCAGTGAATTTGGTGAATGATGACTGCATGGTTAGGATGAAGGACAAAGTAAAAAAAAAAAAAAAAAAAAAGTATTGTAGAACTAGCCATACAATGGGTTTAGGTGTAACAGCTTTTTGCTGCGTGTGACCTACTCCAAATAGGTTTGTCTGCTGTAATCTCATTGCTGTGCTCATGGTAGGCTTGAGGATTAGAGGATGTTTAGTGAGGGTTACAACCCAAATGGAGCTGACGGGGTCTGCTTTATTTATTTATTTATCACCCCCCCACCCCAGCCTCCCCCAAACACATACGTGCACATAAGTCAGCTTAGTTACGCTGGCATCTTTGTGTAAAATCCTAGAGACTTAAACATATGTAGGTATTGAAGAGGATTTCCTTCTGTGAAAGGATAAGTTATGTTTTGGGAGCTCTGGTTTCCCCATCTGCTTGGGTTCGTTGTCTGTTGGAAATCCCCCTTCTCAACAGGCCTGTGGAAATTCAGAAATTGCCCCTGCTGGCAGCAAAGGGCTTTTTTTCAGTCTCATCTCGTGAAAGACACCTCTCATGTTTCTGCTTAGATTCAAAGGCTGTGGCTTGACACCCTGTGGCTTACTAGTGAAATAATGGTAACACAACAGAGTTCTTAAAAATATGTAGAATCTGAATTTTAGAAGTCTGCTGGTGTTGTCGCTGTCTCTGCACTTGCAAAGCACCGATTTAAGTGTGACATTACTACGTTTGCCTGTGTTCAAACTCCCCATTTTGGGGGTAGGTTTTGCTGAAGGTTCTTGTCAAAATAGACCCTACACTGCTGCTGTCGTGACCAAGGGGAAATTTTGCTTTATGACGAAGACTTAGCATCACACTGGTTTACTGAATCAGCTACGGAAATTGGCATAAAAGACAAGCATTTTTCTTAAAGGTTGTCCCCAGAAAAACTCCATGTTCCAGTTTAGAAAGATGAGTTGCTTTCAACAGTGATGGTATCTTCAAGCAAAATTTCCTTAATGGAAGGAGGTATAAAATCATTTAGTCTTTACAGGGTGAAAGCAAGACCTAATTTATCTTGAAGTGTAACAAGGAGATTGTGGAACACAGGTACAATCCCTTTCTGATCAGAAACCCTACCAAGAAATTACTTGTGATGCTTCACAATTGCTGACATTTTCAGGTAGTTTTCAGATATTGATCTGCCTAACAGATAATACGTGACATTGATAAAATTCCCATTTCAAAGTAATAGAAGAGTATATAAAAATCAAAAAAGAAAGTGTGCACGCTTAAGAAAAGGCAGCCCTGTGAATTGAAGAAGGCACATTTGGCTTCAAAGTACTGTTTGTGTTACTAAAAACTCCTGAGAAATCCTAGCAGGGCCTTCAGATTGTGAGCAGGAGAAGTGGCCCCAGCTGGTGCTGTGGGAATCATTTCAACTCTGTGTGAGCAGGGAGGTGCATTAGCCTTCAAAGTCTTCTTTCTGTAGAGGCTCTGCAAGGACCTGAGGGTTGCGGTGGCAAGCGGAGCTGAGGAGGATTCTGCAGGTGTCACCATACTCGGCATAGGGATGAGCCACAGCCTTTATATTGATGGATAGTTCAAGCCGATTCCTGTGGTTTAAGGTTGGCTGTTAAGGCTTTTACGAAGACGTGCATGGCTGGGGAAAGTCACCCTCATGTGCACACCTCAAGGGTGAAAACTGGTGCAAGAATGGTATTTCTCTTTTTCAGAAAGGGTTAAGAAACGTTCTTGCTGAACTGTTACCAGTGTGATTTTATATAATGAACCATAATCAGAAATAGTATGCAAGGCTGATTAAGGCTGTTAATGCAGTGAAACAGGAATACACCCACACATGTACTTTCTGTAGGTAATTTGCTTTTGAAGGTTTAGTATTGGAATCTAAATTATTTCAAACCTGTTTTCATTTTATAAAATGTTTTGCATGCATGTAAACCAAGAACAGATGTAGATATTTCCTTTTACTGACCATGGCCAGAAAGAAAAAAATCACGTAAGGCAAAAAGGCTTTTGCATCGTACTTCCTTAGTTTTTAATGTGAAAGCCTCAAGTAGACACGGTGGGCTACGTTTGGGATTCAGTTAAAAGGTGTAGGCTTATTTTTCTTGTTTCTGCCAGATATTGTAGCCCAACTTACCGAAAAGATAATAAATCTTCTAAAGAATAAATTCACTGGTCTTGGCCTGGAAGGCAGTTGGTAAAAGACATCTATAGTGCTGTTAAACCTGAGGTGTACCTGCATGGACAGGTGGGCAGGTCAGACACACACAAGTTTACTTATGCTTTGAGATAACTAGCAACATCCAACCATCCACCTAAATTTGCCTCATGTTTAAAGATGTCTGGATGAAGTGCCAGTACTGCTGGCATATGTGTGCTTGTAATAGACTGATTCTTATTTAAATTGCAAAGTGTATTTTTTAGGTGTCAGTGCCACCTTGCTTGCTCTTTTCAGTTTGTATCCTGCTTTGCCAGCTTGACTGTCTGGATTCGTGACCAGAATTGCTTATGTTGCTTCTCCCTGGTATTGCAGTTTGGTGTAGGTTGCTTTACACAATGGGTTGTGCAAAAATTTTCACAATCGCTCCTTAAGAGTTGATGTATATGGCCAGCTAGGTATTATTTTCCCTTTGTAGCTACTGGAGATAACTCTGTGCCTTCAGCTGGTGACCTGTATAGCCATCTTTAAAATTTAAGTACTGCCTATTTGCATGTTTTCAATTGCTTTTATTATATAGTGCATGTTAGAACTATAGAACATAACACACATATGTCATCAAACCAAAGGGTGTCATCTACCTGTTGGTCACTGCTGAGATATCTACACAAGAGAGAATTTCTAAATAACGAAAAACCCTTTCTCAGTTTTCTGCATGTAAAGAGCTCTTCCTCTATTTAAGTCCTCTGAAATCCAACCTGAACACCCACTCATAGCGCAGTGCTCACAAGAAATGAATCAACCAAAATATTTATATCTAGCTTTATTATTTTCTAAACCATAAATGTTGCGATTGTGCAGCATGCAGATTTCTGCTGAGTAACAGAGTTATTTTGGCAGGTAATTTTTTTTTCTCTTTCCACATTGCTGTATTCACCCTTATTACCTTATTAGGACTTGAAATATTTTAGATGAAGAATAATAATTTATGTACAACCAGTCTGGTTTTTGTCTTGTGTTCTTGTGTACATTCCCGTATGCAAAAGGAGAGTGTCATTGGAATATTCGTTCATTTAGCAAAGTACGAGGCTTGTGTAGTTGTACTCTGTTCCCTGCTAGGTTTTTAGAGCTGTTTACTGGTTTATCCATCAGTCTCTTGCATTTCACATGGAAAGCTTCAGGCATCCCTTTCAGTTTTTATGGCGATATCATTAACAGAGGTAACACACTCATCACCAGATGCCTAGCGCTCAGAAATTCATTTTGGTTGTTTACAGATCCCATCCATATTTTTCTGATACGTTTTCATACCCCAAAAATCGGTGAATGCTTGCTTAAAACAGTGTTTCTTTTAGTCTTAATTTTAAAGGACGTTGGAAGTATCTACAGGAAAATTAACAAGAAAAGCTATATAGAGTCCTATATGGAGGTTGAGCTTTTTATTCCTTTATAGCCATAAAGATGGTATTTTGGAAAATAAATGTGTAATACATGTGGCTGTCAAAGGACAAAAAGCTCTTTATATATGTTTTCTCAAAAACAGCAAAGTGAATTATCCCCAGGGATCTCTGATTTCATGGCTGGTTATGTTATGTAAGAGTTAGAAGCCTAAAAGCTTTTTTTCCTGCTGGATTTATGGTGCCTCATAGGTTTAGATATACACAGCATGTGTGCCAAATGGTAACCTAAGATGGTTTTCCTTTTTGGTCTGTGGGATGATCCCCATGCTTAGCTATGAATGGAACCAAACATAGTAAATAAATGTATTCCTTGGACAAAGATCGCAACCTTTTTAGTTTAAGAATATCCATTATATCAGAGGACTGAGATGGCTTGCTGTAAGCTCTGCACAAAAGAATATGTAGTGACTTACTGAATCAGTTACCGTGCCTTTTACGTGAACAATTTAATTGTTTGAAGAAAAATGTTATTTCATCTGGTTATAGCTTTTATTTGCATGTGTGCATAAAGTAGGCTTCAGAAAACACAAAACATTGTTCCAGAAAGAAGTTTGTGCCCAATGTTCAGTTTCCCACTTTGGGGTGGAGTACATTGGAGCAATTCAGCATACAGTAATCCATCAACATCAGTAAAATACTGGTCTAGACGTTTGCTAGTGGTAGTGATTTAGAATCCTTTGCAAATTAATACATAACTAATTTTGAAGCCTGTCTCAGTGGTCCAGTGAAAGGACACCAGAGTCTGGCTTGTAAATGGGATTGCATGCATGAGAGTTAAATGATCGCAGGCAGAATATGAAGCTGATGGTCTAAGGGAAAAATTAAAAGAATGGAAAACATGAGAAAGTGAGGAGTTGCTGGAAGTTATTCTTGCTTTCATATAAAATCCGTCGCTTACTAATTTTTGGTTTTATCTTGTAAGATCAGTATCTAAATAAGAACACAGTTATAACTTTTTTCTTCAAACCCTTTATTTTAACCTACTTTATTATTAAGGGGGTTTTATTTCTTTTGATTTTTTTTATTCTACACTTTTAAACCAAGTTCTTTACACTGATATACCAGTATTCTTTTGAGGGCTTAAAACTACAGTAATACAAAACTTGTCATTTAAAAAAAGTAAATTGGCATATTGTTGAAAAGAATATTACTGAGTTTTCAGGGTTTTTTCCAAAAGGATTTATAGTGGAAGGCTGTGGAGGGTTCAGCTGAGTGCATTTCAATTTGAATGTTCCAGCTGTCCACAATCATTAAAAAAAAAAAAAAAACTTCCAAAATATTGTCCAAGTTTTTGCTCACAAGTATGTATCTTCCTTTAAGGTTTTTAATTTACTTCCTTTCTCGGTGTTGCACACTTGACTGTACGTGGGAGTCTCTTGAAGCAGAAGCTGCTGTACTTCTTGCAAGGATTATTTGAGGATTACATACTTCCCTATCTGTTCGGACATGTGAACTATTAAAAAGATCTCTCTCTTATTCTCTGTAGCCTTTGTATGACTTTATAGTCTGGGCTATGGTTTTCGGTATCTGTATTTCTATGCTGTCTTTACTTGACCAAAGTTTGAATAATCTGAATACCTAATACATTTCTACTGTGGAGCCTATCCCAGGTTATTAGGTTCTGTAATTCAAAATTTCCTGTAGAAACTTATGATGAAAATTTGGTGGCGTTATGTTTAAATTTGTTTGCTTTTCTTCATAGCCTATCAGTACTTAAAGGGGGCTTATAAAAAAGATGGCGGCAAAATTTTGAGCAGGGCCTGTTGTGACAGGACAAGGGGGAATGGCTTTAAACTAAAGGGGGGTTGATTTAGACTAGATATAAGGAAGAAATTTTTTACGCTGAGGGTGGTGAAACCCTGGCACAGGTTGCCCAGAGAGGTGGTGGATGCCCCATCCTGGAAACATTCAAGGTCAGGTTGGACGGGGCTCTGAGCAACCTGATCTACTCAAAGATGTCCCTGCCCACGGCAGGGGGGCTGGACTAGATGGCCTTTAGAGGTCCCTTCCAACCCAAACTATTCTATGATTCTATGATAGTGAATACAGATTCATTAAGTGCGTAAACCATTAGTAGTTGCGGGAACAATTGTTTAAATGACATTAGGATTAATTATGTTTGCTTATGTTATATTTACGTACTTTTGTCTGTGGTATACTCAAACTTGGTTTTGAGAGATAGCATTAATATCTTGTGTGTAAATATATGTAGATATATGTGTATAAACATATACATGGTATATATACCTACACACAAAAGCAAAATACCTTTTTTTAGGGGAAACTAACTTTGTGTATGCTATCACAAAAGAATACCATTTAGATAGACCGATGGACATTTTAAATGGGTTACATGGTGGGGGGAACCCCTCTTTTTAGCTATATGCTTTCAAAATATTGTGTTTCAACAGTAGTCTAAACTTGTTTTTCACTTTAAAAACATAGTGCTTGATTTTATCTGTATAACTTCCAATTGCTTTCTGTTGTTCTTTCTAATATGCAGGAACTGTAACAGACTCGAGTAATAATCTGCTTTGTGTTTTCAGGCCAGTAGATAAGGAAGTGAATTAATTGAACAGCTATTAGTTATTTGGAAGCTTGAAAAAATGACCATTTGCTTGATGAGATGTTCAGCTGTCTTTTGAGTGGCTTTTGTTGAGGGAGGGAGGTGAGGTCTGAAATTCAAATCAATGGTGTCTGTTCTACCCTGCTGGGGCGGCCTGCTGTGTAGCCGAAACGTCCCTGAGTTGAGAAGGAAGGATTGTAGTGGGCAATAGCTGAGAGTGCCAGCAGCGGGGCTTAGCGGGAAAAGATAGCATGTGACTGGCTGCTGAGGAGGCCTGAGGCACAGGTGAAGGAGTGATGGTGGTGCAGAATTGGGAACACCTCATGTGGGCATCTGGTAATAATCTCCCTGCTCCTAATTCTCCTCTCCAGTACTGCAGCAGTACCTTTAAAGTAGGAGTAATAGTAGCAGGAGTAATAGTTGCAGGAGCATGTTGAGGAATGTGTGTGAATATGGAATGCTGTCTAGATGGTTAATATGGGGGTTGCTGGGAATAAAGCCTATTAATTTTAGGTAAAATTTAACTTTCACTTCTGAAAAGCTGCTTTTGTTTCTCCCTTAAACACATGACTGTGTGATCAATCGGCCTATGGAGAAACAGTACTCTGTGGAGGTTTGGGAGCTGGATGACTTTCATGAAGACAGCAGAACAGCTCCTTGCAATTCTTTTGCCAAATCATGAGTTTTGGGAGAAGCAACTGCAGTGATAGAACAAAGGAATAAAACGGTGTTGGGAAAAATATTTTAAACACTATCAAAATGATGGGTAAAGCTAAAAAGCTAAAAAAAATTAGCTTTGAGTTGCATTCCAAACTACTTAGAAGCAACTGGAAGTTTAGAGGTACTAGGTTAAACACCCTCTTTCCCCCTCTGCCAAACTGAGGTCTCTCACTCAAGTCTGCTTGCGGGATGTCGTGAGACATGTGATGACTGCTGGCACTAGCGTGCCAAGTGTGGCCGGCAGGAACGTAGCTGGTGGTGCAGCACAGAGACCACAGGCTGAGCTCTATCTTTGTATTGGTACCAAAGTTACGCCGGAAACAAACTTGTGGCCGGGCTGGAGGAGGAGGGCGGCGTACGAGCCTTTCTGCTATGGAATTATGAGCAAGGATGCAAACCTCAGGAAAGCGCGTCCGTGGTGCTTACTGTAATGTACGGCAATTAGGCTGAACTCCATCCATACCAGCAAGTATCAGCCCATTTCCTTTGGGGTTTGCTTCTTGGTCTGTTTTTTCTGTGTTTGATTTTGGTCTGCGACTATTCATAGGTCAGAGTCTCGCAGTATCAAAAGCTAGTCATTGATTAACTCGGGCACTTTGCAAATAAGTGACTTTTACAGGAGTCTACACACCAGAGAGAGCAGTCTGTTTGTTTCTGGAACTATTACCCAGGGATGCAATATATCAACAGCTAGAAATTGAAAAAGAAACATGGAAGAGAAACACCTCTTTAAAAAAAGAAAGGGGTGGGGGGGATGTAAGTGGAACTCTTTTGTAGTTGCTAGAGAGATGGTGTCTGGGAGCTAGAATATTTTGCTCTTGTGTTTTGGCACTGGTTTAGAGTTGCTTCCTAGAGAGCAAGCGCTGCTATCAAAAATAAACTATTGCTGTTAACAATCTCATTCCAGGAATAGAATACAGTATAGCATACAGTAAGACTTGTCAGCGTCTTTTTTTCAGATCCTGTAAGTTAGCTTCCAGGAAGGGGATTCTGCATTTAATTAACTAAATGAGCGACACTGGTACCAAAATGGAACATGAGTGTTGAAGTGGGAATGACCATGTGCAGTGCCTTTTCTCTCTCTCCCTCTCTGTCTCAGTTAAAAGGAGTTTTAAAGGGTTTGCTTCAGCAACAGTTACTTGTACACTTGAGTATTGCGATATCCTTGTCTTGATTAATGGTTACAGAATTGATGTGAAAACAGAGGGGACAATTCTGGCTTGAGATATTGTAGTGTTTACATGGAGAATAATGAGTGGGAGACCGTAATGGAGCAAAATGTGCTGAAATGCACAGGTAGGAGGTTACTGTCCCCTGTGTTCCTATATCTATCTCAATTTGATAGCTTTTCTTATGCTTCATTTACCATCCTGTTATGTCATGAACATTTTACCACTGACTGCAAGCCAGTATGATTATTGAGTGTGACTTCATGGTCTTATGCACAGGGAGGCCAGCGGGTTCGGTGTGCTCTGAGCCGACTGACAGTTTACGACCGTGGTTAGCAGGGCTCGAAACCTGAGGGAGCAAATTCTGCCGAGTGCCACAGCGCATGAGCTCAACCTTGGCACCCTTCTTTAGTGACCGCACACCCTCCAGTTGTTTCACCATGTGGCAGACCAAGCTTGTGTTTGCCTATAGAAAGGCACACTGCAAGATACTTGCAAATACTGCAAGAGTGCAGAAACTGATGGTAGTAATTGACATTAATTACTATTACATCTTAAAATCAATGTAACCTTGCCTAAGTTCATGTATTTTAGCGTGAGCTACTTCAGCAGAGAATGAAGTTAAGAATAAAGCACTATTAAATCTCAGCAGATCAGCGCAGGTGATCGTTGTGTATATGGCAACAGATGGCACTCAGTTTCCTTAGAGCAAAGGTTTTCTTCTGAGGGTTAGGGAGCAAGGAAACATTCAGAGAAAAAGGCAGAAATGCAGACTTGCTGACATGTAGATCAGTGGCAAATTTTGTAGATAACATAAATTGGTGGGGGGCAAAGTTAGGGGAAATCTGTCTTTCATCCTATGCAGAACATACAATTGTCACAAATTCAGTTAACGCAAAACAAGCGATTCCTTTAAGTGCAACAAAAATAAAACGGATAAGCTAGTAAAATACCAAACACTATGCTTCAAATAGCCTTTCAGTTGATAAAAACTTCCTCTGAAAGATGAACCTATTAACTTTCCTTCAATTATAATGATGAAAGTAATCCTGGGAAGAAAAGGATGAAGTTAATAATAGGTAACCACATAAAGCCAACTATTTCTAAAGATTAAATTGATTTTGTTTTCCTCTGAGGAATTCATTTTATGAAATTAGACATTATTTTGTACATATAATGACTTAATTGGCTGATAAATGTATCAAATTCCTCCCCGGGATTTGATCTGTGTTATAGTTCAGGTAAGAATTTGTGACAGAATTTGTGACACAAATAGATAAGCTTTCACATATCAAATATTTTTTGTTGTTCTCATTTATTTTTCTGATTTGAGGAGCTGCTAGTTTTCAGGTTTTATGGCAATGCCAGTTCTTTTCCCAGTAAAAGTTAACAAGGGTTGCTGCCAGTAACGTGTGTGTTGCACTGCATTTCCTAAGTTGGCTAAATTTCAGTAAACCCTGTGGAATAGAGATTATTTCATTTACGTTTTTAAAAGCTACTTGCTGTAAAATGTTATTCTGAGCTCCTTATCCTACAGTTTTCAGTATTTTAAAATATCCCTGGTAATATATTGCACTTACCATTCTCTATTATATTTTATTGTTCGGGGTGGGGCCGGGGCCGGGGGAGTGGTATGGAGGCTTGGCAAAAGTGAGACTTTTCTAGAATTTGAAAACTAATTCCCTCATTCCCAAATTTTTAATTATAAAAGGCCATATTTAATGAGGGCTGATGGAGAAGTATGAAGCCTTTCCTCTGGAACATTATGAATCATAAATAATTTGGTACTCCCAAATCTATCTCTGTCAACATCAGAGTATTAGGATCATTAACATCTGTGATCCTACAGTCTGAAGTCTCAGCGTGTTCCCAGCAGATAACAGAGTAATTATTAAATCTCTTCAAGTAAGACTTCGTTGTGGGTAAAGTCACTACTTCATAAGGAAAAAGAGCACGATCCCACATAAACTAAATCTAGGAAGAACTGTAATAGAAGGTCTCTGAATTGATGCGTCAGGCTTGATCTCCTGTTTTCCATTCATCTGAACAAGTAGATGTTGAATCATCTTATTTGGCTACCTGAATCCAAGATAGAAACTGATTAGTGTGCTGTAGTTGAGGTGTTTTTTTTTTTTTTTTTACTCTCCTGAGCTGATTTGAGCGAGACATTTCTTCTTAATCAACTGCTTCTATTCGCTTCTTTGTAATCCAAAGGCTTCTGGATGAAATCTTGATTGGTAGATCTTCGTTTTCCTGGTAGCTAACTTCAGTCACGAGGAATAAGAAATCAAGATCTCTTAACTTACCTGCCTTTTAAGAATGACGTAGGACTGCAACACTATCTTGGGATTCATCTACAAGGACCTTTTAAGTTTGATCAGAATGGTCCTTTGTCCTACAGCTGGAACCCCAGTTTTGGAGGAGGGAGCAAAGTGATGAAAGAGGTATAAATAGAAAGGGAAAGAATGAAAATAGGTAGGTTTGTAGCTCATCCTGAGTTGACAATAGACACAAAGTTCTCTGGTGCTGGTAAAAAGCAATGAATAAACTTTGTCCTAAGGATTTGAGAGCCGTTTTGAACAGATCCTTGGACTGCTTTACTAGTTGTTGCATGCAATCTGATAAGCAGATCATTGGTTTTCCAAGCTTGTTCTCCTAACTGGTTTTTAATTGATATAATCAGTACTAAATTTTCATGTATCTCTTTTTGTAGTTTTTGCGTAAGGTTTTAATTTACAGCTTTTTATATGTAGCCGTTCATCTGAGTACTTTGTTGGCCTCCTCAATAAGTTCAGATGAATTGGAGAAGCATATGTTTTCTTGGTTATGCTAGTTTGTCCTCACTGTATTCTGTTCACATAGATATTCATAGCTCCACCTTGAATTATATTTTTTCTATATTGAAATAGTAACGAAATAGGAATTTACTCTTCACAGTTACTGCTCTTGTCTTTAGAAGTACGTACCATGCTGCCTATCTTGCAGTTGTAACTAATTTAATAGATGACATATTTTGTGTTAGCAATTCTGTGACTTAATATTTAACTTTTTGCAGGTTTTCCAGTTCGTAATATCGTCTGGTTATTGGTAACTGATGGTCGTTTAAATCAAGTGTGATTCACCCTGTCTTTGATGCCATCATGTTTTGCAAGTAATGAATATGAGAAAATGTTAAAGTACAGATTGCTGTTACTGTTCCTTTTCCATTAAATCTGATGACCAGTGTACTCAGGACCTATGCTTTAGGAGTTTTTAATGTTATCAGACGTAATGTTTTCACTTTATTTTGACTGGAGCTAATCGAACCTTTTAGATCAGACTGTTAGGTCTCAAACTAGACACGGGGACGGGAAGGTCTAGGGAAGCAACCACAAACAGATAGTTACTGTCTCCAAAAAATTCGACTTAAGTGATTTAATTCACATAAAGATACACAGGCAAGGGTGGAGTTCAGTTCTTCAGAATATGATATTAACTATTACCTTAATCATTTATTGCCTGTATTCCAGCTGCTACAGCAAATGAGGTAGAACAGTTGCAGAAACCTGCAGAGCATGAAACAGCTGGTCCCCAAAGTGAGACATCCTTAATTCTGAGTCAGGAACAGGGAAAGTATTTCCTTTGGAAAATGTACTGTGTGGTCATGTAACTAATGACTGTACCATACATAGACAGGTCAAGAATAAGTTCTACAGACCACTTAGTTATATTTTTTCATGTTATTTGACATTTATTTTTTATATAAAGATCTCTCCTTAATTATTTAGGATTGTTGTCCTTGAAATTTTTAAAGGGAAAAAAAATCTGGGAGGTGGGGGGAACTGGTAGCATTTAGATGCTTATATGGTTAACACCAAGCTTGGGAATTTTTAGAGCTGCTGCATAAACTTCTGCCCTTAAGTTAATGAGAAACTTGTACTAGCAGGCTATCTGTTTCTGTAAGGACCAGCACTTGAGGGGGAGGAGATGTATACTTTGCTTTCAGAGGTATTGATGGTGGAAGAGGAATGGTGAGGGGCAGAAATCTTGGGTTTCATTGGAGGCTATGAAGAGGAGTGTGTGATAGCGGACACTTTAGTCCTGCCTGTTTTGTGTTCCACCCTCAGCTTGACTCTTCCTTCACTATCCCTTTTACCTGGTCTTACTCCTGCCCTAAATCCTTATCAGTTTTCATTCTATTTTCCTTCCATTCTGCCTATAAAAGCAAGCGCGTATAGCTCTTTAGAAAGGGCTATGCAGTGTTCCCATTTCATAGAGCTTATTGCATAAAAGATACTTGCTATGGCATGATTGAAAAGCATAGGCAGAACATTAGGTTATGTGATGGCACACAGCGTTTGAATTTTTCCTTCCTTGATCTGATCTGTGCGTGAAGTTGTTTCACCAGCTTGATCAGTTCTCAGACTGGAGAGTGTTTGAAATTTGTAAAAAGTTACAGCTGAAAATTCAGTAGCTTTGCAACAGCTGCATGGATAGACTGCCTTTCTAAAGTCATTTTAATTATATAGGTAGGAAAAAACTATTGTTTCAGCAGCCTCATTGTAGCAGAATTACAAGGCAAGTAACTGTGCTTTTAATGGCTGTGCAAATACAATCATACCCTAGATCACTTGCACCATTCTTGTTATGTGTGATGCAGTCAGCTTGCATTTTAAGTATTCCTTATGTGTTCAGCTTTATATAAATAGCAGCTGTTTCAAAGAGGTGCTGTCTATGGCAAGTGAAGTTAGAATATGCCGCCTTTGGAGGCAGAAAGTGCCCTGGATTGATATTTAATTAATGTGGAGCAATGTATCCCATAGTTTTGAGAAGAGACTGCAGAAAGTACTAGCTTCCCTGGAAGCAGCAGAAAGCCTTAATTCGTAGACAATACTGTATTGTCAACACGGTGCTGGTTCAGAAAAAAAAACACATGTTTGGCAAATATTTAAAGGCCACATTTTGTGTAATTGGTTCAGCCTTTGAAAATTATTAACTTCTTTGTGTTAAAGGATGTACACAGCAATGCAAGATTTTATCTTGACAGTCTCATGCTTTTGTCTTCTACCAGCAAGGATGTATTTGTGGAATTTTTTTTTAGCTCCTCAAAGTGTAGTATACTAAATGCTTTGTAATCATTTCAGTACTGATGAGGTATGGGAAAGCATTTAATTTGTAAAGCTGGATTATACAGGAGCTGTGGCATTAGCCAGTGAAAATGAATGGAACTTTTCATATCAAGTTATTTAAAAGTATGTGTTTCTATTTAGCTTTAGTCATCTTTTATGTTGTGAAATCTGGGCAGAGGTAATACATGCTTTCTGGACTATCCAGCTAATCTGCAAATAAGGCTGTGCAAAACACAGAATAAATGTTATTGACAGCCATTCTCTCTATTATCATTTTGTAATCTTTTTGCTAATTAGCTTCCTTCCTTTTTTTTTGTTAGCATATCATAGTTATTTAGATTAATGGAAAAGTTGACTGGGCATTGTTAATACCTAATTGCAACCAAGGATGTATGACTTATAAATGGTAAATTCTTTAAAGCACTTACAAACAAAATTTGGAGTCCTGATTTGGCTCCTCTATAGCTTCTCCAGGAAATGTATGCTGTATGTGTCCTTCAGCTGAGGAAATTAGTTCCCTGCTTGAGCTTTGTAGAACTGTCCACTAACCCAACAAAAATGTATCGCTAATCAGTTCATAAGGAAAAAATTGTATTTAGGTGTGGAATCCAAATGTGAAAGTATTTTTTCAGAAGGCAAACCAATATCTAGAAAACTCTTCACCACCATATAACACGACTCTGCATTTTTGAGATGATGATCAATGAAATTTAAAAGCGTGTTTATTAGAAATATTAATTCTGTGTAATAATAACTTTGATAGTTTCGGTTACAAAAGAAGTTATATATGAAATGATTAATGCTTTATCTCCCTTTTTCTCTGTTCTAGGCTTAAAAGAAGCATAAGCAATCGGGTTACAGCTCTGACGTTTTGGAGCGCAAGTGATGTTAAAACAATTTGAATGTATTGGAGCATGGCTACTTCTTAAAATGGAAAAGTTAGAGGAAATTATTGCTTATCAAAACCTACTGAATATCTGAATTTTCTAGACATCCTGCATTTAAACGTGTCCTTAAATGTCCATGATTAAGATCTCATGCAACCATTGTATATTTTGGAGACTATTCTCCGAAAGAGAACTGTGCATTTAAAAAGCAGAAATGACTGTTTTTTCTCTTGGAACTTACTAAGGTTGAACATACTGAAAGATCATGACCAGCTTGAAGCGGTCCCAGACCGAACGGGCTGTTGCCACTGGGGTATCAGTCGGAACAGATGGCACCTCAAAAGTCCACTCGGATGACTTTTATATGAGGCGCTTTAGGTCACAGAATGGCAGCTTAGGATCTGCAGTCATGGCGCCAGTTGGACCTCCTCGCAATGAAAGTTCCCATCACGTTACCTCTACCCCTGGAGTCCCTAAGATGGGGGTCAGGGCAAGGATTGCTGATTGGCCCCCAAGGAAGGAGAACATCAAGGAAACAAGCAGATCTAGTCAAGATATTGACACATCAAGTTGCCTTGACAGCATGTCTTCTAAAAGCAGTCCTGGGAGTCAGGGAAGCTCTGTTAACCTGAATGCTAGTGATTCTGTCATGTTAAAGAGCATCCAGAGCACACTTAAAAACAAGACCAGACAATCTGATAATCTAGACTCCAGGTTTCTTACACCTGATGGCTATCCTAGTTCCCCAAGGAAAGCTCTTCGCAGAATAAGACAACGCAGCAACAGCGACATTACCATAAGTGAGCTTGATGTGGATAGTTTTGATGAATGTATTTCACCCACTTTCAAATCTGGACCATCTCTGCACAGGGAGTATGGCAGCACATCTTCCATAGATAAGCAGGGAACTTCAGGGGAAAGTTTTTTTGACTTATTGAAGGGCTATAAAGATGAAAAGTCTGATCAGAGAAGCCCAGCCACAACTAAGCTCAGTGAACTCCTGATTGCCAGTGGAAGCAAGGGTTCAGGATTCTCTTTAGATGTGATAGATGGACCTATTACTCAAAGGGAAAACCTGAGACTCTTTAAGGAAAGGGAGAAGCCACTCAAGAGACGCTCAAAATCAGAGACAGGAGATTCATCCATTTTTCGTAAGCTGCGCAATGCCAAAGGTGAAGGGGAGCTTGGGAAGTCTTCAGATCTTGAAGATAACAGGTCAGAAGATAGCATGAAGCCTTGGACTTGTCCAAAGTGTTTTGCTCATTATGATGTACAGAGTATTTTATTTGATTTAAATGAAGCGGCAATCAACAGGCATAATGTTATTAAAAGAAGGAACACAACCACAGGTGCATCTGCTGCTGCTGTAGCATCGCTTGTCTCTGGACCCTTGTCTCATTCTGCAAGTTTCAACTCTCCAATGGGCAGCACTGAAGACCTGAATTCAAAAGGAAATCTCAATATGGACCAGGGGGATGATAAAAGCAATGAACTTGTGATGAGTTGTCCTTATTTTCGTAATGAGATTGGTGGGGAAGGGGAGAGGAAGATCAGCCTTTCCAAATCTAATTCAGGTTCCTTCAGTGGGTGTGAAAGTGCCTCGTTTGAGTCAACTCTGAGTTCTCATTGCACGAATGCCGGAGTAGCGGTTCTGGAAGTTCCCAAGGAGAATCTGATTTTACATCTAGACAGAGTGAAAAGATACATCGTTGAACATGTAGACCTTGGTGCATATTATTATCGAAAATTCTTCTATCAGAAAGGTAGGTAAATTTTATTTCTCCTTGTATTTTATTAATGATTTTTTTGTTTTACCAACATACAAAATTCAGCTGATGTATAACAGTATTTGCAAGAATTATATACTTTTTTAATCATCAGTGCTTAAACATGGTATATTTTACTGATCAGTACATGCTATGTCTAATAGTGTCTTTCACAGTGTTGGAGTGGAAAAGTGTTGATGAATTTAGTACTGATACACATAACAGCAATGGCTACAAATTATAATGTCTTGAAATGTGGCTTTGGTATCCATGGGAGTGGGCAGGGGTTGGCACTTGAAAGATTAAAAAAGAAAATAAAATTCTAAAATACAAGAACTTTCTTCCCTCTGCGTCAAGACTTGATGTACTGAGGATTTAGTGGAATGTGCAGCTTTGGAAAGTTAGCATTTACAATAACCTTTGGACATTTTAATATCTTAAATTAAAAAAAAAACACGTTTTGAAATGGATGGTTGTCAATAATAATCTCTTCCTCACTCACTATTTTCATTATAGCCATCGTTCTAGAAAGAAAATTCTAATTTGTCAGATTCGCAGAAAGAAACTATCACTATATACATAACTATATATATACACACACGTATATATATGTTGCAATGACAACAATGTATCTGAAAAAACAGAGTACAATTCTCTTATCCCATGGTTCTACTGAAACCAAGGATTATAATTTCCACTGGAGGTATGCAGGGGGAAAAAAATCGGATCAAAGCTTTTTGACTTATAGAAACAAGCAAAACCCAAACATTACCAAGATACCCCCCCTCACCAAAATGTTGCTGGCACCATGAGATGCAGATCTCTGTTCTTCCTGATTCTGAAAATGATCAAAAAGGAGTGCAGACCAAAGTCCTTTTAAAGTTTAAGAGAGTTCTGTCTGCAGGATTGTGTGCCTTGCTGTGGTATCTCCTGATGGATAGAATTGGTCTAATGACTGACTTGAAGTGTGCTTGTTCCTTAGCTACCAATGATCAGGATTGGGTTTCACCTCTTTAGTGAAAGCAGCTCAAAAGAGCTTGTTTCCTGCAGATTAAAGCAACAGGGGTGCCTGGTTAAAATAAGTGGATGGTCAGTTCAAAAAAACTTCAATTTGTTAACTGTGTGTAACAGCTAATAATCTGCTCTCCCATTTTTCCCTTGCCTCAAAATATGTCCATCTCTCGCCTCTTTTTCCCTGCATGGTCCCTTGGTTGTGTGGCTCTTGTCACGCTTTCCATAGTCTCCTCTTTCTGCAGTCTTTCTAGGGCTGAGAGGTGAGAGAGAGTGCATGGTTTTTGAGAGTGCTGATCCACATCCTTTGGAGAGAAAGGAGTGAGGCAAAATACTGGTTTCCTGAGAACAGTAAGCCAGATGTGCAATATAGGATGAGATATGTTTGGAGGGGAGAGCCTGAGAAGAGAGACCTTTGCCTGCGATTACCTTCCTGTCTATCTCCCTCCAGAACAATTTGATTCCTTATCACTCTGGTGAGTTTTGCAATCAGCAACTAAAGGTGCAGTTTCATGGTACAGCTGACCTGATTTAACAGCATTTCAGTACTAAAAGAGGAAGACTTTATTCCTCCCCTTTCCTTGTACCAGTTCTCTTGTTTTCTGGAAACTTGATAAGCCAGTTCGGTTTACTATAACCAAGCAGAAATCTTGTCATCACAATAAATTTGCTTTTTATTGCTTGGTTATTTCTTTCCAGTTTTAGTGAGTCAAATCAGCTTTCCTTGCAGTCAGAGAAGTGCCCAAACCCCACAGTTCTACAAGTACCAAATACATTTTGTTGACCACCCAGTGTATTGTCTTTCCCCAGGCAAACTTTAGACTTAATCTGAAAGAGACGGGATAGTGATAAAACTTAAAGCAGCATAATAGAATGTTGTGCTTTAACCCCAGTCGGCAACTAAGCACCACACAGCGACTCACACACACACACACACACACACACCCGGTGGGATGGGGGAGAGAATCAGAAGAGCAAAAGCAAGAAAACTCATGGGTTGAGATAAGAACACTTTAATACTTGAAATAATAGAATAATAATAACAATAATAAATTGTAATGGAAAGTAAAACAACGAGAGAGAGGAGAAAAAAAACAGGAAAAAGAAAAAAAAAAATTGATACAACCACTTCCCCCCCCCCGACCGATGCCCAGCCAGTCCCCGAGCAGCGGCCCCCCTGGCCAGCTTCCCCCAGTTTATGTACTGAGCATGACGTCACATGGTATGGAATGTCCCTGTGGCCAGTTTGGGTCAGCTGTCCTGGCTGTACCCCCTCCCAGCTTCTTGTGCACCTCCTCGCTGACAGAGTATCAACATTATTCTCATGCTAAATCCAAAACACAGCACTGTACCAGCTACTAGGAAAAAAATTAATTCTATCCCAGCTGAAACCAGGACACAGGAAAAAAAAAATCAAGGAAGTCAGTTGTAACTGAAAGTTATTACAACATGAAGCAAGTAATGATGCAGAAACTTCCTTGTTTGAAGAGGAGGTTGGATGTTACGAATGGAATAGACAGTGATGAAAGACAGTTTCAGTGGGATCAGCTAGTCAAGTCAGCAGGCCTTGGGTAATTTTATAGTCTTAAAAGTATGAAGCAAAGAATTCTGATTCAGCAACGATAACTTTTGAAGATCTCAAACCAGGAAAATATCACAGAATTGGAGAACTACTGAAGTAATCCTAGAGCTTGTAAAGAATAAAAAGCAATGACCCGGAGAACTGTAATCCTTTAGCTTGTTTTCATTCCAACTTGAAATAACAAAGCAGGTAATTTGGGACTATATCAACAAAGAACTGCCAGTTAAAAATCATTAACGGTGCCAGTCAGCATGATTTAACGAAAAGTAGGTCTTGTCACAAAAAAAAACCCCATACTGTTAATCTTTTGTGTCTTAGAAAAAAAGAAAAAGAATGAAAGCCATTGCATTGATATAGTCCATTTTAATTTCTCCAAGGTAATTTGGTGACATGCTGATGGTGACTGGACTGAAATCTTTAATTATATGGAAGTAATAGCTCATTCTTTGCAGGTATTGTTACTTGGATGATAGATAGATGCATCTCAAATTTTAGCAGTGTACGGGGGAGGTATCAGTGAGCTGGAGTATTACTAACATGGTCCAAATTAATTAAAATATCTTAATCTAGTTAGTGTAAAAATATTTGCATGTGACATTTATGGATGAGTCTTGTGTAAGTTCATCGATGAACGCAAATGGATGAGCATTTGTATGCAAAGGAAATACTGAGGTGACATCAACGTATTATTTGACCCTTTACAGAGCAGTGGTAAAACTAGTGATAAATAATATTCTGGCCTGGTGTCCAGAGTTCTAAATGTGAAAATACTGGTGGAAACAGTTTAGTGGAGGTTAGAAAAATGGTACAAATATTGGGAGAAGAACTTTATAACAGTAGTTCCCAAGGTTGGATTCAGCTCCTCTACTTTATATCTGAGCTAATTGTGCAGATTCCCTTTGTACTCACTGGAGAGAAATGAACCTTGCAGGATGATACGAATGGCAGTCTTACTTCCCTCAGTTCACAGAAGGCTCATACACAACTAACTCACATGGAGATGTTTATACTTGCACGAGATGAATGCTACTCTTATATTGCAAAAGATGTATTTGCAAGGTGACTCTTTAAAGCTGTATTCAAAAGGTGTATTTGGTAGGGGGACTTGTAATTAGAAGTCTTAAGTCTAGACATTTATAAGCACTGAGATGTGGTAATACTAGTGCTAAAAAAAGAGGGGGGGGAAGCCAGCACAAGAACAAATTTGTGAAAGTTGCACAAATTTGACCTTGAAATAAGATTAAGCTTGGAACAAAAAAGATAACTATACACGGGAAAAACTTATTAAAGGAAGCTGTTCGTTGTTTGAATTTTACATGGCAGTCAGTTTTTTGTATGACGTTTTCCCTTCTCTTCTTAACTTCAATGCCTGAAAAGACAATTTCTGACCTGTTTGAGTAAAGGTAACAGGGTCTCTTCTGGCATCTCTGTTTCTTAATCTGACAATCCCTTCTTTTAAGATGCCTCTTTATTGGAGGGGTTTGCAGCTCATATAGATGTAGTAGTAAGGACAGAGTAAGGCTGGCTTCAGTTCAGTGCCATAATTTATATGTCCTTTCAGCTCTTGCTGCTTGTTGTGTCCAAGGGCAACTGTGTAATCTGGACCCTCTGGAGTGAAACCAGAATGCTGGCTGAAATACACACACAAATGAGATCATTAATAACAATAAAAATGTTTCAAAGTCTGCTGGTACTGGGCAAAACTTTAAAAATCTGATTATTGAAATAAAAGATTTTTTTTCTCTAAACATGGTGCTTTTAGAATTAATCAGAAGGAAAACGGGTTGGATTTGTTTGGGGGTTTTTTCTTTTCTACACAGTGGCACCAAATGTAAGGGCAGGGAAGAGGCAAGGGAAGATTTCAAGAAGCTACCTGGCAATTGGTTTAGGGCTACTTTCTGGACTATTTTTTTCCTTGTAGAGCATTCTACCATTTTTGTTTGTCCTATGGTTGTGATAAGTATAAAACCTTGCAACTAATCTTCTAAGAAAATACATGTTAAGACAGCTGATGAACTTCAGCTTTGATAAAAAGTACATTTTTTGACAGAAAGGAGGAACAAGTTGTTCAGGCCTTCTTACTGAAATGTAAGAAAAGTTGTCTTTTTGTGTGAGAAAGTGAGATTCTTATTTAAATACATAACTTTCTACGCCCTGCAATTCATTTCATACTGTTGACCGCAATGCTGCAGTTTATTTAAAAAAAAAAAAAGAGAGAGAGAGAAGCAAAACCCTTGAACGCACTGCTTCTGGACATAAAATTACAGTTCCCAGAGAAGGGAAGAGTCATCTTAGGTCAATCCAAAACTTCTAGTCCTATCTTCTGGCAAACACCAGTAACAGATACTGAAGGAAGGGTAAGAATAAGGCAAAGGCATAGTGATTCTTTTCGGGTGTACTTTGCCAGCCTCTGGAGATGTATAGATAATGGACTTAACCTGGTGATAGTATCATTTGTATTTGGTAGTCTTTGGACTTATCTTCCAGGCATTTATCCAGTTGTCTGTTACCCCACATAAACTTTTAGCATTCACAGTACTCCTGCAGCAGCAAGGAGATCTGCAGCTTGACTACACTGGTCTTAAAGAGCCAGTTTTTAATGGCTTTGTCTACTGGCTTCCAGAATGAAAACTGGGATCATCAGATTAAACAGTCTCACTGCTAGGTGAAAAAGTTTGGTTTTCTCACCTTTCCTTGCTAGGTGTTATTTTGTAAACCTCAACCATATTATTCCCCTCAATCACTTTTTGTTGGCCTTCTCTGAACCTTTTCAAGTTGAGATCAGGGCACAGTGTTTAAGACAGAAGCAAACCGCAGACTTACATGGTATCATGTTTTCTGTTTTGTACTTAGAAATTCCGAATGTCTGGCCATAACTTATCATCGAGACTTGAATTTCTTTCCCATGCATGGGTAAAAGCTTTGCATATGTATTCTGGATGAAGTCTTATAAATGTTTGTACATTTAAGTAACGGGTTAATTATTAGGAATACAGTATTTTTCAAGGAAAGCCATGCTTATTAGCCTATCTATAGCTTGATATTAAAGACTTATTTATTATCAATAATAAAACCATAGGGATGGAAAAAGTTGATTCCATCAGCTTGTCTAAGTGCTGCTTAGTAAAGAGAACATATCGCTCCGGAGGAGCAGTCTATTCTCTCTGTCCCCCCAGTTGTGCCTGGGAATTATGGTTCTCATGGAGAGAACCAAGAGCATCCATTTAGCTTTGGTCATCATCAGGCAGTAGTTGCTAACATCGTTACCATTTAGGACAAATTTGAATTACTGGCCTAGAATGAAAGACTTGACTGAGAAGTAAATAGTTTCCTGAGCTGGTTTTATAATGAATGAGCTGTTGGTCAGCTTTCCTTTAACTGTTGGCAGCCAGTAAAAAAACTCTTTGGTCTAATGCTTTAAATTGCTGCATATTCTGTCCCCAAATTGGTACCTTTCAAGTATGTGGCTAGACTTCCAGAAAATTTACAGTTAACAGTCTGGTCATGAGCAACAGTCTGAAGATATTACAGGACTGAGCTCTAAAAATGCTGCCCTCTTGTTTCCAGAGAACTGCTGGGCAGAGTTGTCCAGTGCTGTAAATGCTGCGGTAGGATTAGAGGAAAACGCTTGATGCAGAGTTTCATTCTGAAGCGATATGTTTGGGATTTTTACTTCTAGTCTGGGAGTACAAAATACATCAATTGAACGTGATATCCAAAGGTAAATAGAATAAAAGCACAAAAGAACCTCCTTGCTCAAAATAAAGTGCGTTTGCTTGGATTTCCTTTGCAAGGGAAACTCATAAATATCTGCCAGGAAAATGAGTATTTTCACTTAAGTTCTTTCACTGGAAGTGCCTTTTCAATTATATGGTAAATATTTAATTATTTTTAGAAGTATGTATAATCTGTTTTAGTGACCAGGTACAAGCAATTAACTATTTCTTTTTGGCATGGATTTATAAACTAACTTATGGCTGTTGCTGGTTGTCTCCTGAATGTCTTTTAATTAAATAATTTTTCGACAGTTTAAATGAAATAATGTCAAGCTTGAGAAGTGTTGCTTTCAATGAGGTTCTGTGTGGGATGGAGGAAAAAGCTGTCTTCTATGCTATTCATGTTTGGCATAAAATTCTTGAATTCTAGTTGTGAAGTAGCCCTTGTTTTTACAATAAAACTCCTAATTAACTACCTTTTAGATTGGATGTTAAGCTTTGTGCACTTAAATTCTGCTACTGCTTTTCCTGCTATAGGAAAGAGAAAATGGTTGGATGCAAGGAAATTCAGGATGTAGTGGAAAATCAGGTGGAGATGCAAGAAACTCTGTACCACAGGGAAAAGTAGCCAGATACTGGGGTATATACTCCAGCTTGCAGAATGAATACAGAAGTGGGGTAGAGGAGGAGAAAGAGAATAAAGTCGAAGGTAAAGAATGAATGACCCTGTAGTAAATGTGAATAGAGGAGGGGACAATGTGAGTAGAAGAGAGGACTGAGGAGATGCATAGGAGATCGAGAAAAACAACTGTCCAGTGTAGAG
>NW_008824350.1:619285-669359 GCF_000699105.1 Pygoscelis adeliae
GGAAAGAGAATAAAAGACATTTCCTATTAGCAGAGAAGGGTAGAATTCCACACTTCTTTGTGCATTTTTCCAAATAAATAGGAGCTAGATAAAAAGCTTAATCAAATTATACAGAATCGTATGTGTGTTTTCATGCAGCTTCAAACGTCCCTCTTGCCAGCCTTCCTAAATGGGTTTTCAAGATGTAGACTGATTTCTCCTGAGAAAACTCTCTATCTGAATTGCAGGCTAGACTGGTTACAAGAGAGACAAATTTTATCCTGTGCAGTTGTCAGTGCAGAAAATTAATGTAATTTTTGGACCCTTCTAGTATGTATTACCCACATACCTTTTTTCTTTAAAATTTTCTATTGTATAAGCAAAGGTACATCAATGTTTTTAAGTCACTAAGCAGTTTAGTGTGGAAATGGCCAAGCTGTCTTCAGGTTTTGGAAGCTGCGTAATACGCTGATTGAAAATTGATCTCACGTTCTTAATGACTGTGCTTCTTCTGCGTTGACCATCTCTGCCATAAACTGTTTGGTGAGCTATAAACATCCTGAAAAAAGCAAGTTACTTAATGGAAGAAGAAAAGCTAGGGTGCTAATAAGATGGTTTGGGACTTTAAACAACAGATGATCTCTGTGGCATTTACAGGGCTCATGTCAGTGGAGTAGTATAAAGATGTAATTAGGCTTATGTGGATGGTCTAATTTATTCATAATTTCCACACTCGTGACTAATTCAGTCACCTAAAACTTATGCCAATATTTACAGGATAATTCCACAAGATATTAAAAGCATTTTGAATCTTAATTACCTCTGTGAAGAGTATTGGCTTTTGATGACTTGCAGGGGAATTTGGTAGAAAACAAGCTTTATAATGCTGCAAGCATGTTTCTTTTGTCTTGCATGCTCTGAAATCTTAAATGGAAAACACTGAGGAACGGGTAATAACATACCAGATACTGGGGAACAGAATTGAGCCCCCAAGGGCTTAAAGGGGTGGACAGCTGTGTGAAGACAAAGGTGTAATTCTAGGGCACAAGTAAGTTCAAAAGGAGAGAGCACCTACTTGAAAAGCATTTAGTGTGTTGGAGGAAAGTATAGCAAGAACCAGCAAGTATAATTTTAAAAAGAAATAGAACGAAAAATGAGGCACTCAAATTTTTAACGCTGCAAGTGATTATTCATTGGAAAAATGACTGCCATTCACTTTGCATGGAGTGCATTTCAGTATCTCTTTTTAGTATTTTTAAAGATGTAGTTCTTGATGGTGATATTAAAATATTTTACATTTTATCTCTGTAGCAGAATAGCTCATATTAGACTGCTCTTGTTTTAAACTTCTGGTTGTTTTAAGAATAACAAGTAATCTGTATATAGTAGTTCAGGCAGTATGGTTACGTTTTCTTTCAGTGCAGTTACATCTTTTTTTCATTCCACTGAATTTCACATTTCTTTGAATTGTTGAATTTTCAGATGGCTCTAACTTTCTATTTTTGTGCATGTATAAATTAATTCATATCTGCAGATATGCAGCATATGGAAAGTGATTACATAGGATTTATTTTTCTTGTACAATGCTTGACTTCTATTTTTTGGCAGTTTCTCTTAAATTTTCCTTGCAGGTATTGTATGTTTAAATGCATTGTTGTTACCTGACATATGTGCAATTTTGTTTATATGTTGCTGCATTCATGGTGATGTACCTCTGTCATCGGTCAAGATAGTTCATCATGGTCAGAAGGCTCAATAGAAGAGCCTTCAACACCAATCTCTTAAATTGTTGAGCTTTAATTTCTGTAAATGCACTTTTCTAATATTTTTTCATGTAAAGCTTTGCTTTATGTATGTATAGTTAATGAATATAAAAATCTATCTCAATTAATCTACTGTTCAGCTAGTGAGCAATTTCTCCAGTCCTGTATTCTTCTCTCTGCCACCTTCCCAACTAAGCTAGTTTTAGACTCAACTCTTAGCACTTTAATGTACTCTTAGGGTTGTTCGACACTTCACTGTTAAATATTTATGCCAGTCATTTTGTTTCTTGTGCCTTATTCTATTTTTCTGTGGTACTATGCTTTGATTTTTTTTTACTATGAACAAGTCTTCATCGGTTTTTCCCCTTTTATAATTGAGTAACTTGTTTGACTGTTTTTTGCTTTTTCCATACAAAAATAAATAAGTTACATCCTTTGTTAAGTACAGTTGTTTGCTGCTCCCATTTTAATGTAGAGTGGTGAGATTCCCATTTGGGTGCATTTGGCTTCCTTGTTTTTATTTTTAAGGGAAGGAAGTACTTTAGTTCAACGTGAATGAAACAGTTTTCAATATGAGAGCCAACGTAAGAGGTGTATCCTGTTTTAGGCCTGTTTAAGCAGAGATGCAATGTTGAATTTCATCCTTCTTGTATAAATGGAGCTCGTTAGAGAGCTGAAGCACAAGCATGAAATCCTGGTACCGCTGAAGACATGCTTTTATTGACTCTAGCGGAGCTGGCAATTTATTTCCAATACAACTAAGCATGAAAATACAGTGGAAGTGTAAGAAGTAAGACAGACTTTTATTTGTGTGTTCTGTGTTTGGTTTTCTTATATGCAAGAACACTGGAACTATTTTGGGGCAGATGAGAACCTGGGTCCAGTAGCTGTGAGTATAAGAAGAGAGAAGCCAGAGGAAATCAAAGAAAATGGACCTCAATACAACTACCGGATCATATTCAGAACCAGTGAGGTAAGCAGTTCAGGAATGATAGTAAAAGAAGCTAGAAGTGAGCAGGCAAAACCAGGTGGTATGTGTGGAGTTTGTGTGCTTTTCAGTATTGATAATAATTTCCTTCTCCTCTACATAAGTATAATCCAGAAATCTCCTGACAAAGTTATGCTGTGTGTTTATATTACATACAGGTAAGTGTATCAGTGAGTGAGTTATTCCATAACATCCCATACAGAGGAAACTGTGAAGGTTGTTTTGGTTAAAGTTTGAGAAACTTAGAGGAGCTATATTATTATGCTGTATGTTTATATTACACAGAATACAGGTAAGTGTATCAGTGAGCGAGTTATTCCATAACATCCCATACAGAGGAAACTGTGAAGGTTGTTTTGGTTAAAGTTTGAGAAACTTAGAGGAGCTATATTAGCTAGAAGCAAGCAAAGAGGAGGAAAATTACTTCCTCAACTTTTATACATGACAGTGGGTAGACCTGAGAAGCGTACTTTTTATACTTTGAAATGCTCTGCTAGAAATAATACTGCTAATTTTTTCCAAGTATTAGTTTCCTGTAAAACTTAAATCTCTTGAATAATTTGAAATACTCTGACTAGTTAGCTATCAGAGTGACATTTTGCATATCAGTGTCTGTTTCACGCAACAAGTTACTTAATGTCCTCTATATCTATTCAGAATTGGAAAAATAGTATGTTTTGCTCCACTGCTATTGCTAATCAACCTTTTCTCAGTGCATAATTCAATGTATAAGCTATTTTTGTTTTGTATGCTTAGCTTATGACACTAAGAGGCTCTGTGCTGGAAGATGCTATCCCTTCAACTGCAAAGCATTGCACAGCCAGGGGACTTCCCCTAAAAGAAGTGCTGGAGTATGTGGTTCCTGAGCTGAATATCCATTGCCTAAGGCTGGCCTTCAACACTCCGAAAGTCACGGAACAGCTTATGAAGCTGGATGAACAAGGGGTAAGTGCAGAGTTATAGAATGAGACAAATTGTCTTAAACTGTCAGATTACTGCCTTGAACTGCAAAATTACCTTTTAGCTTTAAGTGATTAGAGTCAGTCTATTAAAATGCCTCATTTAAACTAAAGCTTGTCATCTGTAGGGAGAGTTATGTTGCATGTCTTTCCCCCAAGTTTTGCAGAATATTTGGTATGTATGAAATCAAGCTCTAAGCAGTCTAAAGTTTTAGATTAATGTTATGGCAATTGTCCATTTTAATTTACTTTAAAAGAGACTAAGTGATTGTTTTTCAAAGACTGTGGGGAGGAGAGAGTTCTGTTCTGATTTTCTTACTGCTATTATAATGAGAATAGAAATCTCCCATGTTACTAAATGTTTTGTTGTAATTTTGTATTGGCACAACCATTACCAGGTGCTGCCTGTCTCTATTTTCTTTTTTTTTCTTCCCCTGAAGCAAACTACATGGCAAAATATTCTAAGCCTCTTCTTCATACAAGTGGTTTTCAATTAGGTGATAGTCCCCTGGTCTCTTAAAGGTGGAACCAATGCTCGTTAGCTATATAGCTTAGACTTAGCAAAATGAAAGTCCATGAGTAAAGTGAATTTTATGATTAAAAACTTTGACAGTGACATTTAACAGCTCTGAGTACTGAGACTGTCTCTTTCTCCTGGTCTTTTTGCTTCTCATGATCAGCCTTTCCCGCACAGAATTAACATCTATGTTATTATTTATTCTTGTTGTCAGTCTAACTTTGCTATCATAAAATTGAAAAAGGTCTAATCATTTTCTGCCCCACAAGGGAGAGAATATAGCTATTCTAAACAGGTTTACAAGTGACTATCATGAAGATTTTGTCAGCCTCCTTGAGGTTTGGTTATTGAAATGGACAAGATAGAGAATCCCCAAATAAGTACCTACCAGAAGCAAAACTTGAGCAAAACACTTTGTCTTCTAGTTAGTTTCAGAACCTCATCTGTTTCACTAAGAACACAATACACAGGAGTGGTTATGTGTGATCAGACCAAGGTAGGTGCCGCCCAGTATTGTCACTGACCATGACCAACAGTGGGTGCCTGGCTAAGAATATGAGAACAGGACGAGCATGGAGTGATACTTTCCTAGCTCCTGATAGCTTGTAGGCTTTTACATGGCTCTCTATCCTACTCCTCTGCTTTACCAGTTTGAGTCCTAGTTTAGTTAGTCATTTCTCATGTAGAAGTTGTTCTGTACTTCTGATCATGCTTTTGCCTCTCTCTGGAGTTTTTCCAGTTCCTCTCCTCCTCTCCCCCATCTATTTTAAAACAGTGCAGTTTTGAAGATGGGGAAAAATTTTGGTTTAGTATGTTTTCTTATCTCTTCCCTCTCTAGTAATTACTGATGTTTTATTTGCATTATGGCTACTATTGAACTCTGAAAGTATCTTTTCATGAACACCTAAGATCCTGTTCCTTAGGGGTATAAGTCAGAGCTCATTGCTGTAGATAGAAAGTTGGGTATCATTGTACCACAGGGATCACTTCAAGCTTTACTTGCACTGAGGTTCATCTGCCATTCTTTTGACCAGTTACCCACCATCATAAGTTCCTTAGGTAGTTCTCATAGCCTTCACAGTTCTCACAGTCTTCAACTCCAATACTGTAGAGTAATAACTCGGTAATGTTAGCAAACTTAGTGACCTTACTATTCGTCAAGTTACCTTACGATTCATCACCTCTATCAGATTGCTAAAGTGTGTGTTGAAAACTGTATGTCCAGCTTCAGATCACTGCCTTACTCTACTGATCGTTTTCTTCAGCTTCTTTTTGTCTTTTAGCCAGTTACATGTCTAAGTGAGTTCCTCTTTCTGTACCCCACCTATTTAGGGTTTTTAGGACTTTTTGAAGAAAAAGCTTTGTTAAATGTCTCTTGGAAATTCAGGTATACTCTGTATTAGCTGTTTCTCCTGCATGTGCTTATTGGCTCCTACAGAGAACGACACTGCGATGAGCCAGCGAACGCGTAAGGTTGAGGGGAGATGGGTTTACCATATAGCCTGCTAAAAGAAGGATGGAATCTTTAGATGCTTACACTGCTCAGTATAACTATTCTCTTTCACTTTATGAGATCCTAAGAAGTTGGAGGCCTGAGTGTTTTCCTTAGATAATTAGAGAAGTGATTCCAAATATACACATATTCAGTGTTTATGATTTATTACCTGAGCCTAAACCTAATCTGCCCTTCATCCAGAATCAAGTTTGTCAGGCACTTGAAGACTCAAGGATATCTTTCAGTCTCTTTCCAAAGTTTTGTTTCAGCAGTGGAGAAAATGGAATTTAATTCAACATGGGTCCATAAGTGAGCCTTTGGATTCAAGGATCAGTACCTTCCAGATATGCCCATCAAGAACATGCAATCTCAATAGCGTTGATGGGAAAATTTTCACAAAAAAAAAAAAAACTAGCAGAAAGTTCTAATTAAAAAAATAAATTCCAAAATTATTTCTAGCTAATACCTAATTTGAAAAGTAATTTAGCATAATTTGCTTCAGAAGTCAGTTATGTCTAAAAAGGTATGAGATTAAATTATCCTTATTTCATATCCTATACATCATTAAGCACCCACAATATGGTATTATAGTATGGTTTTCTGTTACTGCTTAAACTTTTGAGAATCATTAAGGACAAGTGATAGTTAAAATTGTATTATCTACATCAAAGTATTTTCTGGTTTTGTGGTAATGACAGTTTGACACTTCTAACAAAAAGATAAGCACACTGTACTAATTAGAAGCTGCATTTTTTATCAATTCCAAGCTAACAAAAATTTGGGTAACAGCTGCTCTACTAATTAGGTACACAGAATGTTTATCACTTCTTGCTGAGTGTCGCACTGTTTCATTACAGCATGAAAAGGTGCCTGTTTGATACAGCAAATAAGATGTTTTGTAAATTTAAGAGTTAAGACTGTAAAGTGACCTTAGCCTGACTGAGCCATTAAATTTCACCCAGTAACCACTTCATGGAGCCAAATTTGCATGCACCGCTTTTGATTAAGATAGGCTATTTTTTTTTTATATTAGAGTGAGGTTTTAAAGCAGTTGGTTGTTTTCTTATTTAAGAATTTGCAGTTCCTTATTTGAATTTATCTGCTTTTGGCTTCCAGACTTCCAATATCTTTCTCTGCTACATCTTAAGAGTCATTTTGGTGTGAGATTTTTTTTTCCAGCAAAGGTTTTTGTATGCAGTGATTAAATCATCTGTTGGTCTTGTTTATGATAAACTAAACAGATTGCACTTTTCAAGTCTTTCACTACAACATATTTTCTCTGAACTTCATACCACTTTTATGGCTGAACTCTGTCTCTTCTGTTCTTTCAGTATCTGTATATGTCATCCAGTGTCAGAATGGGAATATTCTTCTTGCCCCAGTTTTGTACTGGTATTGTATGTCAAGTTGCGTGTTCCTTATTTCCCCTTAGATTGCTAGAGTCATGGTAACATCTGCTGTTCTGTACATATGGCCCGCATTGCTTGTCACCTAGCTGTTCTTTTATTGGCTTTATTAAAATGCATTCGTTTGAATGGTTCTGTGTTAAAAAGCAATCCAATCGTTCTGTAGGGTTGCACTAGCTTCCTGGCTAATTACCATCTACTAATCTTTGCCTTGAATGCAGAGTTCATGGTAACTTACTTCAGGTTTACTTCAAAATATGATTAAAAAATTTGAATATCAGGGCAATTACTGATATATTCCAGTAGACATTTATGGCAATTCCTCATTCACAGCAATACTGTGAAACGTCAGTTTTTAATGTAATTCCGTATTTATAATACAAACTTGCTGACTGGTTAAATCCAAGATATGCTTTTCACTGTCTTTCATTGAGTGCTAGACAAATAATTGAAGTGCACTTTACCCACATATATAAATATGTAAATACTTTTAGATTATTAAAATGAAGCTGCTGCTTTAGGAGTTTTACCACAGCAGAATTCATCCTTCAGCTCCTTTTTTAGCTTTTATTTGGAGTTAATACACTTCTAAGGACCCTAGATTTATCAGAAGGAGGTGTAGTAATGGGAACTGCATGTCTTTCCTCCCCCAGATCCACTTTTTTTGATTCAGAAATACCAGCTTCTGTTGTCCTTATGAAACTTTTTTTTGAAGTTCAGCAAATCTAAGAACACAGCTAGAAGGCATATCCTGCTCTTTGCATAGTCCTTATTTAGTTTCTTAGGCTGACATTTCCAAAGCAATAAAGGACAGTTGTTTGGTTGCTCATGGATGCTGCGGATCCCATTTATGTTTATGCCCTTAAAAATACTTCCTTCACCCAAAATTGAAGCTTAAATAGTGTAGGTGTGCTTGGTGAGAATGATTTTCTTTGTCCTAACTTGTTTAAGTAGAATTACTAGAAACTATTGTAATTAGCAGTGCAGCTAAGGCATTGTGGTGCCATGAAACACTTCCATCCATCGTATTTCCCTGGGAGTGGACAAAGAGCATGTCTGAGCAGCAAACGTTGCCTGAACAGTCCAAGACAGGACCTGCTACTGATGATACAGAAAGCGATGGCAGTTGTTCTGGCAGGAGCAGCAGCAGTGCCACCTCTCACCACCCTTCCTCTCTCCCTTCCTCTCTCCTGTCTTCCCGCATGTCAGCAGTAGCTGGTCCAGGTTCTCTATGAGAGCACATAGCCCTGTCGGTGAAGGCACTAAGTTTGGCTGCTGTGAGGCATTAAGTTTGCAGTGAGTGGGATCATGTAGTTCGCTAGCTAAGCAGAGGTCATAGAAATGTACCCGCAAACCTCATCTACCTTCCGTGATTCCTGAGAAAATTTAAATCTTAGTCAGTCATCATGCAGAATGTTTAAAAAAAAAAAAAGTGTGTGCCATCCATCTGTATCTGGATTGTTTTGAGCATTGTGTACACTGATGGTTGTTTTGAATTTTTTTTAGTGAATAGGGATTTGAAATAAATAATCATAATAATAAATTGTAACATTAATTTGCATGTGCTAGGTATTTGTTTTACCAATAAATATCTTTCCTTCAAATCTTAATACTTGGGTGCCCAAAATACACAGTCTTCATTCTTAAAGGTGAATGTTTTTGGTTGGGTCTCTAATGCTGAAAGAGCATATTTCCTTTATAGTTACACAGAAAGCATTTCAAATAGTTAACAATGAGAGAAAAGGAAATAGAAATATTACTTCAAGGCACAAAATTGATTTTTTTTTGTTGTTGTTGCAGTTTTGGAAGTTGGCCTGCGTATGTTTCTTAAATAAGAAATAGATTGAGATGAGGACAAGCTGAGAGAGTTGGGGTTGTTCAGCCTGGAGAAGAGAAGGCTCCGGGGAGACCTTATAGCAGCCTTCCAGTACTTAAAAGGGGCCTGCAGGAAAGATGGGGAGGGACTCTTTATCAGGGGGTGTAGTGATAGGATGAGGGTAACGGTTTTAAACTGAAAGAGGGTAGATTTAGATTAGATATTGGGAAGAAATCCTTTACTGTGAGGGTGGTGAGAGACTGGAACAGGTTGCCCAGAGAAGTTGTGGATGCCCCATCCCTGGAAGTGTTCAAGGCCAGGCTGGATGGGGCTTGGAGCAACCTGGTCTAGTAGAAGGTGTCCGGGCCCATGGCAGGGGGGTTGGAACTAGATGATCTTTAAGGTCTCTTCCAACCCAAACCATTCTGTGATTCTATGCTGTACTCATATTTTATCATAAGAAATTTGGACATATTTAGAAGATGCAAGTCAAGTAGTCATTGTGTCAGATGATAAAATAAGGAACATTCTGGAGGGGAAAAAAGAAACAGCCTAGAACTGTGACTCATTACATATGCTTAACTTTTTCAGCTGGAGTAATCAAGCCAGGTTGAAATTTACCTTTCTTTTTTCCCCCTACTTATTTTCCTACTGCTAATACTTCATCCCTGTCACCATTCATCTTTGGCAGTAAAAGAAGAATGCAGTAAAGCTCCAATTTTCAGAGTTGTTTTTTTTTTTTATTTTAAAATTGACTTTAATTAGAGACAGAGTAGGACCACTTCTGAGGGCTTTTAAATTATCCCACCATAAATATAAGTTAAAATTAACTAATTTCAGTTTAATTATGTGTGTCCACATCATCCCAGCAAGTTCCAAACCCTTTTGTCTCACGACCTGTGATAGAAGCTTTGAGAGCAAATCACAGTATATGCAGATGACTTTGCTTCCAGTGCCCTTGCAAATAACTATTTTCACTTCCCACTAACCTGTAGATCAAACTTGTAAATCTCATGCCAGTTTCAATAGACTTTCTTGTGATTTTCCTCTGGCAGGTCTGCTTGGTATTTATTTAAAATGGAGCCTCTGCAGAAATTCCTGTGTGGGAGGAAAGATTATTTACCCTGCAATAAGTATGCATTTTTACTAGATGAATTACATGCACAAACTCCGAGGCTCTCCTTTGCTCTCTGCCAGTCAGAGTTCCTGAAAATAAGGAACATAAATGTTTGTTTCACTTCAGAAAGCATTTTGACATCTTTAGATGAAATATACCATCATCGAGGCAATTATGGTGGAAAACAATGAGAGTATTTGGAACTAGACTAACATTTGAAATTAGACTGATAAGTAGGTATTTTTGTGAATTACGGGTTTATTAAAAAATGTGAAGTGAATTCAGTAAATAAGTTGCTGCATCACTTGGTATACATACCAGATTTTAATCTTTTTCCCTTTGCAGTTAAGTTACCAACTTAAGGTGGGTATCATGTACTGTAAAGCCGGGCAAAGCACAGAAGAGGAAATGTATAATAATGAATCAGCAGGTCCAGCCTTTGAAGAGTTTCTTCAGCTCTTGGGAGAACGAGTTCGACTCAAGGGATTTGAAAAGTATCGTGCTCAGCTGGATACAAAGAGTAAGGCTTTTTCTTTTTTTTTTTTTCCCTCCCTTAAGTGAACGAAATGCATCATATGGTTGCTAACTGACTTTTTATAGAGAGTTCTTAAAAATAACCTCTTTGCTATAGGAAGACAGTTGCTCAACATTAGAAGTGAAAGCAGAGCAAGTATGTAATTTGACCTATACCCATGTGGTCTTTCAACTCTGCTAATTATTGGATATTTGTACTAATTTGGTATGAAATTATCACTAAAGCTGCAACAAGAAACCAGTAACTATGGAACCATTATCAGCATTGCAAATCCGTCATCAGTGTGTTGTCTAAAGAGTAATCAATACAGTCAGTATGTCATAATTTTTTTTAATGATATACTAATAGGCTGTCACCAAAAAAGTTTCGAGAACCCATCTATGTAACTCCACCTTGACAAGTTGATCTGTTGTATTTCTGCTCTGTCTGTTGCATGTAGTTTTTCTTCTAGGCAGTTTTGTCTTACTCCTGCTATCAAATGTATTCCTCCGTCTGTGATATTTCTTTTGAGTTACGGAAATCAAACTGGATTTGGCAGTTACGTTTTACAGTTAAAGCTGATAATATATTGCAACAAAAATGCAGTGGAAAGATGGTCTTGGGTGACAGTATCTATAAAAGAAACTCCCTACTTTTGGAATCAAGCTTGTGAAATACCTGTTTATCAGCTAGTGTGTGCTATATTCCATTTGTAAATCTATTTAAAAATACTCGGGAAAATTTTGGCCTGTCTTCCTTTTCTTTGTAACCAGTTCCTGTGGAAATCTTTTGCTATTTTGCTCACTTGCAGCAAAGGAAATTGAATTAAGTAGTTGATTCATGAAAGCTGAAAAGTATTCATCAACTTTAGTGCACCAAAAACTGTGCTCCTCTCATGGGTCTCCTATCACAAATACAGTAACTTGCTGTGCTTTAGTGCTCTACCGTTCTACCTTGTGTCCTTGATTCTTACAGGGATCACGTTGCCATCTCCTCAGGCTGTTCTTGATCAGCCTAATCATCGCTCCTCAGAGGGTTATAAAACTTCCTGTGGTTTTAAACCTAAATTAATACCTATTTCGCACATATTTACCATTGAGCCAGCATTCTTTTAGTTGCAATACTTATATTCCCTCTATTGTATTTATTCCCTTGAGTGCATTTACACATTACGGTTGTGTCTCCTCTATGCTTTTGTGATGTTACCCTTAATAAGCCAAGTCTCTTATTGGTATGGGAGGCGTGGATTTCTCTGCCCCTCCCCCCCATGCAGTATTACCTGGTAACCTTCCTATGCACTTGTCCAAGTTTGAATTCAGTATCTTTAAATTTAGTGGCTAGGATTATATACACGATTCCAGGTGAAATCCAGGCAGTTTCTTGCTGTAACATTGCCTTGCCTTTACTGGAAACATATCATACAATAATTCTGAGGCTGGGTTTTCCTTTTCTGCAGCTCCAAAGTACGATTTCATCAGTTATAAAAATAAGCTAGGTCAAAAATCAGATGTGTATGGAAAACAGAAAATACCTGTTATTTCATGGCTTCTGGTTTTACACTGTGACCTCCTTGTTACTTTCAGTAATTAAAGTAAAATCCTCTCTTCCCTTTCTTCTGGCTTAGTTATTTAAGACATCTGAAAAAAAACCTTTTTTGGTGTCAGTCCACACATGCTGGTTTCTAGTACATGTAAATGCTGTATGATTAAGAGTTGACTCATCTGCTCAGATATACCCATGAAAGCTGTAACTGTGCCTTAGTACTTGTTTAAAATTTTCTTCTAAACAGCAGAATTTTTCAATAATGTTTGAGTTCCTTCTTGTTGCTTCTGACTCAGGGAAATAATTTTGTCAGGTTTTGATTTTAGGTACTACGATCTAGCACCTGTTGAATGGACATGTATGTAAACTTTTAATTGACTGAGTCTCTCCTGGTTTTAAGAGTTGTCATCTTGTGCTGAAGGTTTTCCACTCCATGTTGAGAGCTGACGTGTCTTTTTCACGTTGCCCAGTAGACCTACCAGCTCCATTCTGTATCTAAAAATACAAAAATCGAGAGGCTTTACATGGACACTTAACTGTGATCAGAGAGGAAGGGGGGATGCTCTGAGTGGAAACTACTGCTTTCATGAAGGGTTTCCTACGTTTTCTTTCGGTCAAGGTTTACAAGCTCACATGCATGGGACCTCATGAGCTAGAACTGCTTAGGAACTCCTAAGGTGTCTGAAATCTTTTGGGTTACGTTGTCTGCAGGCTCACTGAGGAAACGTGACTGCACAGCATATGTGAGTTCTTAACAAGCAGGTTTAGACAGCAGCAAATGTGAACAATGGCAACAGACTTTTGTAATTTATCTTGATGGTGCTATGTTTTCCTTTCTGCCAGTATGCAAAGCACAGACTGGAAGTGGTGGAAGAGAACGTGGTGTTTTGGGGGCACAACTCTAGGCTCTTTGGATAGCTACATTCAGAAACCCTTATTGCATATTCTGCATAGGAAATAGCCAAAAAAAAAAGCCACCTTGTGGTAGGCAAAATGCTAAAGACGAGATGGTCGCAAGAGCTGCGTCTCAGGTATGGGGAATATGTGAACAGCTGAATGCAGACAGGCCATACATCTTTGATAGCTACCCAAAGTAATCAATCAGTCTTTTTTGCCTTGGCCCTAATACAGAAAGGCCCGCAAAGGAGGAGGTTGTGGGTTTTACCATGACTTAGGTTTATAGGGTTTTGTTGAAACAGCTAGGTCTACAGCTAGGAAGCGAGCTTCTCCCTTTTCCAGCTCTGCTTTTCTGTTGCTAGAGGTCACTGTGATGAAATAGTTCTTGCTGTCTCATTACTCGGGAAATTTTCCTGTGTAAAAATTCTGTTTAATGTCAGCACAGCTGATTGCAAAGATGCTCTCGAAAACAAATGTCTGTTCATTAACTTGCAAGAAAGGTCAGAGCTATGTAGGCTACTTTGCTAGTTCCTATGCCTTTGCCAATACTTTGCAACCTATGAAAAGCAGATGCGTGATGTAAGACACGATGAAAGATTTTCTCAGCGTGGAGGGAAGCCGATTTGTATATGTACTCCAGAAATTTTCACAAGATGTTTTTAATTTATGCAAATTTAGAAAAGTAAAGTTGCTCTAGCAAAAGGCAGTTTCAGAACAGTTGTTGTTCTTAGAAATTTTTAGAATTAGGGGCCTAATTGGTAAGTATCTGTAACAGAGCCAATTTTTAAAACTGGAAACTCACGCATCCTATTAACTGAAAGCCTATTTAAGTATATTGGATCCTTCAAGGGCTTTAGCTTTGGATCTCTGCCAGTGCCACTGTGGAAAAGAGCTGTTACTTTTAAAGTTTTGTTTGTATATTTCTAGAATTGCCAGAGGGGAAGCAGTCTATCTCCTGGCAGCCTACAGACTTTGGATAGGAAATAGAGCTTGAAAATGTCATCTATCCCATGGTTGCTAGGAAGTTTATAGGCATCACTTTAAAGTAATAAACATCACAGTAATCTTTCAAATTATAACTTCAGTCATTTTACTTTATTTTCTACTTGTATGCATGCTTTATTTCCCTCCCCCTCACTTAGTCTTATTTCTCAGTATTTTAAATTGGTAAACGGGATCAGCTGGATAATGCTAGGCCTGGTAACCTGGCGTGTGTGTCCAGCAGAGTGGTAGCGTGGTTGGTGCAGGAAATGAAGGAGATTGATTAATGTGAGTTGTAGGAGTTTATAATCTCATCATTAGATAATTCATAAACCTAGCTAATAATGGTAGGTTTCTGTATGAGATGTTTGTACTGCATAACTTTTTGGTTAAGACATGAGAAGAATATAGAAATAGCACAGAAGATATTATTAAATAGATTAAAAATCTGGGGAATGAATGGACTTCAAATTGACATTTCATTTAAAAGTTGTCAATAAACCCTAGTGTTTCTACTGAAATAATACAGATAGATTACCTTCTTACCTTGTACTATTTAACATCTTTTCAACCATGCAGAAGTAAGAATAGACTTACTGTTGGGTTTGAGACATTTGCTGGGAGACAAATAGCCAAAGGAGGTCAGAGCTTCCTCTATTGCTTAAGAAGCAGAAATGGGGATGGGGGGGAAGTCCATCTGCGTTTCTCTGTGTTTGTATTAACACATATACTTTTGTATGTTACAAAATAAAGGATTCTGTCCTCGGAAATAGTCTCTGAGAACAACTTGGCTATTACAGAAGTTGAACATGAGTGCTTGGTGTAGTCCTTGTGTATAACAAAGGAGAGCAGGTTTGGTAGATGCTGAATGTGGGCCAATGACTAGGAGAAACTAGAAATAAGGCAGGACTTGTTAACAGCAAAGGTAGATGGGAAAAATATTAAGCTCTGAAACTTCTTGTTCTTGTGCCTTTAATTGTGAGCACTGCTGCAGTTTGTAGCAATGGCTGTTCCTTCTCCTGCCTCATCAGTATTGTTTATCTTTTGTTTTCCTACAATTCCTTGCAACATGTTTTCCTTTGAAACACTGAGTTAGAGTTTCTACTTGTACTGGTTTTTATACAGTTTTCTAGTGCAGAGGTTTTAAAAGCTGCTGTAGAAGCAGGCTGACAAAGTCCTTTCGCTTCAGTGAGGTGAATTTATCAGCAGTATGCTGGTGGTGTCAATCACAGTTTTGAGCACTGCTGCTGTTTGAAAAAACACTTAAATGGGAACCTGTTAAGACAGTCCTTGTGAAGATAGCCGAGAAACATTGGAAGGACAGAAGAGTAAGGTGGATTTTTAAAGTTGAATAATGATGGAAGGAAAAGATGATCGGATAAGTCCTCAGCTAAGTAACTAAATCCAGTAATGGCACAAGTCTGAGAAGGCAGCATCAATAGGTATGCCATAAACTGATGGCAGGATGGGATGTCTTCAGTGTAAAAAGGTGCTAACGAATTTGTAGATCCCTCGGGCCTCTGTTAAATATAAGGAAATCAAAGTAGATTGTAGTGCTGGCTTACAGTTCTGACCTTGAAATGGTGGTTATTGTTCCAGTGCGCAGTCTTGGATTTTACTGCAATGGCAGTGATTTGATTTAAAGCAAACGCCTGTAATTATTGTGTTGTACTTCAGAAAAAGTATTCTTGACTTGTAAGAAAGAAGAAATCTGAATGGTGAGAAAGATGCACAGTCTGTAGTGGATATGGACTTTTTTCTGTAGTTGGATTTGAATAACAGGGATTTAAGCTGTGAAGTACTTGGAAATAATTGGAATCATTAAATGTGTCACTTGGATTGTAGCCTTATTACTTCATTTGCAGAACCAGTGCTGTTCTGAGAAAGAACACTTTTCTGCCTGAAGTGAAGTCCATCCAGGAAAGTTGAAAGTTTGGCTTAAATGCATAGGTGTTGTTCTAGCATATTATTTGTCAGAACTGCATTATTCTTTTCCTCTTCCCCCCAACCTCTTTAGGGTCCCTTCCCCTCTTTTGTGGCCTTCCTTCCCCTGTCTGTCGTCTTACCCACTTCCCTTTCTTTTTGAACGGGCTCCCCCTTTCCGGTTCTTTGTAATATTTTTGTGTGCTCTATTTATGAAAGATGATGTACAAATTAGCATATTTACAGTTAGACAAAAAAAAAGCCAGTGAGGAGTTATGTTGATGTTTAGGTGACTTTCAGGTGCATCTGCCTCCTTCAGCATGCATTGCAATGATCAGGGAGAGGATAGAGGCTGTTGCGAAGTGAGTGCAAGATGAAATGATTCCCTTTCAGCTGTCGTGCTGTTGTAATTAGCATTAAAAAGAAAACGTTTAGCAGCTAGCTAGTTTTTCATAATGGCAATGTTGAGTGCGGCAAAAGATAGCCCGGTCTTCTTGAAACATTAACTGAGATTTTTTTTTTTATAAGATTCTAGGAATCTTTTTTTTTTCTTATCCCCATTTTATTCTATATAAATGATTTGGAAATGCAAAATCTCTATGCAGCTATAATGTAGAAAACTTTCTATTTCATTTTATGGATGATGTTGTGGTTTTTCATTTACAGCAAAGCTACCTCTATTTTATTATTCCAAATTTGACAGAAAACGAAAACTTCTTGTCAAAGCTTATACCCAAAATCTGGGTAAATAAACTGTATATTTATGTTATTGTAAATGCCTCACAAATCTCAGAGCTATTATCTCCTTAGTAACATGATCTCTCTGCTAATAAAAAATGCCAAGGTGTAGTATTTAACAGCTTTTTAAAATACATTGCTATAAATAGCTGGGATTATATAATATGGTAGCATGTTTATATAACTTCAAGTAACCAGGATGCCTTTTTCCATATATAAATCTAGTTATTTTTAAAATTCTGTTTGAAAACGGGCTTTTTTCACTGTGGACAGCAGTTATATTTAATAGAATATATTCACTATTTCAGCTTTAAATGTGTTACTACTTAAATTAATGGAACATTTTTCAAGGTCTCTTTCTGAGAGGGAAAAAAGTAAAAACAGAAGTTCCCAATTTGTCTGTAATCAAGTGTTGTCTTCAACCAACACTTTGTAAACTTTAATAATATCCCCTCTTCTTTTTTTCTTTCTAAACTTCATAATCCTAGTTTTTATCATTTTCTCTCCACATGGAAGTCTCTCCATCCACGTATAATTATTTTTGTGGCCTGTTTCTGGATCCCTTCTCTTTCTTCTATAACTTTTAAAATAGGGTGGCCAGAACCCAAAACAGGTGAGAGTACCTTTGATTAATATACCAGCATTATAATGTCATTGTTGTGGGCTTTTTCCATCATCAGCTGTAAGCATGCTAGCATCCTATTTGGGTTTTTGACTGCTCCTATCCATAAAGCACCTGTTCTAGTGAAGGTTTTATCTGACTTCATTACAGTTAATTTAGAGTCCTGATATTTATGTTTAAAAGAACCCATTCTGTTCTTTCATATATTGTGGGTTATATGTCCACTGATACTTAATTATGCATGAGATCATGGTATTCGTTCGTAGTATCTGTCTACCTTCCTTTCTGAAGTCCTTCTCACATTCCTTACAGTTCAGTTTCATTCCGATTAGCCTGAGATATTGGGTGGTGTCTGAAAATTATTTCAGACTTTGTTACCACTTTTCATGCTCAAATAGGCTTTCTTCAGGGTTTTCTGATTCCTATTCCTAACAAGTTCCTCATTGGGAAAAGTGTGCAAAATTATATGTGCCATCCATATATGTCATTTGCTTTGGCAGGTGAATAAACTCTGGGTAAGTTTTTACTTGCTGACATTTCAGCTATGATCGAGGATGAATAGGAATTCTTGTCTTGCCTGATGATTTTCTTTGATAAGAATGGAACTTTGTTTTTAAACTTTTTTTAAATAATGCTTTTATTTTCTTTTTTCTTTAACTGAAGCTGATTCAACGGGTACTCACTCTCTATACACAACATACAAGGACTATGAAATCATGTTCCATGTTTCTACTATGTTGCCATATACTCCAAACAACAAGCAACAGGTAAGATGGACCATGCCTGTTTAGAATTAATTTTTCCTCCATCTGAAATGTAGCTGAACTATTGAATATTTATGACAACTTTCATTTGTTACTAACAAAGAAAACACTTAAAGAATCAAAAGTATCAAAAAATAAAATTGGCCATCTCTATGTCAGGAAGATGAGCAAAGCAGATCATTGTAGGTACATCATAGGTAGATTTTTCTCCATAGGACTGTTTTCTATTTAATTATGCATTATTTACTGAAACTGATCTAAATATTATACAATAATGTCAGTAGCGCATCTGTGTTACATAAATAAGAGTTCGTATCTTATGTCAAAGGGACGTAAGTACTTGTGTAGTGTACTACATGTAGTACACATGTCATAGTGTACTTGACATGATTTTCAGCCTTCTGCAGCAAAGTCCGTTGCACTTTAAGGAATGCATTCAGCAAATTGTAATATGCACAGAATCAGAGGTGACAAGTGGGTGGTCCAGCATGTGACACAAGAAGCCATGAGACAAAATCCTTTCTCTTTTTTTTTTTTTTTAAGTTTTTTTTATTATACTGAAGAGCTACGTAGGCTGACCTGCTTTGTTACTCTGAAGTACCTGGTCTTGTTAAGTAGTAGGCCATCTTGTTGTGTATGATGTGTATGCATTTTACTCTAGAAATGATGTTATTTTGTGTTTCTGCAAATAAAACAGAAATTTCCTTTAACAATGAAAGATAACACAGCATTCTTTTTAGTTTGCTTTTGTACGCTAAATGTTACACTGCTTTCTAGTTTACCTTTCTCTTTTACCGTAGTCTTGGATTTACTGAAAGAAGCCTATCAGAAAATTATTATAGCGTGTCTTAAGGACAATGACAACTATTTTCAACTTGAAATAGAACCTGCTTCTGGCTTGTAAAAATGTGTGAAGTGAGGAGTGTTTTCCAGCTTCCATGTATCACTGATTACTCTGATACTAGCAGGTTTTGCTGCTGTTTTTCCTCTTCCTTTAGCTGAAAATTTTCCCCAACAAGATCTTCCTATATGTTACATGTAGAAATGAAATTGTTACAAAAATTAAAATGCCCATGCCTGAAACTTAGAAGATGAATAACTAATATTCTGGTACTTGTCATATAAATCCCCAACTGTTTCAGTTTTCAGCTTGAAGTATCTCTTGGAATAAAAAAAATTGAACAACAGTAATTTATAATAATGAGAAATAAAGAATTGAAAATTGTGAAAAGACTGTGTTTTAACCTATGCTTTTTTTTTTTGTTAAAGCTTCTGAGAAAACGACATATTGGAAATGATATTGTGACAATAGTTTTCCAGGAGCCTGGAGCACAACCATTCAGCCCAAAGAACATTCGATCCCACTTCCAGCACGTCTTTGTCATTGTAAGAGTGCACAGTCCCTGTACTGACAGCGTTTGTTACAGGTAACTATCGCTAGTTTCACTGAAAACATGGAATTTGAGTGCAAAGGGAGGTGTCATTCCTCTCAAATTCTCAGTAGGGAAACATAATGAAAGATAGGGGTCAAGGAGATTTTCGGTCATGTGAATGTAGTACGCTTTTTAAAAAGTAAATAGACACACATGAATATGTAAAGGAAGCACACCCAATGAGGAAATGAATGCTGTCAGTATGTCTGTACACACACACACATGTGCGCACACATATAAAATCAAGCATTTGGGAATGATTTTAAAATTCCATCCTCACTTCCTTTTTATTCTCTTCATTAAGAGTATGCTAGAAGAGTATTTCTATTTCGATTCTTATGAATTCACTTTTTGTTCAGATAATTTGGGCATTTGAGCTTATGTTCCATTTTTGAAATTGACAGTGAAAAAGTATGACTAACCTTTCAGAAAGAAGCTAAGCTCTCTGAAATACTTTGTCTGAAATACCTTAATTTCTTACATCGTTTCAGTCCAACAAAGACATTCCAGAGCATTATGCAGCAAAAAAAAAAATCTTAGTGTGACCTTAAAGTCAATATGATTAAAAGAGAAAATGGTAACTGATAGTAACATATAATAAAGAATTGCAAGATGATTCCTATTTAGCATAATTTTTTAACCAAATGGAAAGCATATAGAAATTATGTTTTTGAGTTACACTTCTTTTTACGGTCAATGAAACTTTTTACCTTTGTTATATCCTGAACTCTTAATGTATTTTTATTTTTAAATGTTGACTGATCTCACAAACTTTTCTAAAGCTTCTTTATTTAAAATATGAAGTGTCAGAGTAATGGATTTAGAGTAGTTATCTTGAAATGAAGTAGCCTTAGAATTAACTTGTCTTTACTGAAATACAAATGTTCACCTAAGTGTTTCATTCAGACAAGTGCTTATTTAGAGGAAGAGCTAAGACTGCAGTGTCTGAGATGGTGTATTCATGTTTTTCAAGCAAGTATAGTAAGGCATAAAGGCTTTTCCTTCCCCGTGTTTGGTAAAGCTCACACAGCACTTCTGGAACTGATGCTGAACTTTGTATGTGTATTAAATTCTCCTGGAGTAGGTGTGTTCGTGTTGATACTCATTTTAAGGTATTCAAGGTACTCAAATTCCACTGCTACATAATTTATGTGGACATAGCTTGTTCTTAAACTTTTAGATGTATGTTTCAGCTCTTACTCTGTACAGAAACTGATTTTGAAGTAAAAGGAAAGTAGGAAATACATCTACAAGGGCTACAGATGCATTTTCCATTTGAATTGGATATTACAAACACAGAGAAAGATCTGCTTTTGGTTATTATTTGAAATAATGTGACTGCATATTTTCAATTTCTTCCTTTTAAAAGGCATGGGAAAGATTTATACTTGTTATACTGTAATAAATTTAAGTATCTCGTTCTATTTCTGACCTTCAGACTTCTGAATCGCTTTTGTTTTTCAAGTGTTCACAACTACAAGGGCTGGAGCCTTACTGGTTACTATTAGTGAATAAAATTTGAGAATTTCAGCTTTAGTGATGCTACAAGCTTAAATTTTAAGGGGAGGGGGAGCAGGTAGGAAAAAAAAAAATTGAGTGTCAGTGTTCATTTTGATACAGGAGACTGCCAGAGTACTGTATGTTCTGTGTACTGCCTTTAAGATTAAAATCCTTTCTTTTTTTGTCCTCTCAGTGCAAACACTTGATTTAAATTTATAGAATTCCATTATGAAAAGTTTTTCTAGGAAACTTTTCAAAGTAAGTTTGACCTCTTTTTCACTGAATTATTTGGAACAGTTTCATAGATTCATTATTCTAGACAAAACAGGAAGCCATATAGCAAAACCATTCCAGCATAAAAATGTACTGGAATTTATATTAAAAGCTACACAAAAGGAATAAAATCAAGCACTGTCTTGGCCAGTGATTCTCCCTCCCAACTAAGATAAACAACATTTCAAAAGTTTGGCTTCTGTCAGCATCATTCACTTTTTAAAACTTCTCTAGCATATGTTAAAGATTAAATTCCTATCCCTGTGATTCATGATATTGAATACCTAATCAAATAAAACGTCACTGGTAGTTTTTCATTACATCCAGTAATTGTGTTTAATGCTTAGGCTTCTATCTCTTAATAACAGACCCTTTAGGACCACTGAAGATGATCGAGAGTCAGATGGTTGCATCATGAGCACCACCTGTTGCATACTTTTAGATATATTGGCATACATTTGAAGGAAATATGACAGTCAGTCACATCTTTCAATATCAGTTGCCAGAAAATATAATTTAAAAAACCAAAAACAACAAAACCAAACAAACAAATAAAACACCCCACCACCCAGGAACAGAAGATATGGTTAAAGATTGGGTGGCTTAATTTTTATTTTTGGTGTTCCTGTGTGCCCCCCCCCCCCCCCCCCCCCCCCCGCTAAATCAGTGAAATAAATTAATTGCTATGAATTATTCAGCTCTACCTGTGGCAATGAAAAATAGCAAGAGCATTAGGTTTCTTCTTTGTGTACTAAGCCTCTAATTTATAGAGAATGCATATTAATAAAACACAGGATATTCATCAATATTCAAGTCACTGACTGCCTGGCTATTTAATCTAAAATTACCAGCCAGCTCAACACTCTTACTAGTTAATCATGCAATCTAAGCCATTCTGATATTGATGGTTAACATTAATTGCCCAACTGCCATTTATAAAATCCTCTCCTACATCTTTCCTTTGCCTAGCAGAGAACCCTTTGACACGTTTAACTTTACGGACAAGCTGGAGAATGCCAGCTCATCTGGGCTGTTCTTGAAACCAAAATGTTTGTTTGTGTGTTTCCCGTGAAAAGGATGTTGTCTCCCATGGTGGTTTTGCATTTTGAACATTATCAGTAAAAATGTTCCTCATTATTAAGATCTTTGGTAAGTTTTAAGGATTCAGATAAGTTAGAACAAAGTGTGAAAATAATACCAGCCAGTTTTCCAAATGAAATACCACATACATTTCAAGTTCCATCCTATTTTTCTTTATAAAACACCATTACTGTGATATTTTGGCCAAAATTAGTTAATGGTTTTTCAGATCTAGTTATAGATATGTGGTAAATCATATTTGAACTGTTGGAGCATTTCTTGTCACAAAACTGTTGAAGTATGGTTGTCAGTCTCTTCTTAGGACAGATTATCAAGTGAATGATACTGGACTGGAATGGCAAATCTTCAGTGATGCCAAACATCTCTCATCCGCTCTGTATCAAAAGAGAATTGACCTTAGGGAGAATAGCTAGTTGGCATTGCCTAAGGCTTATTGTCAGCCCATCACTTGGTATGGAAACTAAGAGTTGAAAAAGAAAGCATCTATTTCTCATATATGTCTCCAAACTTCTAAGAAATTTCTTATTTCTAGTATTTTTGGAGTCTGTTTTTATCACTAGCATGCAATATCAACTAGTGCAGTTTTCGATCTGGAAATTTAAAACATAATCAGTATATTATAATAGTATATTATATACGTTTATATACGTTTAAAATATATACGTTTAAAATATACGTTTAAAACATAATCAGTATGTATGCATTCAGTCACCCGAAGATGCTTCTCACAGTGAAACTGGCCTTGTGAGATGACTTTATTGTCTTTATCTTTTTAATGTGTCCATTTTATGTATATTTCTAGTATTGATCATACACTTCACATTGCTTTCAGTTGAGCCTTTCAGCTTCAAGTAGCTAAATTATAAGCTAGCCTTTTTAATAGCGTGTGTTAGAAATTTTCTGTTTATAGTAGAAACAAACAGAATTCAGAACTGCCATACATGAGTGACTACTTTGTCAAAAAAAGCATGGTTTTGCACTTGAAGCTCTTTTTAAGCTGTGGTACTGAGGATGACTCAGAAATGCCTGGATGCAAAAATAAGTGGCCTTCTGTTTATACGGTAAGGAGGACATTAATCTCCACACTGGCAAGATTTAAATGTAAACATAGGCATATTGCTGAGAAAAGGAGAGGAGAATTGAGGGTTTAAGGAAAAAAGGAAATGTATTTTCTGTATTCAAAAACTGCTGAAATGGCATACAGTGAAAAACTCTGCTTCTTCCTTATTCTTTTATTTCTTTTAGTGTTGCTGTGACAAGATCCAGAGATGTACCATCCTTTGGACCGCCTATTCCAAAAGGTGTCACGTTTCCTAAATCAAATGTGTTCAGGGACTTCTTACTAGCCAAAGTCATTAATGCAGAGAATGCTGCTCATAAATCAGAAAAGTTTCGTGTGATGGCCACCAGGACCCGTCAAGAGTACTTGAAAGACTTGGCAGAGAAGAATGTCACCAACACACCTATTGACCCTTCTGGCAAGTTCCCCTTCATCTCGCTTGCTTCAAAAAAGAAAGAAAAGTCCAAGCCTTATCCAGGAGCAGAGATCTATAGTTCTGGTGCTATTGTTTGGAGTGTCCACGCAAAAGACTACAGCAAGGGTATGGAAATAGACTGTCTCCTAGGCATCTCTAATGAGTTTGTAGTCCTCATTGAACAGGACACGAAAAGCGTGGTGTTCAATTGCTCCTGTCGAGATGTCATAGGGTGGACTTCAACAGACACAAATATCAAAATATTTTATGAGAGAGGTGAATGTGTTTCCCTGGAGAGCTTCATCAGCAACATTGATGATATCAAAGAGATCGTCAAAAGGCTGGAGGTTAGAATGTGTTCTGTTGTTTGGTTCCCCTTCTTTACGTTCTCCTCTTGCCCCACCACCAAGTAAGGCTTCAATTTAAGTAATGCTTGGGATCCCTAAAATTGTTCTAATTGTTTATCGTGAAATCTATGAGGACTTTCTTGCTTTTATTTCTCATAATCCAATATTGCTTTCACTTTTATCAGATATCAGCCCACCTCAGCTGGTTGCGTGTGTGTCAAAAATGTCTCAATATATTAACAAAAAAAAAAAAGCAGAACCTTCAGATGTGTAAATTGCTCCCAATAAATATAGAAGTCTCACTTTATTTCTCTTCCTTGTTTTCCTTCCCTTTCTCTGTTTTATAGGCTTGTTGTAATCTTGTTTCAAATGAAGCTGTAATATCTTTGAGACTGACTTACTATGTTGCCAGCAGGGTGCAGTCCCTATTGCAACCTTCAGATATTCTCTGAATGCATGTGATAAACTAAAAATGCAGTGAATCATGGTATCTGTCTATAAAACATCTGTCCGTGCTCATTTTTTTATCCAATTAAGTTATGAAAGAATGTGTTACATTTCACCGTCTTTCCTGTAATTTCATAACTGTAGTTGTATAATGACCAGGAAAAAGGGAAAACCAGGCCCTATTAAATTGCTCTTGGCGGTATTCATGCTCATGGTACATAAGAGTTGGCATAGACCCCAGTTTACTGTGCTTAGTAGCTGCATGCCACCACATTCTGACTGAAGGTAATCTTGCAGTTTACTGAAACAGTTACAAATGTAGAATGGTTGGCTGGTTACTAAAGTGTAAAAGATAAAGTAGAGATGCTTGTGTAACTCCAGGTGTTTTTCTGTTGTGTGCTGCCATGTATCTTCTAAAATTCCTGTGGTTTCAGTAAAAATTTCAAGGCAGAACTTGGGTAACCAGACTCTACTGAAAATACTAGTTAGAGTGACAAGACCCACTTCAGCTGATTATGTACCCAGGACTGTGATATATATTCCTTGATTTGGTTGATTGTACAAAACTGGAGCCCTTAAACCTCTATTAGCCCTGAAGGTCTCTGTGCATTAAATTCTGTCTTCGTTTCAATTCACAGCTTGTGACTAAGGGCTGTGAAACAGTGGAGATGACTCTGCGTAGGAATGGTCTGGGTCAGCTTGGTTTCCATGTAAACTATGAAGGCATTGTGGCAGATGTTGAGCCCTACGGCTATGCGTGGCAGGCAGGACTGCGACAAGGCAGCCGGCTGGTGGAAATCTGCAAGGTAGCTGTAGCCACTCTGAGCCATGAGCAAATGATTGATCTTCTCAGAACATCAGTAACAGTGAAGGTTGTCATCGTCCCTCCGTATGAGGACTGCACACCACGCAGGTATTGTATAATAGCTACATTTGGTCTGAAATTATATCTTGATTTGTGGGGTAAGGGGGGAAAGGAACACCACAGAATAAGTGTTAACCTCCAGAAACCATGGTATAATTATAATACAGCATCCAGTATTGTAAGGTGAAAGAAGAGGGCAGAAAAAACTGCCCATATTCAGACTCCAGGCCCCATAAAATATTCATTGAATACCACAGTTTAATAAAATGCGTGAAGAACCTTACGTGTCCTTTAAATTCCACGGAATTTAACATGGAAATCAAATGATTTTTTTGTTGTTGTTGACAGTTGTGTGTTTGATGCATCAAAATTAATTGTACATTTCCCTCCCTGCTTTCCCATTTGTTGGTAGTTTGCAATGTCTGTGGATGTAATTCTCGAAAGCTATGAATAGACTTACATTCTTCTACTTTCACAAATAAGTAAGGCTGTAAATGATGAGAGTTTATCAAATCTGGCCAGAGAAATTGCTGCAAATGGTAATTCTTCTTTACTCAGTAGTAGATCTTGCTGCATCTCTCTCACTTCCCATCTGTGTTAAGCCTGAGGCTTGTGTCAGCTGCATTATTGCTTTTATAGCTTTAAAATGTTGCTTGATCAGAAATAAGCAGTAATACGTGCTTTTTTCTAAATTGGACATTAAGTCCCTCCATTTTTCCTGAACTCACACAAAAGCTTTTTATAATTTTTACTGCTCCCATCTGAACTCTCTGCAGTTGTCTGTAGCATTCAGCCACATCACTAAATCTGATTTCTATATTCCTGACATCCTGTATTAATATCTTGCAAATGCTATATGATTAAAATGGAGTGATCTTTAATAGGCTAAATTTGCCTGCAGGCTAGCTCAAGTTTTATACTAGATTTGCCAAGAAGCAGCAAGTGCAGTTACCAAAGTTCAACGTGTTCCTTGCAGTGAGAGACTGAGTGTTTTGCACTGCTGTTTTCTAATCAGGCAATATCTTTGTAGGGGTAGATGCTAAATCTTTGCATACTTAAGGTTGAGGCTGAACTTAAATGCATATTTATTTGATATGAAATTGTGTCCCGAGCAAAGAGCTTGTACTTGCATAAAAGAAGAATCCATGTTTGTTTTTACCATGAGCCATACTAACTCCTTTTGTAACTGGTAGCAAAACAGGAGCAGAGAGAAAAGGAGTTTTATTTGTCCTTTAGTTGTTAGTGGAAAATTGAATAGATGTCAGGGATTGAAATGAGCAGTGGCATAAGGTCACCCATGAGGTATTTGGAAAGCTTTTGTACAGTATTTAGCAGCCCGAGCAAATGGAAAGTTCAGCTGCAATCATAGCAAAAGGATTAGAGCAGAAAAATCTGTGTGGAAAGCACAGATCCTATTATTCCTGAACTAAATTAAGTACAGCCAAAAGCAAGCTTAGCTTTAGTGTATCCAAACCCATAGCAGGAAGAGAAATTACTGCACTTTTTGAAATACTGTACTCAGCATCAGTGAGTTTTGTTGTTGTCTTGTAGTGAGCAAATGTTCATGGTGAGTTATTGCCTAGTTATAAAATTTCATAAAGCAACTCTTTATCCTGCTTGCTGTATCTAAAATCATTAAAGTTGAGGAACTGTGTCTTGAATTTGTAGCTATCCGAAATATATTACTAGAGACTTGACTTAAATCTTTGCACAAAGCAATTTCTCTTTTGGCAATTGGTTTTCCAAAATTGGGAGTCCTTTCATTGTGTCCTCTGGAGGTCATTTAGTATTTCTACTACAGTAACTTGTACAGGCCATAACTAAAATGAAGATCAGTTCTGCTTGGTACAGTACATTCATATGAGAAGCAGTCCCTATCCTAATAAATTGATTGGCTTGAAGCTGGAGGAAGAGCTGGGGTGCAATTAGATAAGATGACTTGCCAACAGGCACGTGGGCAAGGTCAGTAGCAGATACAAAAATATATCCAAATACCCCAATTCACAATCTAATGTCCTACACAGAGGCAGGCCTTGTTATGGTTATATCTCTACTAAAAGATGGTCGTTAAAACATTGCCACTGAACTTATTTAGTGGACTGATTGCTGACCTTGAAGTTAAGGACACAGCAGCAAGAGGAAATTGTGTATTCTTGCTTCTTAAACTGTAACTATGTCTGCCAAAAAAAGAGCAACCCAAACTACTGAAATATATAAAAAAAAAATAGCAGAGACATAAAATATGAAGAGAAAAGAAAAAACAAAGATTTTAGTTAGGTTGTGAGTGGACTTTGAAAACAAATCTCCTGATCATCCCCATCTACCATGCAGCGGTTCACATCAAAGTGGCCTGGGAGCACACAAACATTTCCTTTCAGATGAAGCTGAACTACGTGTGCTTCAGAAGCACACCTTGTGCCTTCCAACTTCTAATTTAATTTGCAGGTCAAGACTAGAGGGTAGGCCAAAGTAAAACCACAAAACGTGTATATTGTGGACCTCAGCAAGACCTCAGCACCGACTGTTTCACTTTGTCTGCTCCTATTAGACTGCACAACTTGCTAATGTCAGCACAGCCAGATAACAAGTTACCTGTTTTGTTTTGTATTTTAGCTGGGAAGAGATACTGATGTTTCTCACACTAACGGTGTAATCACTTAGAGGAAGGGCTAGAAGTAGAAAATTTTGCACTGATTGGTTCTTTTTCTTTCTCATTAAATAATGATGCGTGTAGATAAAGTAATCACAATAAAAAATTCACTTAAATAGAGGTATACACATTTTTCAAGAGAAATACCCAAATTATCCTCACCGAAGCTGAAGGTCACATCTACTTTCCAAATCTCTCATTTTAAATGTATGCAGAAGTTTGCCCTGCATCTTACGTGGACTGCATTAGCTTGTGTCCTGTTCTACTCCAGTTTTTATGCTGTCCTGTTCCTGTACATCCTCAGGAAGCAAAGGGCATCGTTTGGACTTGGCATCTACAATTTTTAGCAAGTGTTTTGTTTTTATAATGTGCAAATTTATCAACTGAGGTACTCCAAAGCCAAAGATGTTTGAAAATGAAGTGTGATGCATTATTTCATGGGAATCTTGTCTTTTCATGGATGTCTGTGCATCAGAAAGATTTATCTCAAAAAGAACAAACATTTCAGGTCTTAATTGTCTGGGTGCAGGTGAGTTCTAAAACCCTTGACTTTCTTTAAATCAGGAAGGGGAGATACCCTTCTAGCAGATTTTTTAGCTTTTATAACCCAGTAATCAGATGAATAGTATCAAAATTTGTTAAATACATGTTTCTAAAAAGCAAAATCTTACATTTACTGTTTCATAGAATTGATTCAGCTTCTGTCTTCAGATTTCTATCCTTGTGAACAGGATATATTTATTTTATTTTTTTTAGTAGCATGTTTAATTTCCTCATTTCCAGGAGTTCTTCAGAAAACTACCGTATGCCAGTGATGGAATACAAAGTGAATGAAGGAATGTCGTATGAATTCAAATTTCCCTTCAGAAATAATAACAAATGGCAGCGAAATGCAAGCAAAGGACAGGGACCTCATGTGGCTCAGGTACCATCCCAAATACAAAGTCCAGTAACATCTAGGATTGGCTCTGGGAAAGGAGAAGGGAAAATGCCACCCCCAGAACGAGCAGCCAACATCCCCCGAAGCATCTCTAGTGACGGACGCCCGTTGGAGAGCCGGAGGTACGTGTCTTCTTCACAAATGGCTTTTCATTGCTGCTCAGAATCTTGTCTGGAAAAAAGCACAATAGATTTATCTAAGTATCTGAAGACTGCTTTTAATCTTGGTTTTAATTAGCCAAAAGGCAACATGAATATGAGCGAAACAGTAGCCAAAAGGAAGTACCTTTCCTGGCATGATTAACCACAAAATGAAGTGTTACAGGATTGTTAAGCTATGTTTCTCTGTGTTGGATGGTATTCTAAAACTGCTGTATTGTTATTTAAGTTTTAAATGAGTTACAATCAGAGTTTTAGATCTAAGTGTTCCTGAACTCCTGCATTTTGAAGTAGTAAATCAAAATTTTAGCTTGTTTATAGGCTTGGTGGAATTGCCTAAAGCTCTCAAGGCAGGAATAGTATCTAACAGGGTGTTTAGCAAGAGAATTCTGACCAGTGCAGAAAGCAAATTTATTTGATTGGGGAGTTTTTAAACTTAGGCTAGAGAAGAGATTGTTTTAAGTTTGCATTTCTCCAGGGTGGTTTGGGGTTTTTCGTTGTTTTATTTTTCTTAAACAAGAAAGCAATTATTACTAAGATAAAGGTATCAGGCACGTCCTGTCACAGTATTTTCATTCTTTCATGGAAAAAGATGTATTTGGTAGTATTCAAATGGACTGTCATTGTTTTGATTATCTGTACAAATCTGTCACTGTCTCTGCATTTACAAAGAGATCTGTTGAGGGAAACAAGCTCGTAGCTTGTATTTCTTGTTTTGGACAACTCCTTAAAAAAAAAAAAAGCTGTAGACAGATTCTGATCATGCTTTACATTGCTGAAAAATATAAAGCAGTGGAAATAAGAGGCATATTGTAGAAAATTTAAAGAGAGCTCTAATGAACTAACTTAAAGCATTTTTCACATCCTGAAGAACTGGGGATTAAAAAAAAAATGTTCAAAGATGGTACAGCCAAGACCAAGAAACTACCAAGGTGAAATTGAAACTTCTGTGTAGGACACCTTGTTAAGAAATGATAATAGCTGGTAAGGACTTCATTTTCTTACGTTCTTTTTCATTAGACACTATCATACTTCTGCACTCAAACTGATTAGAGAGTGCCCCCCCAGTTGTAGCGTTAGGTAAGCTCAATAGAGGTATACTTAAAGCTCCCATCAGAGTGAGTTGCAAAAGAAAATTTGCAACACTGAAAGCGCTAATACTTTCACAGGCAACCTGAAAAGATTGTCTGTGAAAAAGGTTGCAGAAACCAGTGAGACACTGGCCTCAGCTCTCTAATGGTATATTTGGACCAACATAAAAATCGCATGGCTTCAGGCCGTATCTGCCTGTTACAACTTGAAGACAGGCGGATGCTGAATTTGAAGGAGTAGGAGTTGGGATGTTGGGTATTTTTGCTCTCTCCAGCGCTGTAGAATCTCACTCTCTAATTACGGAAGGCATAGTAATACCTGGGCAAAGTTTAAGGCAGTGGCAGAAGATCAGAACCAGTTGAGTTGCTGACTGATTGCAGACGCTTCCATCTCTTCATGGTATTAACCAGAGTTTTGTCTAGAGTCTCGAGTGGCTGTTCCACGACTCATGCCGAGGAGTGTGAGCCTTTGGTTGCACTGAGAGGCGGGGTATTATTAACTGTGTTTTTCTTGTGCACAAAATCCTATGTGGGCAACATTGCACACCTAAAGCATCCAAGATTTATCCAGTCACTGGATGCTTCTAGAGGGGGGTTATCGCCTGGCAAATATTTGCAAAGTGAAAATTACATTTCCATATACTCAGTATTTGTTTTCAAAAAGTGAAACTTTGACTTTCCATTTCCTTCATTTTCAAGGCATGTAGCTGGCGTTTTTCTCCTCTAGACATTCTTTTAAGTATTTTTTTTAATTATTATTCAGAAAGTGTTCTATTGGATCTTTTCATCCTTAAAAGTATATTATCAAAGTAGCTTTTAAGTTTGGCTGGGAATTTTTTTGGATGCCTGAAAAATGTCCTCTCTCTTATCTTTCTGGTCTGCTAAACATGTTAGTCTTGGCTGGATCAAGTTTAAATATAACAGCAGCTGCATAAGGTTAATGTGTTTCCAGTTAAAATGAAGAAAAATACATTTTTGCCATTTTAAAGGAACACTGGAGGGGGGAAAAAAAAAGCAATAAGCTCACTCCAAGACTCATTTGTCTTTTCTCTGCATGATAAAAGAAAGCTTTGCTTTTGGGGAAGCTCAGATACTTCTATTCTTATTGTGTAAAATCTCTAAAATCAACAAAGATGAGATTTGCGTAGCCCTCTTAACTACTGTCTCATTTAATTTTTCACCACTAACTTTCATACTTTCCATAGTGTAAAGATCACCTATCAGGAGGTGCTGGAATCTGTGCGTGTTTCTGGTGCAGGTGGCAGCGATGGTGCTCCGCTGTGCCTCGCTCCCTACGATTTGTTCTTTGCTCAGCTCTCAGTTGGCTGGAGAAATGGAGGACGAAGGGTAGCCTGGTAATATGGGTACCGGGATCTATACCGGTGGTCCCTGTGATCCAGAAAGGGCCCTCTAATTAACATGAGTATAAACTTGACCCCACCATATACAAGATGGCTACTTCAGTGTCTCTCTCTCTCTCTGCAATATTTATGTTCTATTGAGCAATTTTAAGGGATTTTAGAAAAAAGCACCTGTCATTACAGCTCATTAGTGAAGCAGTACAGCTATCCTAGATTTCCTTAGTACCATTAGAGCTTCACTTTTGAAAAGAAGGTACTGCCTAAGTGTCAGTGGGGCTGGAAACTTACCTATGAAGATTGGCATCAGTAAGTAATGTCAGTACTGAATTATCTCAATTTTAATCTTTGGTTGTGGTCTAGATATCACCAGCTATCACTTGTGTTTCTGCGGTGCTGAGCCGCGGTTCAGACTTGCTGATGTTTGACTGATCTTGCTACTTAGTTGTCTTGAGACTGGAGCTGGCATTTATCCCTCCGTGCTTCTGCCTTTTGACTGCACGTTCTTCGTTTATTGAGCCGCGCGCAGTGACAGTGATGGCAGATCTCATCTGCCACTAAGAAACAGCACTGTGTAGTTTGTGATCTATGTTTTAAGGGATGTGGCAGCTGAGAAACCCATAGTAAATTGATCCATGTGGTTCTCTGAGCTCTGAATCAGAGATGATTTTTGGAGCTAGTGCTGATAGCAGTTGCCCAGGACCACAGTGGGTTGGTACCGTCGTTAGCTGTAGCTCCAGCAGGTGTGATTTCAGAGAATGAAGTAGAGGCATTATAATATTTCTGACGTGTCAGACCTAATATGGTACTCATTTTAATGGCAACATATCAGCAATAAATCCATGACTTACATTAAGTATTTAGAAAAAACCCTGAAGATTTGGGGGATTTAATTTAAACAGAAACAGATTAGCAGACAGGTGTTTCCCTCTGTGAGTACAAAGTGCTCTCAGAGTATGGAGAGTACAGGTGTAACTCTTTTTGAGTTACTTACTAGTGATATTTGACTGATTATCACTTTATATAACTGTGAAATAAATTCATTTTTTACCCTTGTTGATATTTTCACTTTAGTCCATTTAACTATGTTAAAAATAAATAAAAGCTGCATTACTGATCCTGAGAACAGGAGGATTTCACTTCACATAAAAACATCTTGCCTCCCTGTGGAGAATTCTATTGTAGGTGGGAGACTAGCTTCCTTGACAGTCCCTGATTCTGAGAAGGCAGACAAATGCCCAGTCCTGCGCCTAACCAGCAGAGTACTTAAATTTGTCTTTATTGGATTGTCTTCATGGATACAACTCACTAGCTTATACTTAAATTCTCCCTGTTCCTCATAGTATCCTGGGTCTTTGAATGTATTCATGATTGATATGTATATTTGTAGGCAGAAAAGATGACCCAAAACTTTATAAATCTTAAAATAAATCTCTAATGTTACTGCAACATTAAGACTGAAAAATCTAATAATATAAATGCAATAAATTCCAAGTTATGGCTTCTTTCACAACGTTAATTAGTCCACATGGGACACTGTATAGCCTATAACCCAGAATAAATATCAGAATGATACATTAAGGAAAACAACAATAACCCACATATATGTGAAGTATGCCAGAGCTAATGTTATTGGAGAAGATGTAATTTTAGAGCTTGATATTTTTTTCCCCTTCCCAATTTTTGTTTTTTATTTTGTACACTTGGTTTACAGACTTTATTAAGAAAATTGTGCAGGGAAAGGAGATGAGATAGTGTTAGATGATAATATCTTCTTAATTAACTTATCGTAAACTAGAACCAGCCTTAAATAAAACTTGACTCAACAAACATTTGAAAAGTGTGAAAACCAGTGAGCAGTGTGCTGCTGGACTTGTGCACTTCAGTGTGCAGCTCAGTACTGTACTGGATGAAAGCTCAAGGCTCGAACTAGAAAATTTCTGAGCACAGTCAATATTTTAAACCAAATGGAAAACTGAATTACGGCATGACTGCAGTCAAGCACTAGCTGTAAAATTCCACAGAATGGAAGTATTAGAACAATATTCATTAAGACCGGTTTTAAGTCTTATTGAGGACTTTGGAGCACAGTCTTGCCCTAAAACTTCACACTACTTTGAACGATGCCTGTGTGTAGTCGGTGATGGTAGCTGTGCCAGTAGTAGTTTATAGGTTAATTCCTGCAGATAGATTCTAGTTTAAACTGTTCCCATATTACATAAAAATCCTAATCTGCTGCTTCTTAGCTTGGATCAGTGGTGTCTTTCCTAATATAAACAAGCAGGTGCTTGTGCTCATCTTGCCAGCTGTCAAGTAGCGTTGTAGCATGTGTTGCCTACCTCACAGGGTTTGAGGATTTGTTATTTTAAAGTTTTCGTAACATTCTTCAAATTAAAACATGTACTAACATGAGATTATAGATTATGCGTTTCCTACTGGCACCAGGACCTAAGCTGGATGTAGCAGTGGAAAATCGAAGGTTTGTTGGTACACCTGGCTATATGGGCAAACTCTTGTGTTCCAGAAACATCTGAGAAGAGCCATGCTGTGTCATGTCAAGAGTTGGTCTCTCTTGTTTGACAGTGGCCATCAGCAGGGACCAGGGAGAAGCATGAGAAACACTTACAAGTATAAGGGAAGACTCCTTACCAGGTCCGACAGTCTCCTGGCTGTTTGCTGTTTCGGATTGCCTGGAGCCAGCTGCAGCTGTACCACGGTGTTTTAACAGCTGTGGAGGGTATCTCTTCATCCAGGTGCCTGCTAATTGGTCTCTTGATAGTTCCAGATCTCCAGTTGCTCTTTTGTCATCAGGGATAACAAATAATCTTTTTGTTTGCTTGATCCAATATAATTCATGTTTGGATGGATTGAAGCAGATATGATAAAATTCTCTATAATCTGTGGAGCCGTGTAACCTATTCAGTGTTTCTTCGTACAGAAGCCATTCTGTGCTTCTGGTTGTCCTGTTGCCTGCCTCTGTATCTTTTCTTGTTATAATACGTGTTTTCTGAAATGCAATAATCAAATTGAAGAAAAATACTCGAGAAGGTATACAGTGTGGTGTGAGAAGGTACAATATGACAGCATTTTCTGTTTAATTTGCTATCCCCTTCCCCAAAATTGCTGGTGTTCTTTTTTCCTTTTTGAATGGTTTGGTTTCCTTTTTAATATGAGAGAATTGAGTCAGTGTTTTCAGAGAACTGTCACATCTTGCAGTGTTATTAGGATTGCAAAAATCAAACACGTGGAAGGTAAGCATGCCAGAATTAAGATTTGCTGTGCAATTTTATTCAGAACTCTTGTGTAACCGTGTTTTCTGATACTTCCTTTGATTCAGTTACAAGAATTTCTTTTAACAGAGGACAGCTGCCTCATTCAGTTCACATAGTGCATGCAGCTCATTAAAGAAGAGCTATTTAATATTTTCTTTTCCTCTTCATCCCATCCCATATTTACTGGATGGCATTCAAATCCTGCTGTAAAGATGTAATTATTAATTCCCCTCTATGCTTTACAGTGGTGCCCAGTACTATGGTTTCTGAATGCTTCACGGATATTAATTAAACTTAATTTTCAAAACTCTTGTGTGAGAAGAGATGTCTTTGGCCCTCTTCAGATTAAGAACAAAGGTAGAGAGAGAAATTATGTTCTAATCATTTGCTGTGTCTTATTTTGGGCATCTCATATTTGGAAGTGTGCCCAGCATTGTTAATATTTTATATATTCAAATTACAGCTTCAGTTGACTTCATCTGCTTTGGTAAGTTTTCAGCTCAGAAGTAAATCGGGCCTTGGAATCAACTAAGGCCTTTGAGAGATTTGCAATTAGTGAAAATGAATGAAAAATTTTTTTTTAACAAATATGCCAGTGGTCATATTGGAGTGCTGCAGCAAGTGCAAAATAAGAATTCAGTTTGCCAAGTCAGCACTGAAATGCCTTGACTATAAGGCCATCCTTTCTCTTCTGCCAGCCTGCACCTCCTTCACTGCCGAGCTGTGCAGCTCTTGCAGGAGAAGTTGTAGCACAAAATAAAACTGCACGGGGCAGAGGTCCTAAGGGAGAAGGCACCTGTGTGTGATCATGTAACTAAAGACTGCCTTAGGCCATAGGCACAAAGCATCCTAGACTGACATTTTTCTTACGATGTGTATATTACATACCTATGCATACTGAAGATGTGGGGAAAATTACAGCTAATGACATGGAAATTAATTTATTAAGAGCAAGATGGATGCTTTCGATGTCTGTGTTGTCATACTAAACAAAATAAATGTACGCCCATCCCACTCGCTGCCTTCACAAAAGATGGTTTTCTTCCTGTACTTAGCAAGACTCAACCAGTCCTTTCAGGATGAACTAGATCTGTTAAGACTAAATCATGCATGGTATAAACCCAGTTCAGTTGACTGCAATGTAATTGTATCTGTTTAATGCAATGGATGCTTGGCCTATTTTTAAATTCAATTATGGGACTCACGTACTTAACCATTTTTGAACTTCTTAAAGCTGTCTTTTGAAAATGATATTAGCTTGGTTTAGTTTTGTTTTTAATTGTAAATAAAAGACAAGCACACAATATCTTAACTATTGGGGCATACTGCTAACACAATACTCCTTTTGTCTTGGGAAGTGCCTTTCATCAGTAGATTTAAAAGCAGCTCAAAAAGTCAGTTTGCACTAATTTACTCTAAAGTTCTTTTGTCTTATTTATATGTTTCACATAAAATGAAACATCTGTCACTATTAATGTTTAGTGCTTTTGTGAACTGTACCAACAAAATGTATTACTGCCTTAAATAATAGGATGTCCTACCTGACTGTTCATTGCTGTTGTTCAGACCACATTTATAATACAAGTTTGTTTGCCCTCGAGGCCTTTCATCTTTGTAAATGAGTTATAACCCCATGACATAGTTCTGAAATCTTGACGTTCCTTCTGACCAGTGCTGTCACTTTTTGGTAAGGCATAGGAAGTAAAGAAAAGGCATAGCTGAATCTGAAGTGAAAATGTAAGCCTTTTCCAACAGGAAATCATTTTATAGAAATTATTTGAGAATAATTCGTTCCTTTGCCATAAATTCTAATTTAGTATCACAGAAAAAAGGTCATACTTTTAAACTGTGTATTGCTCTGCAAACATAAATGAGTTTAAATGTGTGTGCCTATATAGATGAGTGAATGCTATTGAAAGCATGTGTTGGTGGAACTATTTTTTTTTTTTTGTCTTTGCAAGAGTGCCACCGGGAAAATGAATTGCTTGGCTCACGGCTCCCCAAGTTTCCAGCTCTTGAACTGTGTTCTTTGCAATCAAATATTTCAGAATTGTTGCTTGATAAGTGTAAGATAAGTTAAATTCAGTTTGGTAGACTAGAAAGGAATTACTGGATTTGGTGTGGTACTTGTGATGGTCAGGCATTGGATCATTCCTTTCTTGTCAGGGAAAAAGAGTTACTGTTAGTCATACGCACTTTAGGAAATTCCAGATGATCAAGATGTTTGGTCCAGTCGTACTGCACCTTCCATTTTAAGATTTTGTTAGTTTACTGCTTTTTTGCAAAATATTGAGGAGGACAAATGCACGTTGGGGGGGGGGGTGTATACACACACACAATCTTTGGATGTATACACATACATAAGTAACATTAATCAGTGCAATCCATTTTTCATTTTCAAAAGAGTTTTTGAACTTTAAAAGTTCTTACAGTATTGTGGTGAGAGCTGATAGAAATCTGCTACTCCTTTACAGATATAGATTAGGTGGCTAGGCTAAGATCTTGTAAATCCCCAGGCCCAAGTTGTGTACTGAGGCAACTATCTGTGTGCTTCACTGAAGTCAATACGCATTTTTTAAATGTTAAAAGTTAAATTGCTATTTAACTTGTGTAAGTTAGTATTTTTCCTAGTTAAAATGAATAAAGGTTTGCGTTCACAGTAGGATTTTGATGTTTGTGGATGGCGTAATTCAAACTCCAGTTAAATCACTGCAGAAGTCCTGAATGGCTTCAGTCACCACTGAGTAGAACAAAAAAACAGCTAGCAGCAGTGAATTTGGTTGGGGTTTGGGAGACAAAATGCACAAAGCAGAAAATGATCTAAAAGAGCCTTCAACTACAGAACAGGATGTACGAGTTGAGCAGTAGAAGCCTGCTGCTTCCAGCCATTCTGCCCAGGTGCATGTGTTGCAATTCTAGCCCATTTATTTGCTGTATGGCTATTCCGACAGGAGAAGGCCTCGTATGACTCAGGTCTGTATTGTTTGCATAGACGGCTCACTACAGTTAGTTTAAATTCCAGGCAAGAGTTTGTTTTGAGAATTAGAAATATTTTGTTTTGTTTGGTATTTGGGTGAGGAATGTCGTGCTTCATTTTTCCTTACAAGCAATCTGTAAAAACAAATCAGGGCTCTGGAAACTGGGCTGTTTTCCTAGCGTGTGCTGGGATTTTCCTCCCACACTTGCCTCTCTTCATTTACTCCCCGGCATCCAGCTTTTTACAGCTGATTTTCCATGGTTTCCAATAGATTGGTAAGGGGAAAGTGTCTGATCCTTCAACTGACTTCACTTCTACTGTCTCCATGATGCCATGTTCTTTGCTGATGTCACAATTTGCACGGTGTTGTCCATCGTGCTTTGCAGTATGATATTGCTGTTCAGTATTGCTGATTTGACTGGTTCGTTTGCTCTGAACAGGTTGTCTCCTGGTTCTGACGTCTACGTCACAGTTTCATCCATTGCCTTAGCAAGATCGCAACAGTGCCGTAATTCTCCAAGCAACTTATCATCCTCAAGTGAGACTGGCTCTGGTGGGGGCACATACAGACAAAAATCTATGCCAGAAGGGTAGGCACCAGACTTTTTTCATATACTTTTTAGGCAGGCTTTTTGTTGTCTGTTCCATTTGTTGTAATGTATATTAAACTAAAGGAGTGCTTACACAGCCTCCTGTCAGCTGTTGTTTGCACGCATTAAAACATGTTTGTTTTCAAATATCACTGTCATGCTTCTTGAAAAAGTTTTAAAAATCCCTTGCTTCCACCTTTTCCCTTTGCGACGTAACCTCTCCCTCTGATACTAGTCTACAACTGCTCAGGTTACTATACAAAGGGACTTTTATGTATTCAAAAATCTTCATTAAAGGTACTGGTTTCATGTTGCAAATTGCTTCATTTCACAGGTTTAGATTCTAAAATAAAATAAGTAATAGGTTTGGGACGTTGTAGTCTGTGCTAATAGTTGAAGCAAAGTAGTGTTGAACGCAACTAAGACTTCAGATGTGTAGGCACAAAAGTGCTAAGTAATCCACAGCTATCATCTTTTTCACATATTCACAGTCATCCTGTTTTAAGGTGCTCTCTTCCAACTTCCCATAAATATCCAAACTCTCTGAAGTGATCCGATGTCAATGTAAGGGGCAACTTGCAGAGGAAGAAATTAAATCTGTATCATTTTCAGAGAGCACTGAAAGGAGCAATAAATCAAGGATCTCCAAGTAGGGAAAAAAATAATTGGCAGCAGGAGAGCTGTCTACCACATTCCAAATTACTTCCTATAGAGAAGATAAAGGGGCAAAACTGCTGATAGTTCACACTGCAAAGCTTCCCTCTGAAGTCGTCTTGAGTACGTTGCAGGTCATTGTGTGTAATTCATTCCGCTTTGGGTCTTTTTATAAAGTAGAAGTATCTTTTTCTCTGTTTTAAAAAATATGTTAGTAAGACTAAATACCCTTGTCAGGAACTGCTTAGCACAAGGCACTGTCTTTTGCCTGTTTAGGTGCTCTGTGTCAGTCCAGAGAATGCTGTTCTGAGCACGTGTTTGAACAAGCACTGCTTCTTGCGCCGGAGCGCTGAAGATTGGTGCTCCCTGTCCTCCTCCTTGCAGCTCAGTTTGAGGCTTTCTTAAGAGGCCATCTCTTCTCTGCTGCACACCTCCCTGCAGGCTTTGATTCATGAGGCTATCAGGCCTGTTCAGGTCATTATTTAAGTTTGTGCTTAAGTCCTACTGACATTAGGAGATTTGCTCTAAACCCATTAAACTTTGCTGTAAGGAAACTAAACAGAAGTGTGTCCAGAGCTCTGCAGCTGGAAGAAGCACTTAACCTCTTTGTACACTGCATACTTCCTGGCTCTTCATGCTGGCAGCACTTCTGTGTTGCCTTGAATTCTGAAGAGCAGCTTGTGCTCCCAATATCTTGTCTGCTCTTTTCCAACTACGTCATTTGGTCTACAAAAAAGGTATTGCTGCCATATGTCCTTAGACCATCACAACCGTAACTGCTTGAGTAGGAAGGGTTTTTTCAGACACGCTGGGGCTTTTGTTTTGAATTGGCCTCAGAGCACACCAGCACCCATCCCAACCCTTTTCCATCTTTCAAGTTAATTATACACATATGTTCACTACAGCATTCTTTGAGCATTTTGCAAGTTCAGCAGAGATGTGTCCTAGAAACCTTGTGTATACAGTCTTTTTGGTTTTGAAGCTTTAATTTGGTGCAAGGAAACACTGTTTAAATGCAGTAATGAAAGAAGTAATTAATACAAGAACTTTGCATGTTCCTTACTGGATTTTTTTTTTTAATCCCTTGTTAAACTCCAATTATTGGACTATTATGTTCTATTCTTATAGGAAAAGCACTTTGCTTCCCATACTGTCCTTGTACACATGAATCATATTTACTCAGGACTTTCCAAGCATTTTCTACCAGGCTAAACAGAAAGCATGAAAAATGTAATTACGAAGGAAACTTTCCCTTATCTCAATAAGCAAAGTAATGTCTGTCACATTACTAAAAATCATTGCAGTTCCACGTGCGTCTTCTGTTGAGATTCGTCTGAGAGACCAGGTTCAGGGCAGCTCTGTAGTTATGTTCAATGTACCAGGTAGAGCTGATCAGTGATTAATCCACATATGTTGTTAAAATAGGGGAGAGATGTTGTAGCATTCAATTGCTAAGATGTTGGAGAGAAGGATGGGCTGGAGTAGGTACCTAGCCGAGGGGGCACCATGTCCTGAAGGTAATCTTCCAGAGGTGAGGCTCCAGTGTGCTGTAGGTATGCCAGTCCCTGAGATTTCCCAGTGCAGGAAATCTCAACTGCATAATTTGTGTATACATTTCTTTCTTGTTGCATGATATGACAGATTTGGAAAGTTTGTGAAACTTAAATGACTGGAAGCATGGGTGTGAGTCCAACCTCTGTCAGACATCGGTAAGAGCAGTAACTGCTGCCTCTTCTAGATTATTGGTCCATATCCTAAACGGGGTATAGGCAAAAACTTCACTGCCTTCATGAATGTCCAGATTGGTCTTGCTGTATATATGTGTGTTTTGTATACTTATCCTGTGTTTACCTGAAGGTATGTATATGTAATAAATGATTATAGAATGTAAAAATGAAATTTGAAAATACTGAAATAATGAGTTTCTTCTTACGACATATATATAAAACGTATATTTAAACAATTTCCCTGTTCTTTTTATCCAGATTGATTTCTCCTTTGAGTTTTTGGGTTTGTTCCTACATATCCTAGTGGGCTATATATTTAAGCAGTATAGAATATAGCACCACCTGCATTTATTCTTCCTGCTTTTAAATAGCCCACTTCATGTAAAAAAAGGAAATCTAAAGACATTTCTTGCTGCTCAATTAGTAGAGCAGTGATTTTAATGAAATAAAATTAGCAACATGTGGTGGTTTTGTATATCTCTAATCTTGAAAAAAAGATCCCACATCATAAAATATGCCAAATGCAAAACTGACGGCTTTCATACATATGAACATTATGGGATTTAGGTAAGAGGACAACACATAGAAAGTACAATATTGATACAACACAACTTCATCACACCAAGGTTTCTTGGGGTTTTGGCTTTTTCTTTTAGATAACAACTTCTAATTACTTTGTCATGAAAAGATATTCTTCCCAAAATACTTCACAAGTCTTAAAAGATTGACAATTACCTCAGATCAGTGTTTAAAGAATCAATCAGCTTTTGAAATGTTGTGTTTAGACTTGTTATGCATGTATCAAATTGGTATTGAATTCATCATGTTTAATTTAGGTATTTGATTAAGTGAAATTCTAGCTAGTCTGTGTGGATAGAAAAGGAGAAGCATTACTTACATAATGCAATTTCCATTTAAATTGTTTGCGTTCAGAAGGCAGATAGATCCAGGTGTCCTTCACTTCATCAAACCGTGTGTTGGCTGTACCAGGGAGCTGTGAACAAACAAGAAGCAGGGTCACGTTTGGGTAAAATTTAGAAGGCCCAAGTTTCAAAATGTGACATTTTGGAGCTGTGCTGCACGTACACACACGTTCCAGCTGCTTGTCTAAGGATAGGAGTGGGATTTTGTTCTGAGTCATGTGATGTTTCTTTGGTGGGTTCATTTGAGTCAATAAATACATAAACTTTCAAATGGGATGACCACTTTCAGCTTGTTCTGGGAGAGTGGCAGATGTCTGTTTTACATTGGAGGTCGTGTGGGGCAGTGTATAGCTAGTAGAGTGAGTAGAAAGCACAGTTTGGGATATTTTATTTTCTGTTGTTATGTTAGGCCCTTAGAGCTAGAGAAACTCCTTGATATATACAAAATATATCAGCTTGTAATTCTTTTGGATGTTACTCTGTGCATGTAGAGTTTTGGTGGGGTTTTTTTTGTTTTGTTTTGTTTTGTTTTTCCCTGCAAGGTATGTCTGATTAAAAAAAACAAACCAGCAACCCAACAATTCAGAAATGCATTATTCTTGATGAATTCTTAATGATTAATCTGCTAATTCTGAACCCAACTATAATTCTTACAGACTTATGAATGATTTATAAGTAATACAGAATTATAGACTTAATTCATAGACTTCTAGGCATATAATGCAGGTAGACTTCAGTACAGCACAGAGGCACTGCGTGTCTCCTTTGTCATTAGATTTTCTCCTTGAATTTACTTTATCTCTGTTGAGCTTTCCAAAATCGATCTGACTAATTTAGCAGGATTTACAAAAAGTCCATTGAACTCTGTATGCTTTCTTCTACAGCAGTAGGTGTACACATCTCACTGCTTTCCTACGCCTGTATTTAGTTTATTCTAGTGAACTCAAATTACTTTATGATCCAATAACTTCATAATTTACAGAATTTTTACCTCTCAGGTTTTGAGAGGCCATAACCAATACAGTCAACTTTATAAACTCTTAACTAAAATGTTTGTCAGTGTAATAGTGCCTCAAATGAATCTGTATTGTTTGCATACGTGTCTGCGTCACCTAGGTATGACCTTAATAGTCTTTTGCTTAGAACCCAGGGAAGTGGACGAGATCCATGGGATTGTCCCAACAAACTTTCTGATGCTCACTTTGACTAGATTGGGCTAGCACTTTCCCAGTTAAAAGGATCCATCCTTGAAATCTTTTCCCAATAAACGCATCTCATTTCCCTATGTGGTTTTTATCCAAACTATCAAGTTTTACTCATTGCGGTCAATTTTCTGTAACCATGTAATGGTCTGGTCACCTTTCCATGTAAACATCTATGTAAATGAAAACTAATAATTTTATTTCTGGATGTTTTGGGTCTGGTTTTTTAATTGTATGCACTGTAACTAGATGTTCTTTACCAAAGATGCTTAATAAATTAGTGTGTACTGTAGTCTTACGCATTAAAGGTGCTAAATGGGTCCTGGAGCTGCCACAAAAATTAAATGGAAAATCATTATAAATCCCTCAAGCGGTTGTGCTATGCATTGCTCTGCCCTGTTGTTTGACACTAGCTTCTTAAAAGTGCTCTTTTCCCCTTATGTGATATTTATGCATATTTAAAATCATTATCTGCTTTGTTTTTTGGGGTGTTATAACAGGTTTGGAATTAGCCGTAGATCCCCTGCTTCCATTGACAGGCAGAACACGCAATCAGATACGGGTGGTAGCGGCAAATCCACACCCAGCTGGCAAAGAAGTGAGGATAGTATCGCTGACCAGATGGGTAGGTAATTAATTCTTTACAATGAACAAGTGGTGCTAACCACAAGGTGACTTTGGCAATACCTCTCCATGCAGAGAGAGAACCCTCTTAAGCACTGTGTTTTCAGTGTCTTTGAAAATTAACCTTGTTCATCAGGATGAATAATTAAGTCTGGAGCATATGCTAGCTTCTGCAGTCTGTTTCCTTGAGACCTATGAGTATCACCTGAGGAAGAACTGATACCAGTTCTTCATTTGATTGTGGGACTAAATCTACCTTAATGCTCTTACCCTGAAACACACTGTCCTTTTGGAAGCAGCTGGGCAGACACACTTACTAATTTGTCTTGCTGTTGAGGACTTGTTTGACCTCACGTACTCTCCCGAGTGGCTTGGCTTAGTTTAATTTTTGCTTAATTTGTCTAAAGTGCTTGTGATGCTTCCTTTCAAATGGCGCTATATAAATGTAAATTGATTGTTTGATCATTGAAGCTATAAAAATATCATGTACAAAACGGAAAAAATGCAATTAAAGTTTAAATAGTGAAGTAAATCTATAGCTTGGTAATCACCTTCCACCAGTGTATACATTTTCATTCCACTTGGCAGTTGTGCTGTCAGCTGAGGGAACATACTAACTACATAAAACAGCTGGGTACTGAGAATTTGCATTGTTAAGCCTTCATCTGAAGTTTTTGCACGTAGACCTTTTGCTATAGCTATGGCTCAACTTGAGTGGATACCAATGAAGTTGACACCAATGGAAATATCTTATCTACAAACAGCATTGATGCAACCTGATGACCATGGTCAAGATTGCTAGATTAGTTTTTTCTAACTTTGTTACCGTAGATTGAACAATTCCATACTTTTTCTATGGCACATATAGATCATCATTTTACTGCATCACAGCTTTTGTTCTATATAAATGGACTAGTATTGAACACAGAATAAGGTTCAGTGAGATAAGCAGGAGTTTGTTACGGCAAATGCCAACCTCGAGTTCTGAAGATGTACTTTGTTCACATACCTTCACAACCTCAGTCAGCAGTGCCTTGTTATTGAAGCCGTCTGTCAGTCCCTCCCTCACAACTCCCCCCGTACTTCTCACTATAAAGCTGTGATTGTACTGATCAGCAGTTCTCATTCTGACAGAACGATTTTTAATTGCATATGTTTTGATACTGTTGTGATGGTAACGACACATGTAAAACTGATCTTTTGCTCAGCATTACTTTTGCAGACCAACGGTTGGGTGTTGACGCTGGCACTGAGTGGAGCTGCCAGCAAGTTCTGTTGCACAATGTCAGGTGTCACCATAATTAGCAAAATAAATAAATAAGACCAAAAAGAACAGGAAAAATTGTGTGGCGGAAGAGATGGCTGTGGCATTTGGCAAAGGCTGAAAATGCATCCTGATACATAATCCCTGCGTTTTGTCTCTTGTGTATTGACCTGCATTCATAGAGTTGCAGTTGGAAGCTGCATCTCTGACTGGAGACTTTATTGCCAGCCTGGTGAATGTAGGTGAAAATTCGGTTCTGTGCCAAATAAGCGCATTTCCACTTGGGATAATCTGTCTCAAGGTGAATAAGGCATTAGGTGTAGTGAATCCACACACTCACTCCTTACTGCCCCATTCTTAGCTACAGAAGACCTTTGCTCTTTCTGCACCCACACTGCTTGTTACTGCTTGGCTGGGGGAGTCACATTTGATGATGATGACGATGTTATTTTTATTATTATTTATTATTATTACTATATTTTTAAAACTTTTTAATTTGTTTTTTTAAAAGCTAGAAGCGCTGCAGATCAAGATGAACAAACCATAGCTGTGTTGGGGAAAGCTTTAAAGCACTGCTAATTACCATGGGTATTGTTAAGTACTTAATGTTCATAAGCACATATTCTACCTAAAAGCAGCATTTTTAGAAGTGCAGAATATTGCATAACCGCAGGAGAGAAGATACAGATAAAAAGTTACAACTAAGAAAGATTCTTTTAAAATACTGACCTTGTGCTCCGAGAAGGCAGTTACCTACCTGAAGTGCTGTGTCTGAACACCCTCTAGATCGCCATAGTTATTGCCTAGGAAAAAATAAGCGTAATTGGCAAAGAGCATTCCTACAAGTGTTCACGTAAGGTGAATGATTTGAATTCTGTCCACTTTTGTATGGTTTAGTTTAATATGGACAAAAGAAAGGGATACTTCTATGCAGTTTCCACATTCACAGCCATCAATTTTTAAGGGAATATTGTGATTTCACCAGATTTTTTGCTCTCTCTTCAATTAGAAAATTTTTATTTAACTCGCCTTAACTTTGATGAGAAATATGTGTAGTAGTTGTACTGGAGAAAATGTGTTCATTTAAGTGATCACTGTAGACTTGTGCTATTGTCCTGCCTTGCGTAGAATACCATTTAAGGAAACATGGATCTTCAGGTTTTTTAATCTCTTGTCCACAGGCAGTGTGCATAGAGATACAATGTCAACACACTGTGAAAATGAATATTCCGCTGTTTTAATGCTCTGATACAGTGCTGTTGGACAATTGGGGCATAATACCATTCAGGTTGTTCTGACAAAAGCCAGGATGGTGGCTGCTGGTTTTTCATGAAGTCTTACTGATTTACGCCAGGCAGGAATGGTCTCTCACTTACCCACCCGCATTTTGTCACAGTATGTATTTTTTTTATTTGGAATGAATTTCCTATTAGGTATCCAAAGTTTTTGGCTAATGGTAGTATTGGAAAAATTGCAGCGTAAAAATAGATTACACATTTTCTTGGTTTGTTGCACTGCTTACACTCTTCAGTACATTGTTGTGTGCTGTATTGCAGAACCAACATGCCATCTCCCAGCAGTATCAAAAGTACTGCCATCCTTCAGAGAAAGCCCCAGTGGAAGACTGATGAGACAGGATCCTGTGGTTCACTTGTCTCCAAATAAGCAGGGTCATGTAAGTTATCCTAAAAAAAGAATTAATTAATGTTTTGCTCTTGCTTCACAAGCTCTTGATACCAAAAGTGTTGTTCAAAGTTATATTTAGAGAGTCATTTAAAAAAAGAAAGAAAAAAATCCTCGTCCTGTTCCCTCCTAGAACGTGAAGGAAGCAGTAGAGCAGACCTGTTGTTTTCCTGAATCCTACAGTAGCTTAGCACAGCCTACTGAAATATTTATTAGTTAATAAAGTTTTGTTGCCACTTGAACAGCAACTTCTTGTCTGTTATCTTGTGATAAGTAGAGGATTTGTGGGAGTCTGCAAAGCTATTCCTATGCCTCACACGTGAGACTTAAAGTTTACAAATATATTTTATAATGCAACACTCAGAAAGCTGCTTCTTTGAAACAGAATAGTGATCTTGCTTTTGGTTTTGTATTTTCTCCACTTTCCTCATCTAGTGTAACTATTACTTCCTTTCCATAACCTACCTTGCACACTGTTGGAAGGCTTTGTCTGAAAGGTCTGCTGAAATCCTGCTGAGATGACAAAAAAAAAAAAAAAATCCTTGTTTTATTTGTGTTTAGCGTCTAAATGGTAAATTCTGCCTTTCTGTCTCTGCAGAGTTAGATACTCACACCTTTTTGGATACTGTCACTTCCTGATTTACATACAGAGAGATAGATAAATGCAGTAATGTTCATAAATTTAAAATGTTTTGAAAATTATTTAAGTCACTAGACTCAAAAAACCCCCACCCTTTAAACTTTAAATTAACCAATATGCTGTATCACTTGGTTTTTTTATTTATTTGTACAATCAGCTAAAATACGGAGTTGTGTTGCATGATTATACTGAAAGTATTAGTCGCATTTATTTAGGTGTGAGAAAGTCTTTAATTGGTTCCTGTTATTTGCTCCTGCTTACCAGCATTCTTCTTTCAATACAATTGGCAGTGTTGTTTTTAGGTTATTAATTCATAACACCATATCTTTATTATTAAAAAAAAACCAAAACCAAACACAAAAAACCCAACAACACCACACCTGTCTTCATATTCTTAGGAGCACAAATTAGTTTTTGTATTTAGATTGACCTGTTTTCCGTGAAATGTATTTGACTGTATAATGATGTAATACATAACTCATAAGCTTGCGTGCAAAGCGTAGCACTGGTTTTATTAATGCTTGCATGCATTCTTCTCATTCAGTCATCATTAAAGTAAATCTTTCTTATGTAGAGAGATGGAGGGGGGGAATGATGCAGTTCCTAATGAAGAACAGTAACTTTAATCGGAGATAAGTAGGAGTTCAGATCAACTTAATATTCATCCTGATTTTCTGTCAATTCCTGCTTTAGTGTAATAAGAAATGTGGATGCTGAAATTTCTTGCTCTCGGTATACATCCATTCTCTATTTTCCCTCTTTTCCAGTGAAAACAGAAACAGTATCTAATCTTTTATATTTGCCTGGGATCTCTGCCCATGCCTGTTTGGTAAAACTCCAGGGGTAGACAAATAGGAAAGGTGGTTCTGAGTCTCCTTTCCATCCCTTCCCTTATTCCTGGGCCATCTGGTCACCAAACAAGTCCGTTGCCTACTGAAAAACTGCTTCAGTTCTGACTATGTAGATGATCAGAATGTAGGCAAAATCTGTAGATGGAAACTAAAATTAAGGAGTTCAGATGGATATAAATACCCCAAAGGTAGGTGAGCTACTAAGCAATGATGAGTGTATGGCAAGAAATTCTTCCTGTAATGGGATATTCCAATGCCCACTATGGAATTGAGGGCATTCAGTTTCTTCATAACAGCTGGCTGTAACCAACGACAGAACACACAAACCAGCCAGACACTGGGATGCCCTGATGGCACAACTTCAAAGCATTGCATTAAAGCTTCCTTTCTTGCAATTTTGCCTTTTGGAAAACAATTTCAGATTAGTTAAATGACATTTCAGTCGTCATTTGCAAAGGACACTCCTGCTGAGGAGCGTCCACCCTACCATACCCACCCTACTACAAAGGGGTAGGAAGAGCAGTGGTTATTTTGCCCTACTTTAACCTTTTGATAGGCAATTGGATTATTAAATTAACGTGCACTTTCTGTGGATTAGTTATGTTTCATGTTCTAAAACACTGGCATCTTAAAATTAGAATATTTTTAACTATAGTAGTTATAAACCAAGTCAAAGTCTACACAGCTCAGCCAATTTCATTGGACTGGGCTGAGCAGAACTGCGCTTGAAAGGAAACAGTGTAAAGTATTTTGGACAAAATACAAACAACTCTGGCTTTCCCTGAATAGTTAAGGCATGGCTTCCAAATCCATACGGAAGCTTTTTATGTGCACCCAGAACAGAGCACATGCATTGTGTTGGAATGAAATTTTTAGAGTTTATTAGTCTCTGTCCAATACCTCAAGGTAGAAGAGCTCCTATTGTGCAGTGGTGACTTTTGTAATCGTTTATTTCCTCCTCCTCCTCTTTATTGCCATAATTCTGAAATAAACCTACCAGTGTGGGGTTTTTTTGGATTGTTGTTTCTTCTGTAGTCTGACAGCCACTACTCCAGCCATTCCAGCAGCAATACTCTCTCCAGCAATGCCTCCAGTGCTCACAGTGATGAGAAATGGTATGACAGTGGAGAGCGCACCGAATCAGAGCTGAACAGCTATAACTACCTTCAAGGGACTTCAGCTGATAGTGGCATAGATACCACTTCCTACGGACCTAGTCATGGCAGCACTGCCTCCCTGGGAGCGGCAACATCTCCCCGTACAGGGCTAACAAAGGAGAAAGTGGCACCGCTGTGGCATAGCTCCAGCGAAGTGGTCTCCATTGCAGACAGGACATTGGAAAAAGAGAGCCACATAGACCGAAAGACCGAGTCTTCACTGAGCCTGGATATTCACAGCAAGAGTCAGCCAGCCTCCAGTCCTCTAACAAGGGAGAACAGTGCTTACAGTCTTAGTGATGCCGTCTCGCATACAAGGTAAGTTTCACCTCTTATGAGATTGACCCCTCCACACTCATTTTCCCATTCTCGCTCTCTAGCCTACCAAAAGTGAGAAGTGGATGTTGAAGAGAGGTTTCTACTTATGTTAACCAGTGTTTTGAAAGATCTCACTGTGCAGAATGCTTGAAAATTAAGACCACCTTTAGTCTTTACATCTGCTACTCCTTATAACACTAAAGAATGTCTTTGAGAGCATATTCCATACTGCTGCTACTAAATTAATGTAAGACAGACATGTCTGATGTGTTTATGAGGAATATCTTGCAAGAACTGCAGTTCATATATGGATCAGAAAGGAGATCAGTCCATTTTATTAATGCACATAATATTTAATATGTGTTTAATATGAGGTTCTTTTTTAGTCTTGCAAGTATGCGTTTCAGATGTTTTGCATTTTTTCCCCAGTCTTTTTGTAAGAAATCTGCTTGCAGTCAGTATGATCAAGACTGAGAGCGAGTTGCTTGGGAGTGCTAGCATGCAGATTTTAATCTCATTCTGCTGCAAACTTG
>NW_008824350.1:669374-677567 GCF_000699105.1 Pygoscelis adeliae
CAGTCGCCTTCCCTCGTTCCCTCAGCTTTGCCACTTGTAAAATTGGCAATATCAAGTACATGTATAATGTGCTTGAACACCTCAGATGGAAGATACCCACTTTACAAGTTAATCAGAGCTGCTAGAGGCAGAAAATATTTTAGACCGTTTTCCTAACTCATTTCCCAAGAAGTATTCAGTGCGCTTTTTGAAAAGTACTCATACTGTATCATACTAGCAACAATAAAAAACCCACAGCTCTTTCAAGGAAGATTTGTGATCATCATAGTTTGTTGGCCTTGCGGAGCCTAACTGTTGCATTTTTATTCTTAAGGCACATCTGTTTTGAGTGTGCCGCTAAAATACCTACAGGCTGGAAGTCTGAAGCAATTTTTGCTAATTGTTTTGAGCAAAGCTACGTTTATGCAAGGCTAGATGTTTATCAGACAGTTTAACAACTCCTCATACAGTAGCTGCAAATAGGGGTTGTCACAGAGACTGTAATGCAGTGGATGGTCTCCATGTACTTTGTCATGGTAATTTTGACTAAGTAATCTATTAATGGTGGTCCCACTCTGGTTTTCTGCCTCTCTTGGTTGGCCATTTTTGGCACTAAAGCTCGTAGTCAGTTGGTATAAATCCCACCCAGGTCTTGGAGACTGGTGTTTCTAGTAGCTATGCGTGCATGAAGGACTTGAGCGAGTCTGTAGAAAAAGCTACGCAGAGGGATTTACTTAGATTTTGGGCAATGTTAGCATGTGCCCCTTTCTTGAAGGTAAAAATGTATATGGCGATCATCTACAGTTTTATCCCTTTTATCCTAAGACAAGCATGTTTATATGCATTTTTTTTAAACATTCATTAGAATTTACGATGTGCCCTGTGGTACTTGCCTGAATGTAGCTAGCAGTAGCGCTAAATGCGAGATCCTTATACAAAATGTTGATTGTAATAAAGTTGTCAGTAGCATTTCCACTTGGAAGGACTTTTTCAGAAGCGACTCAACCCTGGAAAACTTATATGTAGCTCTTGGAAGCTTTATTGTAAAGGTGTGCCTGGTGGGAACGGCATCTTTGTACATCTGAGGTTCTGGTTTCCTCCTCTCTGAGCACCAAATAGGGTTAGTTCAGTAGAGAAGCTGAGAAAATGTAATAGAAAGAAACATGTCTTCGCAGGGCAGGCATACCCTGGCAGCTCTCATCTTAGTCTTCCATGGATATACTTTGCAACTTGATTGCAACAGCGAGGATGTTGTCTCATTATTTATTTATTATATGATAACATTGTGTCTCCAAACATGGTATTTTCTCTGGTTGATTTGGATTAATTTACGTGATCTTTCTCTGATCACGTAATTTACGTGATCTGATGATACTGAAATGATTCTTTACGTCGTTTTCTGGGGCTGTTACTGACATTTCCAGATAAAGGTTCCCTAGGCTTTATGCTGAAGAAAACAGTTGGAGTTTTTTTCCAGTTTCATTTAAAAATCAGATGTTAAAAATGCAGCTTCTTTGCAAAGAGGAGTAGTAGCAATTTGTAGAACACATGGGGTATGATATTTGAGAAATACTGCAATCCTTGCACCCGCATCGTTTATTTTGGTGGAGAAAAAACAGACTGGCTTGTGTTCCTTCTTTATTGTTTCTTATTTTTGAAGACTAGAACATGTGTTTGCCTCACGGTAAAGCAAAGGCACACTCTGGGCTAAAAAGATTTCATTTTATTTCTCATGGCGTCCTCAGTTGGTAGTTGCACACTGAACAGCACTGCTGACCCGAGGAGACCCTAGGTCCCGCTGTTTGCTCCCAACTCTCCCATAGCTCGTTCTATGGAGGCACAGCAGCTTGGAGCTGGAGGCTTGTTAAACTGGCCCTTCCAAAATGTAGCCACAGCTGCCTGCTCCAAGGAGGTGAAGGAGGGGAGACTAAAGGATGATTCTGAACAGGCTACTTCTCGTGAGGAATGAACAGCTTAATTGGTGTGTTTCTCTATCAGTTTCTAAATTGTTATCTTTTGTTGCTTCTCACTTTTTTACCTTTTGCCTGTGGATGCCAGAATGTATGTAACATCTTTAGAGTCGGGTTTCTGAGCAAGAAGAAAAGGAATTTGGCCCTAAAAAGAACTCAGTGACAAAAGAAAATAACCACAAATTAGAGTGTTTGTGTCTGTAGAAGACAGGAGCGATAATTAGTGTTCGGATCATTTGATGGTGCATAAAAGAACTTGTACCTGAGAATTGGTGGCAAAATGTAAATTATAGTGATTAACTTTTACAGCAGAGCTTCTAGCTGGGTTTTATTTTTCTTCTCCACTCCCATTCCCCAAGTCCTTCCTGATGATTGTGCAGATTTTTCATAGCATCCCAGGAGAATTGCATTATGTAGGCCAGTAATTATACAGAATCATTGTAGTTGAATGTCATTAAATGAAGCCATATGTGCTGATGGCATGAATTCCCAAGGAAAAAAAAATAAAATCAAACTTTCATTTCCACCTAAACTATATGGTTTCTTATGGTCCTCTTACTAAAACTAAAGGGAAAATCATGGCTGTTTCTAATCGAGCATCTTTTGATTACTTCTGATAATTTTAAGATACTTAAAATATTATTTAATGATTGTAGAATGCTTTTATGAATGGCTTACCTGCAATTCCTGCAGATCATCATGTAGTATTTGAATTTTTCCTTAATTTAATTCTTGATATCTCAATAATTGAGGTGGGAGGTGGGGGACCAACAGTGGCTATCTCTTGTCCTGAGAATGAGGACTGAATTTCTTCCAGATACAATCAAGCTGTTCCAGGTGTCTGTTACAGTATGAGGAATCCTGTGCATGCTTCTTGGTGTCGAATACTCTGATAACTTCCTATCACTACCATAGTGCTCCAGCTCCAATTTAGTTTTTCTAAACTTTATCCAAAACCTTTTGCTCTCCAAAAATGCTCTCAATTAACAAGTGTGTCTCTTTATCTGTCAGTATCCTATCGACCTGCTTGTGTTTACTTGTAGGGTGAAAAGCTTCAGTCATATCCACAGTTCTGTACATAGTTCCTGAAGCAGAATATCCTCCCAAAATACTATATTGTAAAACCACAGCTCAAAATACGCAATGCACTTTAAAGAAAAGTGTATTTTAAACTGTATGCTAATTTTCTTGCTTATTTGCCAGGCTGCTCTTGGCATCTATGATATGATACATATTATAATAAATATTAAAGTAATAATACTTAAAATACACAATGTGTATATACAATATGATATATAATAAAATATTAATTTATTATATATACATATGCATTTTATGTATACTTTTATGTAGAGCATACTGAACATAATTTTTTGCCCTCTTTGCCTAGTAATATTAAGGACCAACACTACCAGCCTATCTAGGAGTTGTAACTGGTTTTTATCAAGAAACGTTTTCTCACAACTAGCACTTCCTTGAGAACTACCTGGTGGATTAAAGAATTCCACTTCAGTGTAGGAAAGCAGAAGTTCTGATCACATTGCAGAAGACTTCTCCACTCCTTGAGTGTATTTAGAAGGGAGTAAAAATGAAAAAAAAAAAAGCCCATACATTTTCTTTAAAGATGTGCATCTTCCACAAATCTTGGTGGTTTAATTTTGCGGTGGTGGTGCCTCACAGGTGGGCTGGTTTACTCAGCATGTGTAGGAGTTTTCTTTCAGTATTGAAAAAGAATAGAGAAGGGGGAATGAAGAGAAACTTAGTACCTCTCCCCCTAGCTCTTATTTTTCTCTACTTTCTTGCTATAAATTATGTTTACTTATACCTGTTACAAATACGAAGGTTGTGATGTGCAGCGCCAAATATGCGAGCTTGATGGACAGGAAGATCTCTTCCTATATTTTCCCAATCTGCCATCTTTTGTAAAGGCCTTTCAAATGTACAGACAAAGGGAAGAAAAAAAATAACTCTGTAATACAAAATCCGTATTATTGTTGCTTGACTTGCATACATATGGGGAGTTGCATCTTTCCCCTGGTGTGAGGGACTTCACAGCCATCCATCCCCATGTACATTAGATGGAAACACGGGCTGCAGCAGCCAGTGCTCTTTGGTGGGAAGGTGGGAAGACTACAGTCCACTCAGACTCCTCATTAAATCCACAGCACTTAGCTGTTGGGACTCGTGGTGCTTAACTTGAGCCATATGAAAATGAAACATAGTTGAAGGTGATTTTTTAGACTCCATCTGTTGCCAATGGAGAAACTCCACAGCATTAATTCTCCTTGTCTGAGACATCTAATTTAAGATGAGGAGAATTGCCTCCTAAGGGTATTTTTCCATTGACTACAGCAGGAGCCAGACAAGTGGCATAGATTAGATAACTGACTTCTATAAGGCTAAATGTAGGTGAGATTATTTTCCCAGGTGGCAACATAAATTTAACCTTAAATTCTTTTTTCTGTTTCAGTAAGAGAGAGAGATGTGAAAATGCATTGTTTTATCAAGATATGAAAAGAGTGGTGAAGAGTTTTCTATTAAGCTAAGAACTAAGAGATTATTCAGAGACTTTATTCAGTCTTCCAGCTAATTTTTCTCAGTCAGAAACTGTTCTTTACCATGGGGCCATCTGTTTCAAATTCCTTCCTTGCAGTGGATACAGGGATGAAAATGTGGCTAAGTTGTGTAGAGAGCTGATAGAAAACTGGTCTCCAAATATATAATGCTGTTTCAGTGCTAATGTTGTACAGTTACAGGAAAACTTTGTGTACTTAGAAATGCCTGACCTTTTAAGGTTGTTATAGTAAATACTGCCTTAAGCCCTAGTGTTCCTGATACAATGCAAGTTGCATCAGATTTGAATATCAGTGTAACGAAAGAGTAGCTCCTGTCTAAAGCCCCCCTCCTTCTTCCAACAATAAGCTGCAGTTGGTCGTCCCAACTCTTTTCTTCTGTCTAGACAAACTGTGATATATGTTAGAGACCTGCTCAAACTTCTCAGTTTAAGAGTCTTTTTTTGCAAATGGTAACTGCTTTTCAGGCAAAATCCAGGAAGCCCTCTTCTGAAAGATGTGTGGGTTTCTTCTTTTGGTTTGTTGTGGGGTCTTAAAGAAATGTTTCCTGTTGCTTAAGTTCCTTCAAAATATGTTTTCTTCCTCAGCCAGGAATTCCAGCAAGAAATTGGACTTCGGTTCTTTTTTGCTAGTTCAGCTGCAATCTCTTGTATTACTTTTAAGCTGCCTAATGACCGTGAACCCTAGATTTCCCATTTGTGAAAGGGAATGAGGGGAGGGTGGTATATTGCATCCTTAGAGGTTGCTTACAAAATTTTTCATTACTAGGTGAGATGTTTTTAATGAAACATTGGTGGAAGGCTCTTAAGAAGAGCAAACTGATTCTGCTATTCTACCCACTATTGATAATTGTGCCCAGAGTTCTGCTTTAAAAATAGTTAAACAAGGTGCATATATACACATTTGAGGCAAATTTTGTCTTTATTTTGTTTTTTTCCTAGTACCATGAGCCCCCGACACTCTGCCAGCCCGGTTGTTTTTACCAGTGCCAGAAGCTCACCTAAAGAAGAGCTTCATTCTGCTACTTCTCCCCAGCTCGCGCCTTCTTTCTCCTCTTCCTCTTCCTCCTCATCTGGTCCTAGGACTTTCTACCCTCGCCAGGGTGCTACTAGCAAGTATCTGATCGGATGGAAAAAGCCAGAAGGGACAATAAACTCAGTGGGGTTTATGGATTCAAGAAAGTAAGACTGTTTTTTGGTTCTCTTGTTTGGTTATTTACTTTAATTGTAAAGAAGCGTTGAGATCTGTGACACTTCTCTGTATAGAAGAGCTCAGGACTATTTAATAGAATGCTTAGTCTTCTGTAGAACTTGATCTCTAATCTAGAGTTCTGCAGTTAGGCTTAAATATTTGACAGTTGGCTAATCTAATTCACTGTTAAGTTGTGAAAGATTTTTTTTTTTATAATTTCTAGAGAGCTGTATGGATTTCAGTCCTATTAAAGCTTATCTTTCCTTGGGACTTCTTAAAGGTGACTCAAAAATGCTATTTGAGCAAATACTAAAAATCCTCTTAACATAGAGCCTGAGTTCTTCCTTAAGCCTTTCATCCATGTAGTAGTACCGTGCATGCTATGCATTAGCTCTGTGGCACTCCATGTTGCCTTGTTAAGATTGCTGCCTTATTGTTAGACTGCAGTATCCAGTCTAACTGGCTTAAAGCAAGCCAAGATCTCTCTCTGTTACAATATGCAACCATCTCTGGGAAGAGAAATTGAGAAACAACTTATTAGTGAAAATATTGTTCCGTTAAGTCTAGCATGACTTGGAAAGCAAGTGATTCCTTATATTGGGTCAAGCACGGTATCCCCTAGATGGTGCTGGTAACTGGCTGTCAAAAGGAGATGGTGAAAATTTGTGAAAACAGCATTATAAAAAGCCAGTTAAAAGATGAAAGAAACTTAGTGATTTGCTGCTTCTGAGCTCATTTAAGACATTTATAATTTTTAGTTTTGTACAGAATACACATTATTTTAATAGATTCAGTCCCTTATTGGGAAAATGTATTATGATAACCTTTGACTGTATTGCTAGTTGATTTTTTTAACAAGTTTATTGCTTCAGCAGGTATTCATTAAGATGAGGCTCTGCTGTATTAGTGAAACTCCTTTCCTCCTCTGTGCCCCCTACATAGGTTTTTTCTTTTAAAATCTCGAGGGTGCTATAATTCTTGTTTCATTCATGCCTCCTGCCCCAGGGCTTTGAGACCTGAATGTGTCTGTTCCTTTCATTTAAGACGTCACCAGAGCGATGGCAATGAAATGGCCCACCCTCGGCTGCGTGCTTCAGCAAGAGATCTGCGAGCATCACCGAAACAAGCATCCAAGTCCACCGTTGAAGAAGAGCTGAAGAAATTGATAGATCTTGATAGCCCAACACCTGAATCCCAGAAGAATTTTAAGGTATGTTAAAGAGAGAGTCTGTCATCTGCCTATCTCTTGTCACAGTTAAGTGACATCTGAGAATACCTGAAGAGCAACACACAGGTCCTCTTCTGATCCAAGTCATAGTTCAGTTGTTACAAAATAGAAATGTGTAAAGTTACGCTTTATAAGAATTTGATGATTGCGTTCATTGCTGCCTAGGCACATCAACTCATACAGCAAACGCATCACAATTTGGAAGAGGATGCTGAGTGCTTTCAAAGCAGTCAAAGCTGAAGCGTTCGTTCATACAGAGCTTACTCGGTTGGACTTTGCATTGGACTCAAGAGTTTCTCAGATAGGATCTTTTTTATTCTCACCCATAACAGGAGAATAAAATGCAAGGCATTCCCTGAATTCTCATCATGGACAGAAAGTCGTCTGTTTGTTACAGACTTACCTACTAGAGAAATACATTTGCGGGACAGTTTCATTACTACAGTCACTGCAATATTATTACAGCTGTGTGGAAATTTAAAGAGACTAGTATACCAAATTGCAAAGAATGTTTAGGACTGCTGGCTCATGGAAAATCCTGTAGCGTTGTCTTATGCATTTGAATTCTTCTGCTCCGATTGCATCACTAGACAGTGACTTGTTGACAGTATTGAAACTTGTTGTGGTTTAACCCCAGCTGGCAACTGAGCACCACACAGCTGCTCGCTCACTCCCCCCCCCCCCCCCCGGGGGGGGGGGGGGAGCCCTGAAACCCCCGGTGCCGCTTGGGGGAGCAAAAGTGAGAAAACTCGTGGGTTGAGATAAGAACAGTTTAATAATTGAAATAAAATAAAGTAAAATAGTAATAATAATAAAAAAAGAATATAAAAAGCAAGTGATGCACGATGCAATTGCTCACCACCCGCCAACCGATGCCCACCCAGTCCCTGAGCAGTGGCCTCCTGGCCAGTTTTCCCCCAGTTTATGTACTGAGCATGAAGAGAATGTCTTGATTTCTACAGTCTCCGTGTACAGTCAGTGCTTAACAGCTCAGGCTCATCACCTAGAGCCCATATGGTTTCCACAGCAACCATGCAGAAGAGAGAGCTGCAACTTCTTTCTTTGCTTGTAAAAACCTAAACTGGCATATTAAAACTTCTAAGTGCTAGGTTTCGTACACAGATGTCCTGGTTTTGGCTGGGACAGAGTTAATTTTCTTCCTAGTAGCTGGTACAGTGCTGTGTTTTGGATTGAGGATGAGAACAATGTTGATAACACACCGATGTTTTAGTTGTTGCTAGGTAGTGCTTAC
>NW_008824350.1:677604-690293 GCF_000699105.1 Pygoscelis adeliae
TGGGAAGGCTGGGGGTGCACAAGAAGCTGGGAGGGGGCACAGCCAGGACAGCTGACCCAAACTGGCCACAGGGACATTCCATACCATGTGACGTCATGCTCAGTACATAAACTGGGGGAAGCTGGCCAGGGGGGGCCGCTGCTTGGGGACTGGCTGGGCATCGGTCGGTGGGTGGTGAGCAATTGCAATGTGCATCACTTGCTTTTTACATTCTTTTATTATTACTATTTTATTATTAAACTGTTCTTATCTCAACCCACGAGTTTTCTCACTTTTGCTCTTCCAATTCTCTCCCCCATCCCACCGGGGGGGTAGGGGGCAGTGAACGAGCGGCTGTGTGGTGCTCAGTTGCTGACTGAGGTTAAACCACGACAATGGATTGTTTCAGATGTTACCTTTGAGGCTGGAGGGGAAAAAAAACCTTGCCAATGGCAAGATACCTTTTTCTTAGGTTTGTGGTAGTTCTGAGGGGAGTGGGACATGGGCGATGCGAGCATCTCCTGTTGGTTGTTTTGAGCAAGGGGATTGTTCTCATTTCAAGAAATTCCGTTCTGCTTAAAGAGGTGACCTGAAGACCATGAAGAGTGTGTATGTTGCCAAGTTTGGTTTTTTGCTTTGGGGTTAGTGACTCAATTCTTACCCTGATCTTTATTTCCTGGTGACTGTAACAAGTGTGTTAACTCAGGTTGCACTTTTGATAAATTTCTGCAAGTCGCTAACATTCTATCACACCAATAAATTAAATCTTTTCCATTTTAAAAGTAACTGTCATTTCTGCCCACTGCATGATTTATATTTCATCTTACAAAAATGTTGCTCTTATGGCATAAAAATTTTTTGACAGTTTAAAAAAAAAAAAAGATAACAGGAATGATAATGCCCTTCATCAGTTCACTGCACAAAGACCAAAAATCCTCCTCCTTCCTGTCTGTTGGCTGCCAAAGGCTTTGTTTGCTAGTAGAATTTGTTCTGCGTCGTGATTTTGTCTTTTGCATCTTTTTATTATCTTCCCAGCCTTCCTTATCTCCTTACCTACTACTTACTCATTGTACCTTCTCAGACAAGTCACCCTTCTTTTTCTCTTCCCTCTGCTCTATTACCAGAAGACAATTCCTACCAGTATTGACTCTGTTTCGACTCCATCAGATGTTCATATCTGTGCCAACCTCTTAGTCTCAAGGTCTGATATTAACTGGTGGTTCCAGCTCCTAATTCTTTAACACTAAGTGAACTGTAGGACCCTTGAGTAAACCCTGCTTGAATTAGCAGCTTTTTCTTTTTCTTTGCCGCTTCAGGACAAGTGCTGGGAGATTTCACTGGAACGTAACATGAACCTGCTGATTGAGCTTTTAAATTTCAGAATAAAAAAGCAGCTTGATCTTCAATGTAACATAGTGACAGCTGTGTATTACCAGTTGTAATTTCTCTAGTGTTAACTGTATATGCAAGGTTCATCCTGTGATGGGCATGTCCTGAGGGAGGCAATGCAGAAGGGAGAAGTTGACGTACTAGAAAGTTGGCATGGGACATGGCTTCTCTTTCCGTTCTTGTTTTTTTGATGTAGCAGGTTTTTGAAAGTAATCTTAATTGTTTCTGATCCTTAATATGTAAAAGCAAAACCTGAAGCAGTCTTTTAATATTGGAATTCGTAATGTTTTGGGAAAAAAAAATTCTGGCAGATTGTCTTCCATTGTACAGTACCAATAGTCCCTCCTCCACACTCTTCTCCCACTTTGTAGTGTGGGATTTTGATCACAGGAATAGAGTACCGTCTGTTTAAATGTTCTTTTCCTTTTTGTGAGGCGAGATAACTATTTTTCTGTGCAAATGAGCAACTCTTTATAATGTTTCAGCACTTTTTCCGGAAATCATATTATCTCCTTTTTTGTTTAAACTTGCTTACAGAGCAAATGAGGGTGGTGAGGTCTTCCTTTCTGTTTGCCATTTCTCCATGAAAGCCTTTGGACCAAATTTCAACCAAACCATAAAGAAATGTTATGTCTTAGAGATAGTTAGATTGCTACAGGTTTCATGAAAATCAGCGTCTCTGCTGATGGGAATGGTTATGCATTCTTTGATAGCAGCTCGCTGGCACTCTGGCCGGAGAGTACATAACTCCAGGCTAACCACAGCATTGCTTTCTCCTATATGGAGCATGGGGAAAGCTGGGATGATGGTGGGGGTAAGACACAAGTTGTCTTACTCGTGGGACTACTAAAATTATTTAATTTCGATTCAAATCCTTCTGAAGAATTGAAGCAGTGGTGGGCGTTCCTAGTTGTTCAGTAATATGAGACTTTTAATTAGTTGGCATTTGCTGGTGCTCTGCCCGCAGGAAGGCAGCCTCCCCCAGGCACGAGGGAGAACTCTGGTTTATGCAGTGTTCAGTCTGTTTCTGTAAACATTATCTCTGCTACGTGTCAGCTCTAGAATCCGTGAGGGCTGCCTGAGATTTCCACTTCAGGAGAAGTTTGAAAGGTATTTAAGAGGTAGAATGTGAGATTGGCTAAGACCACCTATATACGTTATCTAGTTATAATCGCCTTCAAAGCAGATTCCTTTAGTTCTTTTTCCTATCCACTCTGAAAAACTACTATGTTAACACCTACTTTCTTATTTTAAAAAAAAGTTTTAAAAAACTATTTCAACATAGACTTCAAAAGTTTATTCTTTTTTTTTTCTCATTTCTTTTTATTTGTTTTTATGAATGTTATAGTCACACACTCTGTCCTGTCAGTCTCCCTTTCCCAGCACTCCTACCACAAGGCGTGCCTTGCAAAGGACTTTGTCAGACGAGAGTATTTACAGTGGTCAAAGGGACCACTTCTTCACCTCGCGGGCCTCGCTCTTGGACCAAGCCATGCCAAATGATGTCCTGTTCACCAGCACGTACCCTTCTCTCCCAAAGTCACTGCCATTACGGAGACCATCATATACTTTGGGAATGAAATCACTACATGGTAAGTGTATTTCCCATTTTTCTACTTTCAGAGGAATCCTTTGTGAATCATGTTAATGGAAAAATGTTTGTTACAGCAATTAGTACTTCCATCTTGAATTTGCTAAAATGAGGAGAGTCAAGTCACATGTCTGAAAGTATAAAATAGGATGGAAATTTTTTTCCCCCCTCACTTCAGTGTGTATAAGACTGCATGACTGGTCATGCAGTTACCTTGTGGAGGGAGTACAAAAATTTGCCTCATCAGCTCTAAGTTTTCACCATTTCTTCCAGGAGTCATCTGGACCAGTTGGACCAATGGGCAAATAATGTATGCCTGGTTATCCACCAGTGATAACTTCAGGTGTCAGTTCCTTTAGTGTGGGATTATGGGAACAAAATACTATTAGGAAAATAATGATATGAAAGTGGACATTTGGATGTACAACTACACCAGATACAGCTTTTATTGCAGCAACTGTTTTTAAATTCACTCCCTTACCTTACAGGACTTGAGTTACTTAATTTTAGTCACGCATCAACAGCTAACAAGAAGTAGTTACTTGGTAAACTGCTGTCAAGAAGGCACTCAGCTTTCCCCCATTAGTTTACTGAAAAGTCTCAGTAGGATTATCTGATAGGTTGTGTGTTGCTGCATGTGAATGTCTCAGTTGGTGAGAAAGGGAATTTTCACAGGTTCCTGCTGTACCTCATAACTAAATGTGTTTTCCAGAAATAGAGCTAGATCTTCCAGTGTAGGATTCTGCAACGTTTTCTGAAGAAGTACATATCTGCTCTGATTTATTCATGTTTTAGTATGTTTCAAGAGGAAAACGCAAAGCTATCAATAGATTCAACTCACTATAGTGGGCCCTAAGCACGGTCTGTATTTAGATACTTAAGATACATTTGACAGTGAAGGCTGCTGAAGAAATCTATTTTAAATTCTTTTCATCTGTCTGTGATCACCAGGCATCAGTTTTCAGTGTTGAACCTGACATTTGCATGAGCTGTTGTTTCTGTATAACATCTTTCTTGCATAAGAGTTAGGAAACTGAGCTCTCTTCACTTCTGCTTTTTATATGCACAAAAATAACTTTGCGGACTTGGTTACACTTGTAACTGGCTAGTGGATTTGGCTTCTGAGGGCTTGGGGTCACAAGATTAATGATGCCATCTGAGTAGAAATGGAAAGCAGCACTTGGTCTCTTTTCGTTTAGATGCCTGTATTTTCCAAAAAGAAAACCGCAAAACATTCTTTCACTGTCATGTTCTCTTCCACGCCAAACCGATTGCTCCTCCTAGCACATAAGCTTTTCTACATTTGTAAACAAAACAAGATTTTCCATTTCCTGTAAAATGTAGGCCTGCATGATAAAAGAACCAGCTATTTCAGTGACACACGAATTGTCTCCCCCCCACAATTGCCTTTGCTGATAGAAGGATTAAATAGAGCTGGATATTTGATACCACAGGTATTTGTTGGCTTCCAGCTATTCAAAATTCTTTTAATTCAGTGATCTTAATAACAAAGAACAGCCATTCCAGGGCACCTTCATTTGTTTTGAAGAGGGAAAACAATGAGCTAAAAATACTCTTATTTACTCATCTGTCTTAATTAACAATCCAACTCACACTTTTAAAACAGATAAATTTTTCAAATGGTTAGTTTTTTTCTTCTAATTCTCTGTATCTTTTCACTAATTGTAAATACTTTCCTGTTAAGAACTTCCCAAATAACTGACCTCTTTTGGGGAGATAATACAAAAATCCTCAGTGTTAATATTGAGCTATAAAAAGTAAACATGCATACAGGCAAAAAAAAAAGTTTTCAAGATTTTTGAGCAGAGAAGTGAATGCAGTGTAGCTTTTCTGGTCATTGTCTCCCAGGCAGCAATATTATTTAGCTAAAGTTATTAGAGAGTTATTTTAGTTACTGAAGTTATATAGTTATTAGACTATAAAAAAAAAAAATCAGGCAAAAATAAGCAACACAGCTGGTGGCATTTGTCTTCCAATGCGCTTGTGTCCTGCCCACCACACTGTCTTTCTGTTCACTCTGGTCCAAATGGATTCTTCACTGTACCCTTCTTCTCTGCAGCTTCTTCCCAGGCGCCCAGTCCATCTTCTGGCCCCTACATCTCTGGTGCTTCTAATACCGCCTACAAATTTTTCAAAACTTTCTTTTACGCCCCGACAGAGGGCATGAGGAAGCAGGTTGTAGCTGCTTCTGAGCTTATACATGTGCTGACTGACCAGGCATTGCACGTTTTTTTGATTGTGCAGCCAGTAAACTGAAATAAAGTAGATAATTGTTGGTTCACAGTTTTTGGTCTTGCCCTAATTAGTGGCAATAATTCAAGTGTTTCACTTTGCTAGGCACCAGTTTGCACAAAAATTACAGGGACTTTATGTCCTTCTTTCAAGCTTGCCAATGTTTTTTCCATAGCGGGCCATGTACCAACGCATGGGTGGGTGTGGGTATTTTTCAGTAAAGACGAGGAGGTTTCACTAAATTGCTGAGAGATGTGCAATGCTTTGGAAGCCATTTTAAGGGTTTTCTTGTTCTGATTCATCTTGGTAGGCCTAAGTCTGATCCTATTGGTTTACAAGATTGTAAAGAGAGGAGGAAAAAAACCCACAATTTTGTATTTTTACAGGAGCAAATAGGTGCCAGGGAGTGTAGAAGCCCAGCAAGCTGCAGAGGCCTCCAAAGTATCTTCAGCTTGTGCAGAGGCAGGAATCATTGGGTAGAAGAGTACTGCCCCCAGCCCCAGTGCGGGGGGGAGGCAGAGATTGGCTTTTGAAGTGCTAAGCTGCGAAGATTCAGGCAGGTTAGAAAGCAGCTGAATGTCCTGGCGAGAAGCACTGTCTTCTAAAAACTGGCTTGTAACATGCTGTGTCTGGTCAACTACAGTTGATCAAACATTCTACTGAGTTCTGGTTCCAAAAGTGCTATCCCCGAAAACTTAAAAATAGGGATGCATTAGTATTAAGAAGGGAATTTGGGGGTTTTATTATGAAGTTTATAATTTGTTCTGCATTACTCTAGGAGAGTTTTCTGCCTCAGACAGCTCCCTCACAGATATCCAGGAGCAACGACGGCAGCCCATGCCAGACCCTGGTCTTATGCCATTGCCTGATTCTGCCTCTGATCTGGACTGGTCAAACTTGGTAGATGCTGCCAAAGCCTTTGAAGGTAAGTTTTCAGAACATAATACTTAGAAGACTGGTCTTTGTGCATGCTTCATTAAGGAGTGGGGTTTGTTTTGTTGTTTTTTTGTTGGTTTTTTTTTTAATCTTAACTCTTGCTTTTGTGGTTGTTACCGTTTCTACTTAGTCTGAAGCTTAAGCTCATTTAAAATAGCAACTCTAGTCTTAACAGCTTAAAACTTTGTATGTAATACTCAGATACCATTTCTTCATACTGGAATCCCTCTGTGCTACAGTTTGGCGAAATCTCTGTGAAACTGGCTGCTTTTCATTTCATTAGAGCAGTTGCAGACATCACAGCTAGGGTGGAAAAGGCATCTGGCATGAAAAGTGCAAAAGTCAAGTCAAATAGCAGGGAAAAGCACGTGAGCACGCTAATGATTGCTTGCTTACGGCACTAGCAAGAAGTTTCTGTAGTGCAGCTGAAGTGCGCTGCCAAGGTAATTTGGGAAATATGCCTTGTTGGTATATATTTTTCCATTGCCATACTTCCCGTTGCATACTCTGAATACACAGACTTGCACATAAGTGTCGTTTCATCCTATGGCACTTTCCGTCTCGTTGACACTTAGTAAACTGAAGAGAACTGTAAGCTGCCTAGGCGTATTTGAATTTAAAATGAAATACACTTCAACCCAAAGGGAGTTTACCTTACAGTTACTATATTCCAATGGAAAAGTCTTCTAGGTGCATTAAACAAGTGCCTTTTCCTAATGTCTGGATAAATGCTGTCCCGCCTTCATGAAAGTGTTTTCACTGATCCTGAATCTTTTAGACATTATTCTGCGTAGCTGGAGAAGGCTGTGAAGTAACTTGCTTTCTTGGCTGGCCTCTGGTAGTAGCCATATACATCATTAAAACAGTGCATGTCTAAGCTGGTGTTCAAGACGTACCTGTGTGCTCTGCTCTATTGCCATAGGAGTTGTAGGATCAGCACGTCTCGTATTTCTGCTGCACAGTCTTGGGAAAAAATATTCAAAGTAAGCCTTAGTCCTCAGGAGGAGATGAATTCGTAGTGATGGTTTCTTCACCACCACATAGGGATGAAACCCAGGTTTTAATGCGTTTCACTGCGGTTGGCAATTTCTGTTTAAAAGATCTTCTTTTTTTGGTTAGATTTATTTGACTGCCCTCATTAACCTGAATCCCTCACTTTTGTAGGCCCCAAACTCACTTGTGTTTCTCTTTAGAAGTGTGGACAAAGTCAGTGTGGTGAAAACTGACAGCTCAGATGAAGAAAAGCTGGGGTAACGTGTTGGCTGGTACCTTCATCTCACCGCTGTAAAAAATATATTCAGATTTGACTTGGAGAGGGAACAGCTGTCTGATGTCAATATAATCCCAGTATCTAGTCTCTGCCAGGTGCCAGTAGGGATTGACAAGCATCAAGCAGCCTAAATTCTGATTTGTGATCCTGGACACCTCTCTTCTACATCGTTGGTTGGTGTCTTCAGCATAAGCCCCCAAAGTTCCAAATAGTGATATCTGCAAACAGCTGAAACAAGAGCTGCCTGCATCCCTGAGCTACACGAACCCGCAATATTTTCATTCAAAGGAAAAAAGAAAGGAGCAGGAAAAAAATCCATCAAATACCACGTTCATTTTAGCCTTGTTGAAAGCACGGAATAAAAATTTGCCAAGCAGAAAAAGATGATACTGTTCTGTTTCCAGTGAGAGACCAGCAGCTGCTGAGGGAGAGATGTTAATTTATTAAACTAAAATGTGTTTATGTTACTGTTTGTGCTAGGAAACTCCAGAGGTAGGGGCAGTCAGTGGTTTACAGTCACACCACATGCGATAATGATTCAGAGATGCGTTGAAACATCTGAGCAGTTACAGGACAAAAAAGTGTAGACACAAGGCAGGAAAGAGGTTTCACGTTTCAATCTGAAAATGTTTTCTAAGGCATAAGAAAAAAATTGTGGGTTCTGAAAAATTACATTGGTCATTTTACTTTCCACATGTAAATTGTGCACAGCGAGCTTTTCTTTCCTCAAGATAAAAGGTTCCTTTATGGAGTGAAGGAAACTAAATAACTAAATATAGTTACTGAGTTACTGGGTAGTGTCATGCAGTTGTACCCAGGAAGTTCTGCACAGCGTTTGTTGTTTCAGCTTGGCTTCTTGCCGCTCTTGGAACTGGCCTTGGGTGGACTCTGTGGGTGCCGCTGGGGTATCTGCTTTGCACTCTCTAGCACCTCCCTCCCGGAGAGCTTCTCAGCCTGAGGGTGATGCGTGGTCTGTGGGAGCATGCAGTGCTATGCCAGAGCTAGTACTGGCACGTTGAATCCAATACAATGGAGAACCTGGTGCAAACACCTGCAATGCCAGTTTGCTTCTGTCCAGTCGATATTGGTATATCATATCATCACCTTATCTTGCTTGAGACAGACTTTTTAGATTGCTTTGAGATCCTGCAGTGTAGCTGTTGTGCTATGCATGAACAAATAATCATTACTGCTGCCATTGGTTTTCTCTGTATGTTTGCCTTCTCAGTTCAGCGAGCTTCATTCTTTGCTGCTGCTGATGAAAATCACAGACCTGTGAGCGCTGCCTCCAGCAGTGATCAGGCTGAGGACCAGCTTACTGCACAGATAAAGCCTTATACAGGGTAAGTAAATACACCAGATATGCAGGCTTCCTCAGCTGAAAACCAAGGAAAAGAGTAGGAACGTTTTTATTTAGAAGCAATCTCCAGGCTTCACAGAAGAACTCTTCACAAGTTCCCATGAAGATGATGGTGGTGGGAAGTGAAAACAGCAGAATCGTAAGTACAGTTGAACCTTTTTGCAGGTTCTTTCTTGTCCGAGATGTTCATTAACGTGTCCAAAGCAATGGTAATTCAAGGCACATAGAATGAGTAGAAGTAGAGAGAAGTCAAGTGATGGCGTGGCCCCAATTAATCATGAGTTAAATTTGTTCTGTTGATCAATGTGCTGCATGTGTTCCATGTACTCTTTGTTAGGTTCTTTTTGTTCATTTTGTGAATTCTTAGTGTACCTGAGTGCATACCTACATAGAGCCACTTGGTATAGACAAGGCTGTTAGCTGCCCTATGTGAAGATAGTAAATCATATCAATACCTATTCTTGTTTCCTGCTTTCAATAGTAAAGAATCTCCTCCAACTCTCGCCTCTAAAGTGGACCAACTGGAAGGTTTGCTGAAGATGTTGCAAGAGGATTTAAGGAAGGTAAACATTTCATCTACAGAAAATCTGTAAGACACATATTTAGCGCTGATAGGTGATGCTAGTAACCATGTAATCTTGCTTTGCCATGCCTGAGCCTGTGACATTCTCATCCTTGTATGAGAAAAAGACATTTCTTTACTACTTTTCTCAGGCCACACTTCTAATTATGCAAGGCTAGGGTGGAGTGTCTAAATTTGTAGGCATCTGGGTTCCTCTGCTCAAATTAGGAGGGTGATTCAGAGTACCTCCACTCCTAATTCAGGTGGCACTGTGAAACGTTTGAAGTTAGTCCATGTAAATATATCCTGCTGATGTTGAAAAGTTGACAGTATTATCTAAACGTATAATTTCTACTGTGGAAACTTCCCGTATTGTGTTACTGCCTGCTTGGTCCAAGAAGGACCTGCTGTGGTCAGATGAAAAGTCTCTTAGCTAGGGAAGTATTTGTAGGAATATTTCCTATCTCTTACTTAGTTAACCATCAGCAGTTGTACATACACGTTGTACGTACAGAACAGGGCATGCCCAATTTTATTTCACCACCTGGGGAGCCAGCTTCTGTATTAGAATTTAATAGAGAGAAATCCTGCTCATTCAAGCAAAAAGCAAGGAGTGAAATGTCACAAATGAGACTTAGATATAAGACCATGTGTTACTGCACATAAAATCCTTATAAAGAACAAGACTCGTGCTCTCTTCAGAGATTCTTGCCTCTCTATATAGGTAGGAAGCATGACCTAACATTTCCACTAAGATCTGTATTTTTCCTCGTGCCTAAGGAAAAAGAGGACAAGGCCAGTCTTCAGGCTGAAGTGCAGCATTTGCGGGAAGACAACTTGAGGTTACAGGAGGAATCCCAGAATGCAACCGAGAAACTGAAGAAATTCACCGAATGGGTTTTCAACACAATTGATATGAACTGAGAACAGTGTATGGGGAAGGAAACTATCTGTTATGAATATTATTACTGGGACTTAAGCTTTAATGCCACCTTAATCATGACATGTGAAAGTATAGTCAGAGCACTTCCCTGTCCTTCATCCTCCAATAACCCTTTTTTGCATCTCTGCGCGCACTCAGAACAATTGCAGATAAACAATCAATGTCTGCCTTTTGTAGAAAAAATAAAGTAAATAATTTTAAAAAGGTAAAATAAAAGTTTAACTGCTAAAATGTGAATGTCTATTTTTTGCACATTGTCTCTTTATCTGTTATGTACAAAATGATTTGGAGGTTGGATCAGGCTTGCTGTTCCATCTGCCTCTGTTTCCATTAACTCCTTTCTCTCTGTTTCAGGTAATCCGCTTTTCCTTGCAGCTTTGGCAAATATTATGACATCTAGAAAATTAGAAAGAAATGTTTATTTTACTGCTCTTCTTACATTGTTTTCTGAAGTATGCCACAGACAAGGGGATGTAATGCAATGTTTTAGGTGTCTCCTTAGCAATTTGCGCTTGATTGCTAGTGCTACCTTCCCATACATTACAGAGAACGCGTGTCCACCGTGTATGGTACAGTACAACCAGCATCATAACATTTGGAGAGAGACTAGAGACATGAGCCATGGGTGAGGCATATTACCACACATCTATTGCATTAGCATTTCTGGTAGTCTTTGTTTCCCATGGAAACAATGGCTGCAAGTAACTTTACGAACAGCAAAACTAGGCATGCTCCAGTTCATGTTGTATCAGGCGGGCTGAGAGATACTGAGTACTGTTGCTGTACCGCTTAAATTTAGTCCCCTTCCCTTCCAGGGGAATCTGTTACTTGCATATGTGCAGAAGACTTGGGCTGAAGTTGTAAGAGATTAAGATTTCTTTCCCCTGAACTGTTTCCATGAAAAGCCACATAAACCATCCCTGTGCACCTGCCCTCCCGTTCCATTTCTCTGGACTTCTCAGATCACAACAGATTTGAGAAATGTTTATTCAACTTGTGTTTTATTACATGAGAGGTCTTCTAAATCTTTTACTGTGGTAGACAGAGGACTATGCAAGGGTGAATTAGAGAAGTGTGTTTTTTAAAGGACTGGGATAGGATTGGAGCTCTGAAATCCCCAATCCCCAGTGAAACTGCCTAGCGTGAGATTTCCCAAACTGCCTCATGCCAGGAAACTTAATTTCTTGTTCTTTGAAGGAACAGCTAACTTGCCACAACATGTTACCTCCCCAGAAAATACCTTTTAAGTGTCAGAATACGACTTCGTAAGCGCCGCAGTCTGCACAGGCATTCAACTATGCAGTGTGCTGAGAAACCTTCTCTACTCCCTTCTGAGGATACAGTCACTACCTTAATAAATATTGCCTTGCATAAAGTGCAGCATATTTGGGGGTTAATTTCAAGAGCATCCACTCCCTTCCCTTTACCACATTCTCAAATACACAGATTAAAATCATCGGGCATAGTCTTGTCACAGAAACTTCCACGCTCTTCTCAAATCCCTTTTTCATGCTCTTTAATCTTGCTCCACACAAGTACACGCTACACTTCAACCTCAAACTTCATTTGTGATGCTAATCCCCATGGAGTTCTTCTCTAATGTTTTGTCATGGAAATGGATCTCTTTGGAACTATTTCTGGAGTGCTTTTGTAAAGGTTTAGAATGTCTTGGGTTTTTTAATGACTTGTATGAAGGAGATTTATATAATGCCTGATATTATTTGTAAATGGGAAATATTGCTAACATCTCTGAGCATCCTGAAGTCTTGCTTTTATTCTCTTTTATTTTTAAGTTTGGTTTTTATTTTATTTCAAAAAATATTTTGGGACTTGGGGCAGACTATTTATTAGAGTTTTGCAACAGAGTTCTTCTTGTATGATGCCACTGAAGGCTACTTGTAAAATTCTGACAATAAAACTCATTTTAAAGGCTCTTCTAAATCATTTTCTTCCGATTTTGTTGGGTTTGTTGTTTAAGACTTTCCAGAGTGTCCATTTCTTCCTGTTTTCTTCTTGTACCACTTTTCTCAGTGCATGGCAACAGAAGAGTTTCATTCTGTATCAGATTTCTACTTTTTATCCCTTTGGAGGCCATTACTTGGTATGTATACACGTGCTTCATCCCTTGACTTTTTACTTGTATTACTGCACAAATGTATTTTCTTTCCCCGTTTACAAGGTTTTGCTACCTTTAACAGTGACCCTGAGCTTCACCAGGCTGATATGGTAAAGGAGGAGCAGTGGGGTTTTTTATCATTTATCAGGATTTTAGAACTTACTTGGAAAAATTGGAGCCAATTAAGGTCAACTCCAAACTTGCCTGGCACATCTGCCCAAGGGCACGCACAGCTTCCAGCAACCCAGAGCCAAACCTGTGAGCACTCAATGTTGGGTGCTGGGGTTGGT
>NW_008824350.1:690355-703027 GCF_000699105.1 Pygoscelis adeliae
CCATTTCTTTTGTTTTCCAGTTCTCCTTTGACTTGGGAGATGACCTTGGACATGTTTCGAACAGACCTTCTTTTGGCCCAGTGGATCAGCATTCTGCACAGCTTAAAAATGTGAAACTAGGTTGGTCTGCAGGAAAGCATCTTCCAGGTTCACTGAATAGATCCTTAAAAGGTACATGGGGAAAGAAAATCCATCTCTTTCTAGCAGTGAAGTTCCTGACCAAGAGAGCTCTGAGCAGCAAGAGCAAATAGAAGCACCTGATCAAAAAATAGGGGTTAAATCTTGGAAAGAAAACTAGATGTTGTCTTACCGTTTGTAATTGGATACTGGTAACTGAGTTGAAGCAGAAAGTTTCCTGCAAGGTCGAGGAGTTGCCCTGCCCACATTCGTAATGAATTCACGCCAGAGGTTCCCACGTTCCATCATGCACACTGCTAGGTCAGCCTAGATCAGGGCAAGATCACCCGTTTCTCCCAAGAAAGTGATTTTTTTATATTCCTGGAAACAGTTCTGTATTCCTTGTCTACGTTCCAGTGCGAAGGTACTGTTCTCCGTGTGGTGGTGTTTTGGATAGCCAGATGTGGCTGGTACAGCAGCAGAAGGCTGCCTTCTCTCAAAATCCCCAAATCAGTGGGGGTCACCACGGGGGGTCTGCAGCTTGCATGATCAATAATACTCTATCAGAAGTGAAGCAGGGTGTAGGTAACAGGTCAGAGGGTATCGGGCTGTGGTAAGAAGCGAGCTGTAAGGCATGCAGGAGGTGGGATTGTGAGGGGAGAGGCTGGTGGGAAGGGGACCGGGAAGCCAGTTGCAGGGTTAGGGGAGAGATGTTGGGATGAAATGCAACGCATCCAGGTTTTACTCCTCTAAAAGCGTGGTTACTGTGTGAAAGCCTTTTTCTGTAGTAAGCTGTCTTCCAGACCCGATGAATGGGTGTTGTGAGGAAGCCTTTTCCCCAGCTTTTCCTTTTGTGGGAAAGGGCCCCATGAACCAGGCACAACTTGGGAGGGTTGTCTTGTCTGTTTTTAAAACCTTTATATAATCCTCTCATCTTCTAGTGCCTTCTTTTGGGTAGACGGTTAACAAATCATCTTCTAAAGCAGTCAGCTCTCTCCTAGCCAACACTTCAGTATGGTGTTAGTCCTGTATGTGAGCAACTTGCTTTGCTGCAAGACAGCAGGGTAACAGAGGCAGTTGCTGTTTACCAGCTGGTATGGCATCCAAAATCGGATTCCCTGGAGGAGAGATGACACTGTCCCTCCTCCATCGCTGCAGCTGGAGCAGAGACATGGGCTTTACTGAGGTGGTTACTAATGGACAGGAGCTGGACAATGAGATGATGAGGCTTGTACAGATGCCTTCACCTCTTCCTGATATTAGCTGTGGTGAGGAAATCCTTGCTGTGCTGTTTGAGGCAATGCTGGAGGGGAAAAAAAGCTCACAGAAATACTTTGGAGCTTTGCAGTAAGAGCCCCTTCCCTTAGCAGAGGTTTTGGCTTCGGCTGGGCATGAGGGGAGCGAGGCTGAGGGGTTTGTGTGCATCAGACTTGTTGGAGGCCAAGGTCTGGATTTGGAGCCCCATTTCCCTAAGGCAGGCAGTGGCTGATGGCAGCTACCTACATCCCCTTTCTGCAATGCAGGCCCTGTCCCACTTTCCACTGCAGCAGCCTGGGGGGAGTCGTGCTTAGCTTTGGGGAGACACAGCTGGCTGCCAGGGGGGCCTTGCGGGGTTTTGCCCCGCTCGGTATGCAAGGTCACAGCAGGCAAGTCCCTCTCCAGCTTTTCCTGTGCTTGCATGGACCTGTCTCCCTCTAGAAGGTGATTTCAGTGTGTCACAACCAACTTGTGTTTCTCCCAGATGTTTGGTGTCTGAATGATTTAAAGTGGCCTGGGCTGTTTGTGGCATGGCTGTATGGCCAGCTTGAGTGGGAGCTCCTACAGGGAGTAAAACCAGGGTGCTGCAGTAAGCTGCACAGCCTTCCCAAACCACAGGGGTAGGGGCTGCAGGATTTGTGGTCTATCGCAAGGTAACTCAGGTTGGAAGGATCCTCAGGAAGCCTCTTGTCCAACCTCCAACCAAAGTCAGGGTCAGGTCTGAGGTCAGACCAGGTTGCTCAGGATTTTATCCAGTCGGGTCTTGGAAAAAAAAACCTCCAGGGATGGAGACTGCGTGGTCTCTCTGGGCGATGCATGACTCCTCATCATGGAAAAGTTTTTATCAGGGTTAATTACTAGAAATGCATAACCTCAGCAGCAGTTGCAGGCTACATTTTGCCTACGTTCCTCCAGGAGCTCATGACACAGGAGTCTGTACCCTCCTTGAAAGCCTGCGAGCTGTCCCCTGCCTGGGGCCGGCAGCAGAGCACCCACATTTGCTTTCCCTCTGTTGAGCCTGGCAGGAAGGAGGTCCTGCGGCTTGGTGTGTGCTGAGCTTTGTTTGCTCCACTAATCAACTTCCCACAGTACAGTTCTGATTTTTTTCTAGAGATTTCTCGTTTCTGTACTCAGTATCGCCTATTCATGCTTTAACCAAGGCCTGGATTGAGCCCCCTGGTTCTGCTTCGCTCTGCAGTGCCTGTGAGAAGGACGCATGTGCTGCCAGGCGGGGAGGCACAGCTGCTGGGCAGGCGATGCTCTCGGCAGCCAAAGGAGGCCCGTCAGCTTTTGGCACACAAAGAAGTCAGAGACTGAAACTAGGATGTGTTCAAGGACTAGGACTGAATGTAGTTTCCTAACCTCATGTCATGATAGTGGCAAATGCCACCAACTAGTAACTAAAAAGAGGTTTCATGCCACAAGGGCAAAAAAACAGGGACTTGTCCTGGTGCTGTTTTAAACTTCATTCCTGTTCTTTCTTCTTGGTTCCTCCCACCTGCTCCTGCACTTCTCTTCCAGCAGAGTTTGTTCGTTTTGTCTGGTGGCTGGTGACTGCTGATCTGGTGCAGCAAGAGTGCCTGCTGCGCTGATCCTCGCAGCAAAGCTGTGACTGCCTGTGGCTGAGCTGAAAGGTGAGGCTGAGTCGAGCAATTGAAGCACTTCCCTGAACAAAAGAGCTTGACTGCTCACTTGATTTTGTGAAAGGGGTCGAGGCACATTTGCATCTTCTTTGCATCTCACACCTAAAATTGAGTTTGCTTAGCTGGAGCTGAGAGGCTCAGCTGGTAACTTACCTGTATGGAAGGAACAAGCGATGTCATGCCCAAAGAGCTGTGTGCCAGAGATAACGCCTGAGATGTGTCTACCCACATGCAGCAGAAACAACCAGTATGTGCTTGCCTGGCTCTTCATCGCTTGGGGATTTCAGCTCAGTCCAGCTCTGCACAGAGGAGCGTCCCAGAACTCTGCTGTGCCAACTCCTGCTACAGGCATAGCATAGATGACCGTTTAGGAAGATTCCAGTCTTTTGTTTCCTCCCTGACCCATCATATTTGATCCTAATAGTGGGATAATATAAAAGCACATCTATTCATTTTTAACATTCGTTGCAGTTCCTCTTTTCTTTTTTTTTTTAAGAGGTTAGTTTTTTTCACATTTGATCCTAATAGTAGGATAATATAAAAGCACATCTATTCGTTTTTAACATTCTTTGCAGTTCCTTTTTTCTTTTTTTTTTTTTAAGAGGTTAGTTTTTTTCAAGCTGTGCACAAGCGTTTGACAAATGCCATTCTTCCTCGTGACTACTTCACATTGGTAGACCGGTCAGCCACCACAACCTGTGAGCCCTAGTAGTATTATTGACTGGCAGATTGTTTTGTGACCTTCCTTGCTTTATATTCTTCCTCTGCTCATGCTCAATGTGCAGCCTGGACTGGGGAAAAAGAAGGGGCAGAGAGAGGTACATAGAACTGCCTTCTTGCCTACTGAGTCTGTGCCTCTTACTTAATGTTGATTCTTGCCTGTGTTTTGCCATGCTTGGTACTCTTGAAACTGAAGAATTTTGCATGCATGCAGTTTTCAAGATGACCTGGAAATCCCTTATGGAGGGCAAACATCTGAGAGCCGCACCGTATTCTGCTAACTGTTTGAGCACCTAGCCAGAAATAGTCTCCTCTTCTTGATGAGAAGCTTGATGAGGTTACACCTATGGCATGGAAAACGAGTGTCCCTCTTGTCCATGATTTCTCTTTCAAGGCTTCCACAGCCTAAAAGCAGCACTGAAACTAGCATTAGTTCCAGAGCTTGGATTTGTTTGCCCTGATTTCCCAGTTAGATCTCAACTGATGTTCTCCAGTTAAAACCTGCAGGTTTTAGCCAGATTTGTTTTCTAACTGAGCCATCATCATTAGACGGTCAAAATATGGGGCACGTCTCAGCCTGCATAGAGGAGGCTCATCAGAATCAGAGCACGTAGTGTGGGTCTCTGGTCTGCTGTAAGATGTCCTCCCCAAGTCCTGCCACTCCTGTGGGTCTCGGACATGCTACCTGTAATGTCATCTTTGTGGCTGGAATGGGCAGAAATGATGGGAAGTGCCTCACAGAAAGGTGCTGGCAGGCAAAAACATCCCCTTCTGAGGTCAAGAAAAGGCAAGAAATTCTTCATGCAACAGTCAGTGGAGCAGCCACAGCCGGCCTGGACAAGAGCCCTTGAGGTGTTTTCCCAGCAGCCTGGTGGCCAGCAGAACCGGAAAAACCAGGGCTGCTCTCTGTGAGACGCTGACCATTGCATGACAAGAGAAAAGGGAGAGGCAGACTGAAACTCTGTGTGTAAGCACATGCCAGTCTCTCTCTTACTGAAGTTTCCCAAGTGAGAAGCAACAGAGTAGACTTGGAGCACGCCTTTGGGAACACAGAAAATTTTGCTTCAGCTTTGTGAGGTTTTTGGGAGAGGAGGGGGAGTTGTTTTGGTTTTTTAAGGCATACTATCCACTTGCAGTCTAGTTTGTTTTAAAATGGACTATATTTTAGCAGTTTTATACAGGGCAGATTTGAAAAGATCAGTTGGCTGTCCCTAAATACACAGATAAAGGCTGTATTGGTTTCACAAAGCGCTGAAGTGGATGAAATGCTGAATTTCTGCTGGCTCCTGAACTTCACCTCTGCCCTCATGCGATGGGGAAAACCAACAAGGTTTCCCCTTACATAGCTTTGTACTTGTGGGCTTTGTAGCCACGACCAGCTCAAAACAGGAGGCTTGAAGGGAAGGGCCAGGCTTTCAGAAGAGCCTCTCTGAGTCAGGGGAGAAAGCAGAAGAAATTGAGTCCTTTTGGGAGACTACAGACCTGAAAAAAGGCTGGAAAGCAAGAAAACATGGCCAGATTTCTCAAAGGCACAACAGGGCTGATGGAGTCCGAGTGGGATCTCCCAAAGGGCCTGAGCAGGTGAGGTGCCCAGCCGGCAGCAAGCCCAGGCACACCTGCCAGGAGCACGGGGCAGCTCTGTGCTCCGGCAGTCCTCGGCCTGCCGCCGGGTCCCTGGGCCGGGGCTCCTGGCTGAGCTCGGAAAAGGCTGGCTGACCCGCCTGTTAGACTATTGCATTTGGAGCTGTGGTTGTTAAGCCAAGCGTAATTGATCTCCAGGCTTGGGGGAGTAAGCTGATCCCCTCGGTAGCCACTAACGAGCTTTCCCTGCGTACGCCGCGCTGGATGCGGTGAGAGCTTTTGCAGACCTTGCCGAAGGCGGGATACGGGTCTCCGCGCCACGGCCTGAGCCAGCGCTCCGGGCTACCGCTCGCACGGCTGCGCTGGGGGAAGCCAGGCGCTGCTCTCCTTTGTAAGCAGCGACGAGCTGGGGAGGCCCCGTGTTGACTGGGCAAACTCTCGTGGGTGGAGGTTTTGTTCCCTGCAAATCCAGCAGCAGCTGCAGTTTGGCTCTGGCTTGTATTTTAGCTGCACCCCGTGCCGAGAGGTTTGGATGAACGCTTCTGGGTTGGTTATGTTGCAGTAAGAAATAAACCAGGAGGGTGGTTTAAATGAAGCTTATTTAAACAGTTGAACATAATTGCTGTTGGATGCACGCAAATCCGTTATAGAAGGCTTTCTTATTCTGTCCTGTGTTTATACTTTTTAGATGTTTTGCTGAAGAAAGATGTATTGATTCTCAGTGCGTCTCCTAGCACTGAAGCATGCTGGTTTGCAACTAAACGTGACCCTTTGTATTGTAATTACAGTATGTTTTCTTAATCAGGGGATTTTCTTAATCAGGGGATACATTAATTACCGAAATATGGATTGCTACATGTATTTTAACAGGCCACATTTCTGATGTCCACATTCTTATGTCAGAAAATGATGGATGATGCATTTGTTTTTTTAATTTCATTAATTTACATGCCTGACTTGTGTTCGTTTGGATGGAAACTGAAACTTAGTACAACAAAGCAGCAAATTTTATCAGTTAAAAAGAATGACATTAAGTAACAAATAAGTTTATTAGACCGTGCTTTCTGTTTGTAACAAAAAGGCATTATTTTTGGTTAGTTAATTGAAATGATTGATCCAGGTCCCCCTATCCCATAAGTTTTGGAATTGCTAAGTCCCTTTTTTTAACCTAGATTAGAAAAAAGTGGGGGGAAGCCTTCTTTTTTCAGTTTCCCATTGGTTTCTCAGCTTTAAATGAGCTGATGACTGCATTGCACTAATTGGAAAACTGAAATGAGGAATACATTGTTTGCACCCGCACGAGGGGTGCCTGTTGGCGAGAGACGGCTGTAGAGCTTTAGTAAATGTTCATTCCGGGTTCTTAGTCAGTGGTTTCCATCAATTCATTGGATTACCTGTTTTTTCAAGTGTCAGTAAAAATGTCCTGTTGGAGTTATTTTAATGTAATTGCAATACTTTTAGCAGACTATAGCATATTTCATATGTACTGCTCTATGCTGGCATTATTTTAAAATTGTAGGATCAGGAAGCTGAATTTACACAAATGAGCAGTGCCCGGGAGCAGGGTCTGGAGAGCCAGGGTTGAAAGGCTCCCTTCCCAGATCTGTCATGCTCTGATGTGAGACGGGAGGGGACGTTGCAAAGCTCCCCTGCCAAAGCACTCGGTAGTTCTGCACACCCAATCTGCAGGGCACCAGCACTCATCACTTAACTGCTACTGCGTACTCACGAGGTCGAAGCCTTCTATGTAAGGCATGACCAAAAATCACTTTCTACAATGAATTTACAAATTAAGGCATTCAAAATTAGTAGCAACCTTTGAGGACATCTTAATCTTAGTGCCGTCCACTTTTCTCCAAGTTCTCTGCAGTCTTGGTCTGATAACACACACCAGGAAGCTACCTGACAGGTGAATTGTGGGATGTACAGTAATCCATTAATTATTTGTTCATACAAGGCTCTGCTAATCAAAGCAGTATAAGCATTCAGTGCTTATACTGCTATTTATCAGCCAGTCTTGCAGAAACTTCTTAAATTGTGAAAACTTGTTTGCATTTGCCTGCCGTGGAAAAATGCATTAATGCCAAATCCATTTGTTTTCACATTTTCAGGGAATGATGTAGCATCACAGACAGAACCAGGCTGATTCTGAAATTTAAAAAAAAAAAAGTAAAATCAAAATGTAGAGACATGGGATGGTATACTTCTGGCCTGTCTGTAGCCATCTATATATTTAATGCCTCGCTGATGGCAGCTGAAAGTTTCTTCTGGTCTACGCTATGAGCTGGTTTTGGTTTAATTTCTGAGACCAGATATATTAATAAATTAGTTTATATTAAACTGAAATATGTTTTAGTTATCCTCATCTGGACATGAATAAATACCAATAAAATAATTTTTTATTTATTTGACATAAAGCAAGTATTCTACTTGATCTGAAGCAGTACCCCCCATCTGGGGCACATGCAATCTCAGTGGGTTGGTAGTATTGGACGAGATGGAAGCCAGCCTGGCTTGGTGTTCAGCACTGGGCGTCTAGCTACAGACACAAGAACAGGGCAGATGTACAGGATTATTCCCCTAGAATATACCCTCAGCAATTTGGTTTAGCAACTTCCTGACCAGAGAGGTCACGATTGTATGTAAAAGCCCTCAGTCGATTTTCTTCCATGAACTTTTGTTTTACGTCTTTCAGAACCCGTGTAAGCTTCCTGCGCCTGTCCCACAGTGACTCTGCAGCTAACCCTCCGCTAGCTCATTCTGAGATTCCACCCACTAGTTCGCCTGACTCTCCTCAGTTTATGCAAGGCAGGGACAGCGAATGATCACTCCCTATTTACTGTCCCCAAACCATTCATGATTTAAAATACCTTTATTGTATTCTCCTTCAGTTGTCTCTTTTCCAGTCTTAGTCTGGTCTTAGTCTTACTTTTTGTATGGAAGCACTTTCAAATCTTTCCCGTTGCTCTTCTCCGAGCCCTTTACGTTCTGCTAAGTTCTTTTGCGGATGGCAGGACCAGAAGTGCATGCAGTCTTTGGGATGCAGATGCACCACCATGTTATCCTGACATTCTCCATTTTGTTCTCTACGCCTTCCCAAAGTACGCCTAACACTTCAGACTGCTACTGAACATAAACTAAGCCCACATTATTTCTAAGAATCAGCTCAAGAGCCCACCTTGAGGTAATGAGGTCAGCACTGCTTTTCCCATGTCCATTATTTTGAATTTCTAGGTTGCAGTTTTTCTGCTGTTTTCTCACCTTGTCGCTTGGTAGCATATGGTTGTTTTGCAGCTCTTCACAGATAATCCTTCTGTTTTTACTCAGCATATCCTCACGCCACCAGGAGGTCTGTCACATTTATTACCCGCTCATTTGCCGGGTAATTTACCAAGTCCACCGAACATCGCAGCCTTCAACACTCATCTCTCTGATACTGCCCCGGTGAACTCCCTCCATTGTGAATGATTGCTGCTTATTTCCACCTTTTATTTCCCATCCTTTAATCATTCATCCACTCCTTATCCCATGAGAGTTTATATGCCTAGAGAACCTTTGGGGAAGAAGTTTGCTTCAAGGCCCTTCAGCAGGATAAGCAGGCGCTTGTACGCATTGAGTCTTTCTTGTCTACATGCTTGCTGGCTGCTTCAAAGACCTCCAATAGAGTTTCCAGCAAGAAGACAATGTGGGAGGAGGAAAGGGAGAGAATGGAAGTGTCAGTATTACCTCCCTTCTACCAAACAGCCCAGTGGGTATAGGGTTTGTCCAGGATGCTGTCCACTGTCTCGTTCCTCTAAAGGGATTTGATATTGCATCTCCCAGGGAAGCATCCTAAATACCAGACTATTAGCTTAACTTGTATTTTCTCCCAGCTTTTCTTGTTAGTTATCTTTCGTTTGGCTTAAAATATGCATTGACTAAGGGATAGGAATTTCTAGCCTGGAGACTGTTATTTAGGTTCCTTTTTACCCATTGCTGTTTCAGTGAATATTTGGTTCCTCCAGTTGAAAGTGGAACCAATGGCAATGAAAATGACTGACAGCAGAATTGCGTACAGCCCGTGCATGAGGATGCTTGATTAAGAGAGAGTGAGAGATGTAGATCTTAAAAGGCTAGTGCTGGCTTTTGCAGCACTGCCAAATAGAGACTTCAACCACCTTCTTCACCTTCACAATGAAGTCCAGCCTCCATCATCCACCTGCTCCTGTTCCTCCCAGAGAATACCTTAATCTCTTGAACAGTCTTGCTCTGTCTTCAGATGCTTTGAGGGATGATGCGTATGGGGAAAAGGTCGGGGACAGAACTGCTGGAAGTGGGAGCAATGCAGGGATGTGTGTGTCCAGAGCTCCTACGATGGGGAAAGGAATGAGGACCCTAACATCTAGCAGGCAAGTTGGAAGGCGAGACCCCAGAAACAGAGAGGATTACCAAATCCTGCACTGCACTTGGAGGAGAAGTTGGAAAACCCAATAAAAGGAAACTGGGGAGAAGGCAGGTTAGGGAGACACACAGCTGTCATAGGGGAAGTACCTGCAAGTAATCCCTGGAAAGGAGGACAGGACAGCAGGCAGAAAAATAGGTAAGGGGGTGTTTTGAGGGACACAGCTAGTGCAATGTCCTGGGAGCCCCCTGTTAATACGTCACCATGTTTGAGGCTTCTCAGTGCTCTGACAAGCTGCAAGCCAGTATTCAGCCTCACTTTTGGCTGGAAGGAGACATCAGTGCCTGGGATAGTTCTTCAGATCATTTCCCTTTCTTGTGGATGTCACTGCTCTGAGCAAGCACATTATGGATATCCACAACCCCTTGACCTAGCTAGATCCCAGCATGTGTTACGGACAGCTGCTCTGGCAGAGGTAGGGGAAGCAGACCTTTGCCAGGTGATGGGGAAAAAAGGATGTGACTGAAACCAAGTAGGTATAAGAGGATTATAATTAAGTCAAATGACAGTTGATCAGCAAGAAACTGTTTTCCCTTCGGGCTTGCAGTAATGATGTAAAGCTCTGGACAGGAGTAGAGGAGTGCTTGCCTAGCTCAGCTCTTTGGCACTCCTGTCCTTACGACCTTGAAGATGGGAAATCAATCACAAATCTCTCTTGCCTAGGTAAAACAAAGCACTTGCACTTATCCTACAAAGACTAATCCTGCTGTGTTCCCTAAGGACGAGCTAGACCTAGTAAGATCTTTTCTCTATCTGATGTCTGTGATAAAGCCAGAAACCCTTAGTAGGGTATTAGCTGACACAGTGATACCCTAATGCACTTTGTAATTCACTTTTTATTCATGAGGCCTGACAGCTGTTTCCAAAATGTGCTTCAGGACTGCATGGTGTCCATGGAGAGGTTTCTTCTTGCTGTATCAGATACTTTGGGTATTGAGAGACAATGATAAAAATGTTTGTGCATGGCAGCTTTCCTCCGTGTTTTTAAGAAGGCAGAAGAGAGCAGTAAGCTATTGCCCAGACAGAGCCAGGAACTTGGCTTCAGGACTCTCTTACTAAACCCTTTGGCCTCAGATAATAATTTGGACCTAACTGCTTCTCCTGTCAGTGCTATGATTTCTTCAGACGTACTCAACGCTCTTGGAAATTGCCTGGTCCAAGCAGCTTTCCGAGTGCCACAAGGCTGCTTCTGTTTAACTCTCCAGTCACTGCACTTACCAAGTGGCCGATTCTGGGAACAGCCTTGCGATGGCTGGGAGCTGCTCGGATGGGGGCAAAAGCCCCTTGACTTGGAAAGGACTTGCAGTAGCAGAGAGGGTTTCTGATCCGTGCTGGCTGAAGCTAACAGGAAGATCTGCACTGAATTCAGGATGTGCTGGCTCACATTGGGTAGGATTTTGGCAGCTCGCGTGGCTGTCAGATTGTGACGTTGTGTGCCTTCAGTGGCAGACAGGAACTAGGAGAAGAGGAGCAGATTGTGGCCTGCCAGGCAGCTGGGTGGTAGCCTGATGCAGTAGGAGGAATCAGACGTAGTTGAGAACACCAACTATTGTAATGATGAAGGGGGAGGTGGGTAGAAGCCACGAAACACTAGCCTTGTCTTTAGCACGGTTTTCTGACCGTGGTCTGAAAAAAAATTCCATTGGAAAGATGAAGAATGTAACACCTGAGAAACACCTGACCTTCGCCCAGCAATTTTTGCATATCTAGGGTTTAGGAAGAGGTAGAAACTTTGTTAGAAATGCTAGCTTTTCTGTAAGTGCTTGTCCTCAGTTGGAGAGGTTGCAACGGGCGCTCTGGACCAACACACAGGGTGTCATGTGCTCTCCATTCCTGTGGCAGCTCAGTTAGGGCTTCTTCTAGCCAAAGTCCACTGGTCCACTGAACACAGGATCTTTGACCTTGACCACAAGAAATCAGTCCAGGTCTACCTGCGGGTCTTCTCTATAAGCGCACTTACCAGAACACGTCTACCATAGCTTACAGGTGGTGTTTTTAAGTGGGCCTGTTGCTCTAAAACAGGCTACTTTCAGTTGCTGCAGATTCAGCCTCCCTAAAGTTTCGGGCACCTCCAAAGGCTTTTCTATCCATCCTCTTACTCGTCACAAGTAATTGAAAGTCTCGGTCTGCATCCACGTGTAAACTTACCTGAGAGAGACACAAAACGCTTTAGTGGGAAGCAGACTCCATGCTGGATCAGGTGAGCAGTCCTTTCCACCCTGTGTGTGACAACCCTTTGGTGGCAGACGGGGGGGCTCCTCTCGCTGTGGGTCAGAGAGCATCTCAAGTGAGCAGCGTGGAGAGGCCTGGTGGGGAAGACGTGCAGGGCTGGTTAGCTGCAGAGGAGAAATGCTCTGATAAGCCGTGTGGAGGATTTTTTTCCCCTCCCGTGAAATAAAATGAGAGAAAAGGGAGGGAAGCTCCTACACTGACCCTATGATTCTGGGGGTGATTAACTCTGTTATGGTCAGTTTGGTCACTGATAACAGGTCTGTAGGACTTAGTCTGAGAGACCCTTTACCTGCAGGATGGGCTGTATTCCCTGCAAAGTGCTTTGGCCCAGAGAGAGTAAAGCCATGAGATCCAGGCTGAGGCAGCACGTAGCCTCAGCGGTGCGGGGAGCTGAGCTGCACCAGCGCTGATGGAGCAGCCGTCGCAGCCTGGGACCTCCTGGATCGTTGTCAGCCCCGCGCGCCCTCTCTTCTCAGGCAAGGTTTTCTTCCCTCGGTCCGCAGGCCGAGCGCTTGGTCACGGAGACACCTGGGTAAGGAGCCGGGCTGTCCCAGCTTTCCAGCAGGGGATCTGCCCCGGCTTTATGTCGTACCGTTAGGAAAGCTCCGGACGTGCGGATGGCGAAGAGGAGACCGGCGGGGTGCGCGCGGGCGGGCGGGAAGGGCCGGGGCTCCCTCTGCT
>NW_008824350.1:703185-704339 GCF_000699105.1 Pygoscelis adeliae
GCCCCGCCCCAGAGCCAGGCCGTCTCTCTTACCAGCCCCCGGTTCCTTCCTCTCCTGTCGCTGCCTTCTCTTTACACGCAGCCCCCTCCCTCCGGTTGGTTTCTTTATTTGCTTTCTCCCCTCTGCTACCGTCGCTCCCTTTCTCCTCGGTCCCTGCGTGAAGAACGGGCACTGGCCCCACACCTCTCCTCTCATCTGGGGCGATTGCATCTCAACGCGTGTTAAAACCAAAGGGTGCGAAACCCCAAGCGCAGGGCTGTGCTGACAGCGTTGACTGTGATGCTCACGGAGTGGATTCCAATAACTCCCTCTCCCCAAAAGTTGTCATCTACTTTTAGCATCCGGGAGGCTGCTTGTTCCTAATGGGCAAGAAAAATGCTATTATCTCCCCGCTCTTCTACCTGCAGAACTGGACACAGCCCCGCTACGTGACAGCTAGGTGAAAAGCTTGGCCCCTTGGATACACAGACAGGCAGTTGTTCCGGAGGTTTGTGCTTTCTTCCAGCAGTGTGGTCATTTGGGGGGGAATAATCTTGTGCAAGTCATTTCATACATCTGTCTCAGGTTCCCAGTGAGGAGAATGGGCACAGGAGCTCCGCTTTCCTTCTGAAGTGTTTTGAAATCTGCTTATAAAAAAGCTTATATAGGAACAGTGCTCTCTGCTAATGAAAAACATTGCCTAGGAATGGTGTTACTGCTAGCCTCGTGGAAAGAGATGGGGCAGCCACATGCTTGGAGGCTGCGTTGAAGCCCAGGTTATTGTAATAAACTTCTTTGCGGGCCTGAATGCTGTCTGCTGGGAAAAAGATCCCGTTGCTTACAATTAAGGTTTTTAATCTATGTGTCCACATGTTATTTCAAGCATAAATTTGCACTTTGTTTCTTTAAGAACTCGGGGCTGATTTATCTTTGGTTTTGCAGCTGTGTTTCTGAGGGGTAGCTGTGTGTTTCTCAGCTAGTAAATGCTATTAATATTACATAGCTGTCATGATAAGAAGAAAGCATGCTGGTAGTTTGGCAGTTTCCCTGGTAAAAGGAAGCATGTAATGCTCTTATTGCATGATTTCCCTATTCTCCTCTTGCTTCACGTCTTCCACAGATGCAGGCTGGAGATGAAAAGAATTGCACGTCCTGGTTTTCCTGCAAAACCCACT
>NW_008824350.1:704378-727834 GCF_000699105.1 Pygoscelis adeliae
TTGTAAGGGGCAGCTCTGCTCAATCCCCGTTTCTCCTCCCACCTTTTTATGGTTGTAAAGCATTTTAGATGTGTAGTGCGGTTGTCATAGGCCATTTTCCTCCCACTGTGCTGAATCAAGTCTGTAGACAGCAGAGCTTCTCAGCAGGTGGAATTAGCTGTCAAATGATAAGAAGTGTGCAGTTCCTGCTTTTTACATCCACTGTTGTGGGCTAATGGATGTGCTTGCTAATCTTAAAGCAGCAGCAGTTGCAGAACGTACCCCCAGCTGTGCCTTAGTGTTTCTTGGGATGAAGTTTTCAGTTGTTCAGCTGGGCATAAGGTGGCAGTGGCGTCAGTTTAACCTATAAGCATCATCTGTAAAATTGCTGCTGCAAGTGTTTCTCAGCTAAAAGAACTGCTGACTGTTTTCTGATGCTTCCAGTGAAGTTATGTAAGCATGAAAACAATGCTGGAATGTATTGTCTGTACACGAACTGCTGGAAACTTGGTTTGCTTGCAGGGTTTATAAAACAGAGCTTTTGCCACACATAGGAGGTTCTTTCCTAGGGGCAGGTGGCAGCTCACTGGACCCAAGGAGCAGCTGGGTGCAGTGTGGGGCTGCTACTGCTGCCTGGGACCACAAATTTGCAGTCACACCGAGCACATTAATTAAGAAGGAAGGGCGACAGGAGGAGGTGTATCCTCTGTACGCCTGTGCCCCATCAAAGTCCTGAAGGCCAGCGCATTCTTCCTCCTGTGTATGTCCATTGCCATGACTATCAAATTCTTTCAGCCCTTTTCCTACAGCAGGCTCAGAGCTGAAGCGCTCAGCTGTGTTCAGTTGAGCAAGCTGAAAAAGAACAAGTGGTTTGATGAGTGGTGAAAAATTTCTCCTTACAGATTTGGCTGAAGAGCAGTCTATCATCTCAACAATTTCCCTAGGGCGAGCAGAGTAAAGCCAAGACAGAGGATTTGGTAATATGGTTGTATGTAGTACGCGCTAGTCTTCTCGGTAACAAGCAGCAAGAATCAGAGACAAAACTGCATTTACTTGCTGCTGGGAGCTCATCCTTCTCCCGCACCTGTCTCGCTTCTGCTAAAAGGAAATGTGGATCAGTAAAGCTGGAGATACCACCAAAAACTGACTCCACTCCTACCTTCAAAATGAAGGTGGGTGAATACCAACAGGTAGCCTGCCAAGCTAGTGTCTTTCTCTGATGAACTTTGCTTCTTTCATCCTCATTATCGTTCTGCTTGTAAGACATGTTTTGAGAATCTAATTCTTGCACTCAATGCCTAGTGAGCAAATGCAATTCCCCGAAGTCCTGCTAATGCCGTGGTGGGAAAGAGGCAGTATAATAACTAACAGTAGCAACTCATGCAGAGTCCTGCCTGCCCTCCCGACAGCTGCAGCACTTTGCACCATCACTACTGCCATGATGAGATGAGGTTGTTCCTTATCCTATGTAACGTTTGCAAATGCTGCAGCCCAGCAAGGAGCACAGGGTAGCTCCTGAGGTAGACCTCAAACGCTGAGGTCTTTCTCTCTGCTCAGTCAATGCAAGTTATTTCAGGTTCCCCAGCTGCTCTTCTCGGGGAGCCCATCAGCTGCACCATGAGGAACCAAAGGGCCTGTCAGGAGGCCAAAGGTGATGCAGTCAGCAAGGCTGGTCCAGCTATCACATTGATACTCAAGGGGACAGCTTGACACACATCATCTTGTCTTCCTGCTGGGCTCATCCTTCAGATCAAAATGGCCTCTTTGGCCACCTCTGACAGATCACATTCCGCTGCCCCACAGAGCTCTCAGCATTTGAAGCCAGGTTGAAAAGGCTCATCAGTCCCACAAGTACTTTGCAGTCAGTGCGTAGCCAGCACTGTGCAGTATTACAGAGCAGAGAACAAATGTGTGTGTAATGGCAATTGGGAAACTTTACACCTTCCTGCAACCATTTTGTTCATCTGGGCAGTAGCTGTGGAGCAGTTTCATAAAACCTAACACCGTAGGTCTGAAATAAACATGTTTTGCGTGCATCCACGTTGTCAAGGTGAGTGGATCATTAATTATGCAAAACCAGCAGTTATCTTGAGCGTGTGGTCCACACCGGGCCAGCTAGCCCAGGTTGGAAGCATTGTTAAAAACCTGATGTGAATGTGGAGAGAGGCTGCTCCTGCTTAAAAGCTTGTTTTAATGATGTAGTGAAGGCACGCTCGGGATGGGTTCCCCTGACTTCTTACCCCCCTCCTCTGGCCGAGGTCCCCTCGGGTGTGAGAAGCCTGTCCTCTGTGAAAGCCTAACCCCGAGCGATCCCAGGCTCCAGTGCTCCCCCAGACCTCTGCAGTGGTGTGTTCAGCATCTTTCCAGCAGCCTGGGAGAGACAAGTGGGAGCAACAGTGAGAGCAGAGAAGTTACCTGATGTTCCCAGGCCCTCCATGCACCCAAACCTGAGGGAGGAAGGTATCAAAGAGCTCTGATCTCAATTTCTGGTCAGCAGAGAATAGTGCCTGACATGCTTTATTATGCACTGACCTGAACCACCTGCTGCAAGTGCTTGTTCTGGCTGCCTGCTGTAAGGCGCTGGAGACGCTTCAAGGGGGCACCATCAATTGTAAATCTGTGCGGCACCTTGCACAATTCAGATGAACTTTCCTGATGTTCTTGCATCTGTTGCAGTATGAAGCTATCAAATAATAATAGTAACAGCACTCTGCTGTCTCATGGGAAACTCTCTGCAACTCATGTTGCAGACTCTTGCCTAAAAGTTGGGGGATTAGATCATGAACTAAGAGCCATTTTGGCCCAGGGTGGCCTGGAGTCATTCTAGCCTCCTGCAAAGTACATCTGAGGGTCAAGTCTTAACCGTCTGGTTTATGTGAGGAGCACAGAAGTCTTCTCTTTCCATCCAGGGCTGCTTGTCTCACAACACGCTTTTTTAAATCTCCCTTTTGTTTATCCCTTTGCAGAAAGGGATAGGCAGAAATCCAGCTCTAAAACTATTTTTCAGTAACTTCTAGCACTCAGTGGTTTATTGTCTGAGCTTACCTCCTTCCAAAATAGTGCTGTACTTACGGTTCCAACCTTAAAGTATTTCTCTATACTGGGTATGCCCTGGCCTTGTCTCTCCTTTGAGTTATTATCTTCCCCCAAGGGACTTGGCTGTTAACATTTCAGAGCTGACATTAATGGGGCTGACCTGGACTGCCTGCCCGGGTGAGTCAGCAGAGCAGGAGCGCTTCTGCCCGGGCTTCACATCATCCGTCCGCAGAGCCGCTTGTATTGACTGACACAAAAGCCTGCCTGACTGTGCCTGGTGCTAAGTGCATAGGAGGGAAAGGCCAGGGCACAGGCAGAAGCAGTGTTTCCTGATCCCCATCTATCGAGATATTGTAGTTATGCTTTGTGGGGATGTGTGTTCAACACACAAGCTTTGATATACGGGACTACTAAAAGTAAGGACTGCTTTTATTTACAGCCCGGTTTCATGGGGTCAGACTAGCACAAATACGTTTGCACTGTGCTATTTTTGGTGTAACGAGTCCTGCCTGCCCTCGGCTCTGGCAACCCCATCATTCCGTTGCCAGGGCTATGTGCCCCACATGCTCCCAGCTGGGCCAGCTGACCGGGGCTCTTGACCCACTGGTGTCAGCCTGGGGACCCTGGCTTTCCTCAGCTGGCCAGGGCAGAGTCCATGCAACTGGCCAGCCTTTGTAGACAAGCCCAAGGCAACAAACCAGCATCCAGCTTCAGCATTACGAGTAACAAACTGTGCTGGGTACAGCTCTTCTGTGGGTTCAGACCTGATTTCCCAACTGCATCACGCCACTTGGAGTTGCAGCAGCTGGAAGATGGGACGTGATCTCCCCCTGAGGGACAGGGGTATGCATCCTTCCCTCAAACTCCTCCACTCTTTGGGTTTTCTATGCTTTTCTACTAAGGAAGCCTATGTGGTGCCTGCTGCTCGCACCCACTGGGTGGAGCAGCTCCCTGCTTATTGCCTGCTGGCTGCACTTCCCTGTCCAGAAAGGTTGGGGTCCAAAAAGCACAAGGCAGAGATGGGGAAGGGGCAAGGCAACCCTGAATGAAGACCTGCTTCTGGCCGGCTAGGGACTAAGCTGAATTTTACCAGAAAAAAGGCTAGCAAATATCTCTGTATAAAAACAAGGTGGGTAAACCAGTCCCCATGAACAGCTATTGCTTAATCAGGAGCAAAGGGGCCGCTTCAGGGCCTCAAATCCCCTTAAACTCTGTCTTTAAAAACAAACAAGCAAACATAAAAGCCCAAGTCTTCCCAAATGTCACCTTTGCAAGCCCCATGACGGCAGTAACTTAGTGCTGTCGCACTAAGGCAGAGCATCAATCAGAAAGGGCTCCATGGCTGTGAAAAGAGATAGTCAAGATAGTTTAATCCAAATAATTTTCTGTAAAATTTGGCTATTATTAAGGTGAATATCTTGGGGGGTGTGTGTGTAAATTTTTATTATATTGTCCTGGTTTCAGAGGGAACAGAGTTAATTTTCTTTCTAGTAGCTGGTACAGTGCTGTGTTTTGGATTGAGGATGAGAATAATGTTGATAACACACCGATGTTTCAGTTGTGGCTAGGTAGTGCTTACACTAGTCAAGGACTTTTCAGCTTCCCATGCTCTGCCGACTGGGAAGGCTGGGGGTGCACAAGAAGCTGGGAGGGGGCACAGCCAGGACAGCTGACCCAAACTGGCCAAAGGGACATTCCATACCATGTGACGCCATGCTTGGTACATAAACTGGGGGAAAGCTGGCCGGGGGGGCCGCTGCTCGGGGACTGGCTGGGCATCGGTCGGTGGGTGGTGAGCAATTGCATTGTGCATCACTTGCTTTGTATATTCTTTTATTATTACTACTATTTAATTTTATTTCAATTATTAAACTGTTCTTATCTCAACCCATGAGTTTTCTCACTTTTGCTCTTTCGATTCTCTCCCCCATCCCACGGGGGAGGGGAGAGCGAGTGAGCGGCTGTGTGGTGCTCAGTTGCTGGCTGAAGTTAAACCACAACATTTAGTAACAAATTAAAAAGTAAACAAAGCAAAGAAAATCAAAGCATTTTGACAGGAAATAGTTTAAAAATCTGAATGTAGGGGGTTTGCTTCATTTATTTGCTTGATAACCCCCTGATTCCTCCGCTTATTCTCCACTTCAGGCAAAAGATTGCAGGGAATTTTTTAAAATGTTGGCTACCTAAGAAAAATCAACTTGAATATGTTTTCATCATCTTTGTTGTGGTTACTACAAAAGAATGAACAAATGCAAAACATATTTCTTCTTTCCACAGTAGGGGAAGGAAGACACCCCCACATGCATTCTGTCACAGACAGCAGCATTTAAAGGATGCTCAGGAGGTTTTTACAACTTCTTTTCTTCCTTTTCCCCTGGAGCTGCACGAAGCATCTAGAGGAGAGCCCAATGGGAGCGAACGATGTTGCAGCTGCCACCAGCTCCATCCCACGGGGAAAGTGTCCAGCAGAGAAACACTACAGCACGACTCAGGATCCCCAGGGCCTGCTGAGCACTGCAGGATCGGTGGTAAGGAAGTTCATCTACATCATTGTTAAAGAAATGGCACTCTCCTTATCCCTTTCTTTGTTTGGGTAGCAGCTATGCATCTATTATGTATAGATCTCTTGGACCAGGAGTCTCTTCTTCCAGACCTTTCCGCTGAAGCAGATCTAGCCACAGGAGGGACAACAGCCCCATGGGGGAAAGCCTACCCTATTTTACTCTGATCCCCAGTGGAAGCGAGGGTCCCCTGAACTCACACCCTTCCTATATGTTTACTACTCTGCTTTGCTGAAAGGTGTCTGTACCTCCTTGTAGGGACCTGCAGTAGATGTCTGTGAGACGGACAGTTCGTTCCTGTGGCTGTCAACATGGAAAATCGGTCTCTGCATCAGCCCAGCCCCGATGAGATGGTTGTCTCTTTGAGGACTAGGTCAAATTTCTCTGGTCTCAGACAAGAAGATGAGGTAATGCTCTGCCTACGGGAGCCCGTCAACGTGGCTCAGCTAAAAAATATCTTCATGTCTCATTAAAAAGGTATGGGTATCAAAGTCACTGAGGTGCTGAGTCTTCATTAACACCAGTGCACGTTCTGGGTCCAAAGCAACAACTATCTCCCCATTATTCCCCCAAACCCCCATGTTTCTGGGATCTGCTGTGGCAGAAGGACCACAGAAGATGAGAGGACATCTGGAACTAGAACATACTTTAGCATCAGGAGTGCTACTGCTGGATTCTTCTGGCCTAGCAATGAAAAAAAAAAAAAAAAGAGAATCATTTTCCTTCACCATTGCATTTTTTTTTCAGTGCCCAGTGCAAGCTAGAAAGCTGTCAGTCCCTTTCTCGGTTAAACTTCCAGCTTCCAAAATGGCCTGACCCGTTTCCTATCCCTTTTATGCTGTAGGAAGTTCTAGTAACATGGGAGGAAATCCAACGCACCTATAGATTTGATCTAAGCCATTTCAGAACAGGGAAAAAGCTAAAAGCATTTCTTTAGCTGGGGTTATCAAAGTAGAGACCATGGCAAAGATCCATTCTATGCTTTGAAAAAATATTTGATGTAACTTAGTTGCACATTTTTGTATTGTGACACATTATGACTTCTGGGGGTAGATTTTCCTGAGGAGGGAAGTAAGAGGTAGACATAACTCATGAATGGTCTTTACTGGAGTGAATGAATATGTGAATGGAGTTATCCCAGCAGTAGGATGGCAGACCAATGAGTAGACAACAACTTTTAGTAACCCATAACTGAAGGAGAATGTGCTGAAACCAAAGGAAATGGCATGTATAGGAGCTCAACTGCCCAGGACAGGGAGGGAGATGGGATTCTGGGTGCTGGGGAGTAGAGAAACAAGTAGGAGATGTAGTTCGGAGGCAAGCTTGCTTTATGGATGCAGGGTAGCCAATATCTCCTGTGCAGAGAGTAAGCAGAGCCCCTCCGCACGGCATTGAACGATCTTCTGACAGTTAAGAAACGCATTTTTATTGTCACAGAACACCTGTGTATCAACACCTTCCTTCATCACTTGTTCGAGAAATTCGGTTTCTCATCAAGTCCTCCTTGAAATGTCTGGTGCAGGCGAGGGAGGACAGCTTGTTAAAATTCTTTCACTGTTTAATTTCTTTCAGTGGATCCTTCCCTGAAGAGCTTCTAATGAGACTGACCTTTATTAGCTAATTAGGCTCATTGAAATGGCACAATCACATTTAGTGTTTTTTCCTTCTGTGCGTATTCCAGATTAAGTCCTCATCATTAGGCAGGTTGGAAGGGGACTTGTAACCATGTGTGGAGGTCAACAGCGCAGAGTCCACCCCACCTCCCGGCCCCAACTGCTGAAATTGGCAGGGGAGCTGTGCCACATGCTGCCAAGTAACAGTTTTGGCTACACTGTGATAGTATTGACTTAATTCTGAACCTATTTTTAGCGAGTTGCATGCTTATGTATGTGCAAAACCGTTGCTACATACCAGAGACCAACCCAGAGTTTACAAATAAATTCGGCATTAACAGTGTGGTATAGCAAAACCATCCTGTTACAAGAGCAGTCCAGTCCATTAGCCTGTGCTGTACTGTCCTGCTTGAACAACAAATGGAAAAAGGTCTGAAGGTTTAACAAATACTGGAGTCTCTTTGAGTTGTCGTTCTCCCTCTGGCTGCCCCGTGGGCAGGCCCCAGGTTGGTCGTGGTGGGTACTGCTGCCCATCTTTGGCTCTTCCAGCAGACTCCTTCCTGATTTCATCCATCTTTCCCCATATCTGCAGATGGAAGTGGCACATGCAGCAGGGCAGCACGTAGTACTAGCAAGCTGGGAGAGTAGTAAAACCACGAGATGAACTCAGCTGCCAGTTCCCGATTTCTGCATCACCCTCTTCCACTTTGGGAGCACCAGAGGGGTAACTACTGTACCATACGCCTTTACAGGGGGCAAAAAAATTACAGCATCCATCAGACGAAACTGACTCCGCATCCACCTGCCAGTTTTAGAAAAGAGTTCTTACAGGATTACTCCATGCCGAGGAAAAAAGAAAAACCAAGGTAAAGTTTCCTTTTGGTTATCACTGTTAACTGAAGCCTTTTGATGCTGGTATTGTTGGCTTCTTAAGGACTTGTTGGTTTCCTGAGGACCTAAGCATGAATCACTTTTATAATCTCAACCTTGGCACCTCTTGCTTTTGAGAAGTTTGAACTGTGTTGCAGACACTGTCACAGAAGTTTGTGGCTAAGCTCCCCCTAAGGATGAATGAGAAGTATTCCTGTGCTCAAGGCTCAGTCCCAGTAAATTGGTTAATGCTTTAGCCATCCGCCAAAGCGCTTTAAGTATGTGTTTAACTTAGGGGCATTGTAATCTTCTCGCCTTGCATACTTGACTATCTTTTTTTTCTACACGAGAAGGACGACTTATAACAATCAACTTTAATAGGAAAGTTTTCCAATAAAGCAAAGCCATTAAAAAGAGGAAATTACAGTAATGTAAAAAAACTTAGTAAATGGCTTGTACTTAATAGTAAGTGCCTCCGCTGTAACATACACATTAAGTGAATCTTAAGGGAATTAAATGTAATTCTCCAAGGTCTCAGGTTTTTTTCTTTTATGCAGAAGCAAACTGTGTTTCATTAACAGTTTATAGGTGTAGAATTTCCATACTGCTTCCATCTCTTCTTATTATCTTGTGTGCTGTGGGCTAGTCATGGTGTTGCTTTATCAGCCTACCTCCCCTGCATGCTGATCTTGAGCTGCGGGACTGGCAGCATCCCCTTTGATCCCTATGTGCCAGGAGAAGCCGCTGCCCGTTTGCAGCTTGTCCATTCTGCCCGCGTGCACTCCAGAATCTCTTCGCTGGTCTCTCCGATTTAAGGGGTTTGATGTGTTGCCGGCAGACTTGGCATACAGCGTTTGCCCACTAACAGTAAGTCAGATTTATACTTATATGTATTACTGTAGCAGAGAAATTAATAAATGTAGCTCCCAGTCTGCTTTCTCTACGACTTTTGCATTGTTAATGTCCTTTCTCTCTCTGCTGTGTCCGCTCCTCACCTCCAGAGCAGTGTGGCAAGTGGGATAAGGATAGAACAGCTCAGCCTTGTATCAGCTAATGACAGGCGGCAGAAAATCCAGAGTATTCTGGTGAGATGGCTTATAGCATGGTTGAATTACTGCGAGTAACCCTGGTAGCGTGCAGCTAGTGCAACAGAGTTACTAGAAAGTTTGGGCGAAATTTCTTTATTAGACTGATTGCTATGATTTCCCCAGGACTAGAAGCACTTACGGAAGCCTTCCCAGTGATTTCCTTGCTTAGCAGCTCTACTTTTTGGAAAGGCAACAAAGAGCCTTGTGTTCATGGAGAGGGCTGAAAGCATTACAAGTCTGACAATAAATGCAGACCTATTCATGACACGATCCAATAACTGTAGAAACTACAAAGACTTCCAAAAAACGCTGGCAGAGTTCTCTCCCTGCCCCCGAGACAGGGGAACTACAGCATTTGCCAGAGCCAGTGGCTAATGCAGGTTCCTGGCAGGGCTGAGCCGTGGTGAGCAGCTTTAGAGCATTTTACTTACTGCTGGCTAAACCGGGGAATTGTTTCACATTTGCATGTCCCTCCCAGGAATGGAGAGGGATGGATTAAAGCACAGACACTGTACCCTTGCGACCACATCCCCGTTTTGGGATTGAGATTATTTGCTCTGAATTAAACCAACTCAGAGACATCCTGCTGGCTCTCCCTAACGCAGCCAGGAGAGCTGGGCACTGTCACGCAGAGATGTCCCCACGTGCATGCCTGGTTCTGCAGGACCATCAGCTGCCACAGCTCCATCACAGGGACTCCTGGGTGCACAGCACTGGCTCACTCCTAACTGATGTGCCATCACTTGGGAGCCCTCAGACATGTTTAGAACATAGGTTGTTTTTATCCTCTTTTCAGAGTTGGTATGAAATTCCTTTGTACAAGCGTTTGAACTCTGATATGCACTCGTAATTTACTGGCCTTCTTTGTACTTATCAGAGAAGTGGAAGACATCCTCTTATTTAATGAGTGACCTGAAAGATTTTCCTATATGGCCAAGAAAGTTGATGGAAATGGTTCTTCCTAAAAATACAGGGACAATGGCATAGGCTGTCTATCATAATTTATGCTCTGTGCTTGTTGTAATTCAAACTGACCACTGTAGTAAAAGTCATTGCCCTGTGACTCAATTAGATATCAATTTTTTTCATGTTCTCTTGGTAACAAACACTCTACTGTGGCTACAATATACAGAAGATGATTATGATCTACAGTATAAGTTGTTACCCATTCCACAGCTCATCTTGCTGCTGCTTATTTGTGTCACCAAAATCTTAAAGCTCTTTCCTGAATATGGTCACTCGGTGTAACTTGTTAATAAAGATACCAGCAGGCAGTTAGAGATGCCATTCACCACAGTTCGGGGGTGCAACGCATCTTTTTGTTACTAGGAAGCACCCTGTTTACACTGAATTTTCCTGAGCAATGTTGGCAATGATGGTCACTGCTGATTTCTTAAATGTAAGCTAAGTCATCCACAGTGTCATCCCATTGACTTCGTTGCTTCAGTGGAGCTCCCTGTAGGAACAAGGGATGATCCCCTATGAATCTATACATTATCAGCGGGTGTTTCTCCTGCATGGAAAATTCTCTGTGAGGATCTTCTGTGATCCACAACTACCAGATTATTGCTAAATATTGCCTGGGTAAGGAGGAGGTGGAACAGAGAATCAGGTTAAGGGACACTTGTAAGAAGAACTGACAGGACTTCTGTTGGGATTTGTATTGCTCGTGTTGTTACTGCAGTAACTCCCACTTGAATGTATGTAGATTTTGGAGGTGATAGCCTTTATTCTTGCTCCCCTCCTCGTTGCTCCTTCACAAAGTCTGTTTGCATTGAGCCCCAAAATAGATATAGCTGCTGACTGCAGGGTGTCAGCAGAGCTTTTGCTGCTCCTTGAAGACAAAGCAAGACGTGCACTTGGCTCCATCTGAACATAGATCCTGGGACACAATGCAAACTGAGCTCTGCAGAGATCTTAAACTTCACACTAGCATTCCTCTTCCCAACTTTTCTGTTTTACTCTTGTCTCTTTTGTATAATTATTTCTTTGCTTTTTCATCTGGTTTATTTTATATGTGTGTTACTGATTTTATCGTGATCTTAAATATCCTTAGGCTTTGGACTTCAGTCAGTACTTCAGCTTAGTATATTTGCTATCTTTTATGTTTATAATCTTTCTGGATCCATTCTGAAAACTGTACTTCAAGGATATGTGTTGAAGGGGTGGTGGAGGGTGAATACCAGAGGTTCTACATCAAACAATTGCAGTATTTGCCTACTCTTTGGATAAAAGCTGTAGAAAGCCCCAGGGATTTGTTCTGCGAATTGTGAGCAGCCATTTCCAAGACATATAGTCTCATGGGTTTGACCTGCCTGAAATTTTTTTGAAACTCATTTGAAATCTGGACTGGTTTTGAGGTCAAACTATAAATCAGCCACTCAATAGTTCAGTAAAGTGTTGAAAGAGCACTTCAGCGATCTAAGGCAAAATACAGAGCTTTGAACTAGCTAACAAAACCTATGACGCCATTGGGTTTTGTCACTGTAGTAATGATGTAGGCTGTCTATGCAAGGAGGTCTGGGCTCCCTTGGGGGTCAAGATCTAGGTCTTGAATTTTGGTTTCACCTAGAGAAAAACCTGAAAATCTCCATCCTGAGATGTCACATTAGCATCAGGCACGTAATTTCCAAGGTCTGATATTGTTTAATTAGGGTGATTTAGTATTTGCTACCTACCTGCAGTCTTTGGCTACAACTCCAGTTGCACTATCTAGCTCATGCAAAGAAAACGACTTGGCACCAGGGCAGAGGGTGCAGGTGGCTGGGCTGGCTGGTGTGCAGCATCACCATGGGGCCACCCTTTCACTGCAGGACAGCTGGGCCACTGCAGTCCTTTTTGGCAGCACCTCAGGCAGCAATGCCGGCACCAGGCTGACCATGCAGCAACTCAGTACCGGCAGGCTGGAGCTGCCTGCCAACATGTGGCTGAGAGGGAAAAAATTCCCTTTGTCCTTCATCATCTTTTCCACCCGCAAAGGAAATCTGGCCCTAACAGCTGAGGGCGTTTGATGTGCCAGCGGTGGCAGCAGAACTGAAAGCTGGACAAGACCCTTGGGACAGGCTAGAGCAGATAAGCTGTCTCTTGTCAGACATATAAAGGGGCATTAAAATCCCTCCTTCATCCCTTTTGCCACCACCAGCTGGGATAACACAGAAACAAAACTAAAAAAGGACTGTGAATCATTTTAATTAGGGCACTAATGCTTAATAAAAGTGTAATGCAGAATAAATTATCTTTAGGTCACCTCTTAGGAGAGCTCACAGGTGTTCCCTGAACTGGAAAATGATGGCTGGACCTTTTTTCCCTCCATACACTGCTTAGCCCTGCAGTCCCAAAGGGCAGTTATCTTCTCCCAGCTCCCTAGGAGCAGGCTCTGCCCTCTTTCCAGCTCTGGCAATAGCAGTGGCAGCTCTTACATGTCAGGAACGAGTTCAGAAGGGGGATGCAGGGAACCAGTTTGAGGGTTGCACGTGCCTGCTCTGCCCATCTCTGCCCTGCTATTTCATCCCATGTGTTGCCTTGCTCTCGGATAGTGGCTTCTTATGTCTGCAGTGAACTTGCTTCAGAACGGACCCCACCAGCTTTGTCCCTCCGGCCGGCACTGCCTTCAGCTTTACGGAGCTCTCCCATGATGGTTTTGCTATTCAGATGATTCTCTGAAGGGAGAGCCATCACTTTACAAATTCACCTGTCTCCCCCCTTCTTCTTTTACTCTGTGTATGCATACATATATATATGTGTGTATGTATATACACACATGTATATATATGCATATATGTATATTTTCCCTCTTCAAGGGCCGCCGAGGGCAGCAGCGCGGAAGTTTACCACTGTTTCAGCTGGAGCTTCCCGCAGGCCAGTAAGTCCTGGCTGTGTTTGCTCCTTGCGTTGATGAAGAACCACAGGCTTCACTGGCCTTCACTGGCTACAGATGCTGTTTATATCACACTGATTTGAGCAAGGGTAAAAAAAAAAACCCACAACATTTTCCTAGTCTTCACCAATGAGGATTAATGTGCTCTGGTAAAATGATGGGAGAGGCTGGAACGCTAAAGAATGCTAAAGAACACTACATATTCACCAATAAATATTTAAAAGTGGATGGTGAAATAAATGTTGTTTTTCTCAGAAGAAAAACAAACCTTTGCAGCAAAGGGTAGAAGTGGGGAGAGGGAAGGAGGAGGAAAGAAGGCTTTTTTGTTCTCTATAATTTGGGACCTTTGAAAGAAGGACAGTATTTCCTATTGTGATGGGTGGACACCGGCAGATAATGACCTCAATGCTTTAATAAACTGTGCTGAAAGTCCCTTCCATTATTCAGATCTTGATGCATTTTTTTGTCTCTGCTTTAATGCCCAAAGAGAAATGCCAGACTCTGTGTGGTCAGTCAGTTTGCTGACTGGCATTATCTCATTCCACACTTATGACTGTAGGGATGTGTTTTAAGTAAATGGAGAACAGATTTTGTACTCTTCAAAAATCCCCTCTGTTAGTTCCAGTGTCTTGGCCAAAGGTGTTTAAGTTGATGATGCAGATAAATCATCTTATGGCTGTCCTGGCTTTACAGGACAGATAGAAGGAAAAAGTGACAGGAGCCTGTTTTATCCGGTAGCATACCATTTTACTTGAAATACACAGCTCTAGAAGGTTTGTTGAGTATAAACGTGACATGGTTTTCCCAGTTAGCATGTGTGTACGCAGAGTGGCACTTCAATCTTTTTTGTTCTTGGGTTGGTGTCACTCACTCTAACTCTATACACAAATGCGTTGACTCTTCTTTGTCATGTAATCTTTGTATTTGCTTACACTTATGGAAAACAAATTTTGAGCACATACATACCTATTCAGAGTTTTCCACTCACTGGATATGGAGGTCTTGTTATGCACTCATTTTGAACTCTCTTTGCCAGGACAAATATCAGCATAACACAAAAGATGATGGGGAATCAGGTAGTAAAACATTCTTGCATTAAACAGCTTCTGTCAAGTCGTTTTATTACCTGTCACCTGTACACAACACACCCTGCAGCTGAAGCATGTGATCTGCTTGCTATCCTTAGAATTGATACGATTTCCCCCACATGCTTTTAGCTCCATAGATTGGTCAATCCTTACCATCAGCACCTCATCTCATGAGAGCTACCTATGCTTTGTGACAGACATGCCATTTTTACCAAAAGGGTTGGTGTTTCTTCCAGATCACCATACATGCTTATATGTATGCATTCCAAAACCGCGCCTCCCTTTTGCCAGCAAATGGCTAACTTTGATCACGTTGGCACAGAGGGTTGTGACCTGCCCAAGAATTTCTCTTCCGTGTTGCCAATACTGCATGAAATCCAACTCCTAAAATTTTGCTATTTAGAATCATAGAATCATAGAATAGTTTGGGTTGGAAGGGACCTCTAAAGGCCATCTAGTCCAACCCCCCCTGCCGTGGGCAGGGACATCTTCAACTAGATCAGGTTGCTCAAAGCCCCGTCCAACCTGACCTTGAATGTTTCCACGGATGGGGCATCCACCACCTCTCTGGGCAACCTCTGCCAGGGTTTCACCACCCTCAGCGTAAAAAATTTCTTCCTTATATCTAGTCTAAATCTACCCCCTTTAGTTTAAAGCCGTTCCCCCTCGTCCTGTCGCAAACAGGCCCTGTTAAGAAGTTTGCCACCATCTTTTTTATAAGCCTCCTTTAAGTACTGATAGGCTGCAATAAGGTCTCCCCGAAGCCTTCTCTTCTCTAGGCTGAACAACCCCAACTCTCTTTCACTTATCATTTTAAATAAAACCTCAAGTTGACAGTAGCATTGTCATTTCAGGACTGTAGGGTCTGCTTTTTTCATTCCCAAGTGCCATTACACATCCCTCTCCGAATGTGATATTTTTGTGTCATCTGAAAACATGTTTCTTCAGTAATTTGTTATGGATCTTTAAACTTGACTGTGTCTTATGAAGGCGAATGACAGGCTAACTGTGCCAAATTTCCATTATTTGCTATTTTCTGAGTAATTAATTATAAAATCATAGGCAGGAGGTGGGTGAGCTTGGAGGACGCTGGGTGCGTTTGGAGACCTCCAAGGCTACTGTGGGGATCAAGGAATTAAAACCTGGCATGGTGTCAAAGAAGATGAAAACACCTGCAGGCCTTCAAAAAGGAGAAGGACGTGGGAGGTAAGTGACTATTTTGAAAGAGGACAGCAGTGCCGACTGTTCTGGGAGAAACCATGGAGGACCAAGAGGGTTTGACAGCAAAACAGGCAAAACCGCATTTGAAGGAGAGTGCTCTGCCCTAGCAAGTGTTTCCACCAGGAAGGAAAAAAAATATGTTTCTCCACAAATTCGGACTAAACCAAGCTTCCCTTTTTAAGCCTGTGCTAGTTACACACACAAACTATCTCCAGTACTTCGTAACACTACACAGTGCCCATGGGGAACACTTCTGGTTTGCCTCACGTGTTCAGTTCAACTTAAATAATTTGTTGAGTGAACAGACGGCTGGGGCCCCGTGTTGCTCTGAGTAATATGTTGCTGGGCTTAGTGCAGGATGAGGGTTGTGTCCTGGGACTTCTTGGTGGATGAGGAGGAATCTTTCCCTGCATATTTGTTTTTTCTTTCGCACGGCAGCACGGGACTAGCAGTGCAGACATGAGCCCCAGGTTGTTTCAGTTTAGGACCATGAATACCCAGTGCAAGCCCCTGTTCTGTAGGCAGCTCCAGGGAAGCCGTCAGGTAATTTGAGGCTCTTAGTGAATATACAGTAAGGAGATGAACTTCCTCCTGCAGCTCTTTAGCTTTCATACAAGAGGATGTCTTGCAGAGGGATAACAATCTGATAGTAACCCTTCATCAGAAGGGAGTGATGGAGAGAATCGTGATCTGCATGGTGAGAGTTGTGGCCGTTAATTACCAGAGCAGGTAAGATGACAATCCTGTAGCCTCATTGCACCTGGTGTCCTCTTATCTGGTCTGTCTTCTTGTAGCTGCCAGCGGTATTTCTTCAGCTTGGTTTCATGTAAGTACACTGTGCAATGTGACTGAGATAGTGCAGTTACTGCCATTACTAATGCATATGCATAATTAAATCCAGAGGGCTAATTTGCTGCTTCGCAAGCTTTTTATCATCCGAGGGGAAAAATGGGATTCCCAGGCAAAGCTCACTTGCAAAGCAGAGGCTAAATCATGCAAAGAACTTGATTTTAGTGTTTCAGTGCTTAGTTCTTAGGTGCCCTGATGCCCAGTGAAATGAACAGCCTGGCTAAGTGGATATTTAGGTGCCTAATTAGAGCTACAAAAGCTGCCATGCAGAGTCACTCTCTGAGATGGTCAGCAGCAAATGCCAAGAAAGGAGCAGGAGCCACATGTTTAATTTTCAGTGATGGGGGCACCTCCCTTCATTCATGCTGCTCATCCAAGGCATTGATTACCTAGGTGGCTGGCCCAGCTGTTATCTATAATATTCACCAGGTAAGTGAAATCCTCCTGCAAGATTTAGACTAGGCATTTGCTGGTACATCCAGGAGTGACAGAAACACACCACAGCCAGCTCTTTGGAAATACTTTGCCCCTCTTTCTCCCCTTCGTCCCCTTCCTGCAGCTATGGTCTGTGCTAGCTCTGGGTTGTCGAAATTCCTACGGAATCCCAGTTAGCAGATACAGCTGCTAGAAGAGGAATGCCTTATCTGTGAATCCCTGTGGGACTGAAATATTGAGTTATTCAGTGCTGTCAGGACTTGAGTATATTTGGGCAGGCCCAGAGGCAGAAATTTAAGCAACCAGAGAGCTTTACTGATGGGATCTTAGGTGTCACGGGGATTCAGACAGCTCCAAAGTCAGGCAACAGCTGAAAAGGGGGCTCTGAGGATTTGCCTTTTGAATGAAGGAAAAATCTCTGTAGATTTAGCCTGCATAACTATGCAGGATGGGAGGAAATGGGGAGCCAGCATTCTATTATATTAATTGTCTGAGCAAAGTGAAGCCTAAAATTCCCCTCAGCGCTCTTCTTCTGTCTGTCAGATTTCTTGTTCAATAGCTGAAGACTGTTTAATTTAGAAATGCATGTGACAAAGTCCTCCAAGATGCACTGTGGGTAGCATTCCTCCCCTGGACCTCAGAGAAATGACTGATCAAAATGAACAGGACTTCCCATCGTGACCCTCTATGACTCTGGGTCTGGATACAAGGTAAGCACTACGTGTAGTTGAAATACATAAATCTGCTGCAAATTGATTCTGCTTCACAGAAACTTAGTTGCTTTCCTTTATTCCTGTGTCTTTCAGTGTAATTGCATTATTGAACTGGGAGCATTTCTGGCACCAAAAGACTGGATTCCTGCAGAAGATAACTGTAGAATATAGTGCTAGACTGGGAACAGAGAGTGGTGGGAAGAGCAACCAATGGTCCTTGGAGGACGGCAAAAAATGTGTATGTGAAAGACTCGTTTTTATGATGCATTTGGAGGACCCCCAGTTGGCTGAGGTCCAAAATTTAGATTTTAGTAAATTTTTTATGAAAAGGGGACTAAAGCAGATAAAATACCTGTTAGTTAGATATCCCATTAGAGATACCCATGATCAGGGCTGGCTCAAGGTTTCTCAGTGATTTGGACAAGGCTCGGCTTTGCTGTGGTAGAGGAATAACGTATCCAGCTGATTTATCTGGCAGAGGTGCAAAGACAGGCAGAGCAGGATGAGCAGCCGGAAAGGTCAAGGGGGGCTTGTTTGGTCTTGGTGTCCTGCTGCCTAGAAAGTGGCCCTGCCACCGGACCGGCACTCTCCGGCTGCTGTGAGCCTTGAGGATCTCTCCCTCATGCATGTATGTTGCCCTGGGCAAATGCCCAACTTGACCTCCATCTAAGGTCAGTCTTTGGGACCTCTGGCCGCTTGTTGCCCAGCTGAGCTGTTTCACACACCAGATTTTTGGAGAGGCGCTGCTTCTGTTAATCAGGTCCTGCCTAGGCCCTGATGTTGGGAACCTGAAAACAGAAGGGCTCACCTTCACATTTAAGACAAAAGATTTCTCCATCACGTTTGCCCACAGGGATAAGGAAGCCAGCGACAGTGGAAACTGAGGCAGCAGGGTTCACTGCCCACACTGACAGCAGTGCCGTAACAGGCTTATACTAACAGGGACCAGCAACCCTCTTCTATACAAACGCGCGCACAGTTTCCATTTTGGTCCTTAAAGGTCAGGTCTAGGCGAGTGAGCATTTTCACCTTGTCATTACTGTGCTTGGCACACCATATACATTTGTATCGAAGATCTGCAGTTCTTCCATGTTGCTTTTTTTGTAGTTATGAAGTGTCAGAGGTCACTGTGCCCAAGTGGAGATGCTCTTCCAAGTTTGAAACTAGGAAAACTAGGATAATGACCATCTGGCATGCTGCTAGTAATGAATGAACTGCATTTGAAAAACAATGGTTTTTTTCTAATGGACATAATTCTCATAACAGCCTTCTGATTCTGGCATTTATTATCCTCATCTGAAAGTGGCAGGGGTTGGTGAAGCACAGAGAGTGTAGACAGTGCCTCCAAGATGAGGTTGGTGCTAGAAGGACATCACAGGTGATGCTCAGTGCTGTGCTCCCTTGCTAGTGAACACCAAAAGAGGGGCCTCTAATTATCAGAAATGGGAAATAATGGCTGAAGATTATCAGAGTAGGTGGAAGCAACACAAATAGATCAAGAAAACCTGGAGGCTGAGGGAAGACTGAAAACTGAACATAGATCCCTTCCTGATAGCTTTTGATTGAAATCTTTCACCTGAAAGATTTCTGGGGTTTAACACTTTTCCATGGAGTAAGCCAAAACTAATGCCCAGAAACAGCACGCAACCAAAACCAAACTTTTGGTGTTTGCTTTCCTAGGTAAAAATAATAATTATTGTATCTTTCTATCTACATCAATCAGTAGTTAGATTTTTTTTTTTCACAAACAGTGTTATTACTCTGCATATTCCAGAAATTTTATTGAAAAACCTTAAGCACAAAGAAATGGAAAATACTTTGTGCTATCTACTTGGCTTCAGCAGGTAGAGTATCTGCTTTAATGAATAATGATGTATCTCTGCAGATCAAGAATAAGAATACAATCCCCGCTATCAATCCTTACATTAAATTTTCAAATCATCCATTCAATATTAACTAAATATAGCTACAGTGAAATAAAGAAGAAGCATTTGTTGTTTATACTCCCTCAGCTAGGCAGGACATTACTGTGTGCGTTACATCAAAGATTTCCTTTCAAATTCACCTGATTTGAAAGGCAGAGTTTTTCCTGACTGTGCAAGTCAGCAGATAAAGTGGCTGTATTTTATCAAATTCAGCTGCACTTTTCTTGCTGAAGCACATTCAAAAACCAACAGATCTATTTTTGTGATTCTTTGCAGTCCATTCTGCTGCTGTTCAGTTGAGGGAAGCTATTTTTGTAATTATTCAGTAGCGAATTTATCAATTTAGTTAGTAGTGAAAAAGTTCCAGACATCTTTCTGATGAAGGTTGATAAATGGATCCAGAAGAAAACCTTTCCCCTACAAAAGGGAGCGAGCTGGCCTGGGAGAGGCTTGCACACAGCTCTGAACTAGCATCACAAAAAAGAAGAGCTCTGCTTTGAAGCAAGAGAAGGACAAAGACTGTCTTTTGCATATGTTGAGGCTTTTGCACGTAAGTTATTTGGTATTGTATTAATCAACCTATTGTATTTATTATGAGAGAGGTCTTGAACAGGGTCTCAAAATGTTAGTCTGATGGTTTTAGCGAGTTCAAAGAAAAAAAATCAGGGCAAGGCCAAAAAATGTCTAAGAATATCCCTTGTGGCTGCTTGAGGGAGATGACATTTTCATTTTTTAAAACATAGGAAATTTGCCTCTCATCAAATTTAACTATGGTGACCATTAGAGTGAAACCTAACCAGCATCCTCATGATTGGTCTGTGACTCCATCTCCCTTGTGGGCTGAACAACAATGTCCCCCTTCCAGGAAGGAGGGCACCAGTTACCACATCAGTTCTCAAGCCCAAGAGCAAGCAACTAGTTGTCATTGTATTTAGCAAATAAGAAACCTTCTTTCTAGAGCTGTTAAAAAACTGGAGAACAGGGGAGAAAATATGTGGATGGGTTCACCTTTTGAGGTGATGTGATCTACAGTGCTCCAGGCGTCCCAGTGACCGAGGACAGCTGTGCCCTCCAATCCTCTCCACACCACGTAGGCTAGAGCCCTGCCAGGACTTCCACAGGTAAGGGAATACAGCTCGGGAGATTGCCCTAAGGATGGTGATAACTGGGCCCTGCTGGGACGGTGGCCTTGCTCTGGGGTGGGATAGGTCAGGGCGCAGAGGTGGGGCTGCAGCCTGGGGCACGCTGGCAGCGCTGGATGGCAGTGTTACACAAGTTCAACCAGGTTTTCCTTCTTCCAGGTTTGGGAATAAAGACAAAGCATGCCATGCCTGTGACTGGAAATGTGTGTTTTTTGGAGAGGCATCTGTAAGTCCTATTGTGATGTATTTGTTGCTCTTCTGACCAGATTCCCTTCATTTCCTTCTCCCATCCTGTCTCTTTTCTTTGGGGACTACTTTCCCATGCTTTCTTTCCTCCCAGCTCTCTTTCTCTTTTTCTTAGTGTGTACTAGAGTGTTTCCCATGCCTCTTCTGAGCTGACTGGGCACTGGAAAGGTCACAGAGCTAATCAGCAAGCTTTGCCACTGCAAAAGCAATATATAAAAACCCAACAACCATAAACCCAACAACAACAATCTCCCCTCCTCCTTCTGAAGTTCTTTAGCCTTAGGCAGAAAGGACTAGGAGGAGGAGAGTGCATTGGCGCCAGCCTACTATATGTGCATTTAACATTAAGCCTGCTAGAACCAAATATACTGCAGGGAAAATATAAAATTTGTGCAGCTGACAGTTTACTCCTGTTGTGGAGTTTGCCTGTCACTGGCAATGGCACAGAGTAGCAATTCCAGGGATGATAACAAGCCAGAGCAACGTGCATGTAATCCCAGTACTGATATACGCACCAGCACTGTCACTCCAGTGATGTGTGAAACATACCTCTGGGCAGGGAGATGGTAAGGCAGTAAAAGCAGCTGAATAGGTATCATTGTGGCTTTGTTCCACCCGCTTGGATCCTGAGCTGGGATTTTTCTTCTGCTTTTCATCTCATTTCTCATTGTAATACCAGGGTCACACTTTCATACAGCAAATATAATTACAGCGCAGTTACTGTGTGACTGTTTCATGATACCTATAATCACCATTCATTCATGTAGCTAGGAGGTTAGTTAATTCAGTGAACAAATTACTTATCAGTCTATTTTCTGAGTTACTATCTCACATTTTAATTGCAATGGTACTTTTTGCACTTATATCTGAGGGTTCACTGTATGACAGTCATTTGTATTTTGTTAAGCTTATGATTGAGTTCAGCCTGTTTACAAGTATATGGTATTTGTGTGGCAGTAGTATGTCAGGTCAATTAAAAAATTAAATCAATATCCAGACTGGTAATGCACACCTTTCAGTCCTGCCCCGCTGAAACGTGTGTGTACCCCAAAGAGTTTAAGAAGGGCAGTGGGGTTGACTCTTGTTTTTCACAAGCCTCCCTGTTTTATGTGTGCTGCTTTAGAGGCGATCTGGAGCTGCCTACATTTCAAATGATTGGCAAGGCTCGCAACACATGGCAAACCCTTGGAATCAGGAGAAAAGTCATGAAGGGCACCGCTGTCCTCCTTCCCGCCCCTTCTGTAGAGCCGTGGGTATCCTTCTGCTGGATTCAGCAGGGCTTGGCTTCCACTCAGGGATTATGGCTTTGCATTCCCAATGGTGACATTAATTTGATGTAACTTTTCTGGTTTGAAATAAAAAGGTTTTGCCCACTTTAGTAGCTTACGAGGATCAGTCATACTTCAAAGGGTTCCCAGGCTGAAGCCCTGCGGCCATTTAACGTTAGAAGGTGGCAGGAGGCAGCTCCCTGCTTCCTTCCTTCCCCTCCTCTCCTGCCTTTGTTCTTTATCCCCAGATAAAGTTGCTGGCTGGAACCAGCAGCAGCAGCAGCTCAGCCAGCAGTGAAGGTCTGCCATACACTGCTGAAAAGCTTCCTCAGCCAGGCCGGAGCCACTGCAGCACGGCCAGGCCAACGAGCCTTTTCCTCTATGCTTTTCATCTGCTTGACTACCCTCCCCCATGCCAGGAGCTCCTTCCAAAGCCCTGTGCACCTCGCTCTCCCCTTCCTTTGAGAGGAGAGGCCCTTCCCCCCTACTCCTTCTCTCCCCTTATCCTGACCCCCCTTTTGCTCCCCCCACCATCCTGAGCTGGGTGTCCAGCACAGATCAGAAGGAGGGGGTGGCCTTGCACAGATGGCACGGGACCACAGAGCCGGCAGAAGTCGGTTGCACCTATTCTGCCTCAAACCTCTCCATTCCTTATCCCTCGAATGCCTATAAATGCTTTGTTGATTTTTCAGGCAAAGAAAAAAAAAACCAAAAGTAAGGAGAAAAAGGTATAGGAACCAAGTAGAAAGCAACAGAAAGACAGTGAAAGAGTTCTTTCCAGCTTTTATTCGTACTCCCCCTTTTGATACCCGCCCCTTCTCCTCCTTGTCTCCCTGTTTCTGTTCTTTCCATCCTTCCCTCTTGTAATTTTTTTTTCCTACTTCCCAATCTTCCGTTCATCTATCTATGCTCTTCTTTATAACCTAGTATTTTTCTCATGGGGAATTAGATTTCAAACCCAGAGACAATCTGTCTCTGCATACTGGAGGAAATTGTCACTTGGTTTATATTTCTTTGTGGGTCTGTCACTGTAGGATTTTCAGAGGATTTTGGAGTACGGAGGCACTCACGCCTCTTTAAAAAGCATTGGGAACTCATCCCCTAAATCTCCCAGGACTCCGGGACCCTGTCTGAAACCTTGGGATGGCAGGTGCTGTGAAAGGTCCAGGGGAACACAAACCACTTCAGTTTGTCATGCCAAAGGGCCTGGCCTCACGTCTTGCCTTTCTGCTTGGTGAGTACCAGCTGCTGGAAGGGCAGGTTGCCCTGGGGCGGAGGGAGGAGGAAGGGGGCAGTGATGGGAGCTGTGCCTTAGCCAGCTCGTAAACTGTCTTTGTGTGTGTACGAAAATTAAGATAATTATATCCCTTTTAATAAGAGGCCGGTTGTGTGCTTTGCTGTTTATATGTACGTAGAAGGAAATCGCAGGCAAGTGCCTACCAAGTATATCCCTAGAAATATTTTTGAAACTGTCATCCACCGGCATTGAATACCAGAGGCTGTTTAATCTCTCTCCACTCTCTTTCTCTCTCTAAGCCCCCACCT
>NW_008824350.1:727989-730303 GCF_000699105.1 Pygoscelis adeliae
TATTGGTCCCATTTGGTGCCACCACTAGTCCAGCTGACCTTTGGATCTCCAGTACTGTGAGATAGATGGATTTTTGGAATGGATATGCTTATTCTATAGCCATCAAATACCTTATTCATGATTTGCATTCATGTAGCCATTATGAGTGACTTGAGGAAATGAAATCCAGAAGGAAACCTAGAGAGGAATGTGTAAGGAAACTGAGTCAGGTTCATGGCGCAAACTTACCTAAAAATCTGTTGAAACTGCTCAAACTGATCCCTGTACACCCATGTCCTGCAGCTTCTGGAGGAGCCTCTGTTCATTGTTACCAAGAATAGAATACCTGAAATCACCCAGACCTCCTCATGTTCACCACAGTGAAAACAACTGGAAACTACAATACTGAACTGTCAAACTACACTATTGGAAAAAGCAAAGGTGGCACCTTGGAAAGCAAACACAACCCTCTCCAATAAGCACTGACCAGTCAGTTACATACCTTAAAAACACAACTTAGAGCATATTACTTGTGTTTGAAGGTAGTGAAAACATGAAGCGTGATCCTAAACTGGAAGCAGGCATAGATCAACTCATTGCAGAACTAGAATATGGAAACAGAGGATCTGGCCTGCAATGTTGGTATTGTCATATGTTACCGGGAAACCTTAACAGAGAAACAAATATTAGCAGAGGTAGAGCATTTTCTGACATCACACAGTGTGCATAGTGGCTTCAATTTAAGAAAAAAAACAAAGGGCAGCTCTATGCGCACTCTTCCTTGCACATTTCCATGTCTTATTCAGGACAGACACTCCAAGATCTATTGATTTTTTTCCTATATGTTTTCTATGATCCAGTGCTTGAATTGTTACTATTAGTAATTTGGATTCCTGGAGATAACAGGATTCCCAAACACAGAGCCAGAACTGCCGTGCTTTACGCCATCTATGAAGTCTAAAGTGTGCAGTGTGCAGTGTACAATTAAAAGCAAGTCCCATCTGCACTTTGGAGTTACGGGGATTTTTCCATGGAATAAAGTGAATATACCAAGTCAGACTGAATGGGGTGAAACGTACTTAAAGAAGAGATTGACTCAGACATCCCTACTTCTAATTTTGTTATCTTAAATACTTCAGCAAAGAATTGGATCATTTCTTATTCTATCTGAATTAATTTGTCCAGCTTTTGTTCTTTTTTTATTAAATTACAATTCAGGTATGGGCAACTTCTGAATTTCTAGGTCAACCTAATAGCTGTGAGTCTTGGGTTCATAATCAGTTACAATGCACAGAGACAAAAAAATCAAGTTAATGGTCTTTCTGAGGAACTGACTAATTTACTCTCCTAAGTGGATACATAAACATTAGTTATGTTCTGAAGGGCTTCAGCTATTAAAACCAAGATAGAAGGAAATACAGGTCTAAATTATCAGTTTTGCTTTTGACAGGGATGACCAAAACCACTGGTGACCCTGGTGCTCCCCGCTCCACACAGTGCTATTTGGCACCAGGCTCACCTTGCATAAGGTTGACATTTAAAAAGTTGCCCACCGCATTCCTTACAAAGCTCTGTCACCAGGCTACGGGGACTTTGGTCAGTGGCACTTACCTACTTTTTTCTCCACAGTTCAAGTTTTAGAGAGAAGTTAACTCCAATATTGTGATTCAATATTTTATCTGATGGAGCAGTTTTACTCCTATTATTAAGTATTTACTGAGTGCTTGAGTCATGACTGATGCAGTCCCTGAATAGGACAACACAGTGGACAGGGTGTGTACCTACGTGTATCTGCATCAGGGGTTGCAGAGACTGGGTTTGGAGAGGCGTTGCACTAGGTGTACCTGCTGTGCCTGGGAAGTGCCTGGTTTCACGGGGCCGAGGTGCTGCGAGCAGGATGAGACCCCACAGCTCTGACCACTAGCAACAGCCAAGGGCAAAGACGTTTCCCTGGAGCACAGATTTTTACGTCTTTGCACAAATCAAAATTAGTAGTTACCAGCCATAACAATTGCCTGTACTTGTGTCTTCCTTGACAGCTGAGTGAAAATCAAACAAACCCAGTCCTCGAGTCAGTGCTCCGATGCATATGTTTTGAGTAAACTAAAGAGCTGCAGTTATTTCCTGTTGAGGTTAATGAGCTTTTCATTTGGGCAAGGTGGTGTATATCAGGACAGTCATCAACTTGTATTTCCTTGTCCAGCTGCCACACGCTGCTTCAGCTGAGCGCCACAGTTGCCTCTCAGCTGCTGCTGCTGCTGCTGCATTTCTTCGGGCCATGGGGCTGATCTCTGCTTCAACTGAAGCTGTGTTAAGATGCTCATTTTTTAATCAG
>NW_008824350.1:730317-736559 GCF_000699105.1 Pygoscelis adeliae
ACATTTTTTCTCTTGCTCTGTGTTTTAAAGTGCGTTCTTGCACTTCAAGAAGATGGAAATATATTCAGAACGAATGATGTCTGCAAGATAAGAATACAGCCATTTCTCATCCTTAGTTTACTATGACAACGTACTGTTGATACATCTCCTTTAGCAAGCAAAAAAGCAATTTTAGTTTCTTTCAGTTCAAAGTTTCACAAAATGTCAAAGCGGTGCTGAGTCTAGAGCAAGAGAAAGACTAATGGCAGGTTCCCAGCCTGCACGCTGGATGGGAGTATGGTGAGACAGCTTTTGTAAGCTCCTGTAAGAAACCTGAACCTTGCGAAAAGATTGTCCAGTCTTTTAGGTCCTACTGCTCTCCCTGAGACCCTATTTTATGATATGTTGTCAAAGAATGAGCAGAGCAATAATACATGTGTATTCCAGTTTTTAGCTCCTCTAGTAGAGCTCTAAGATGCTCAGAGACGTAATGTCTAATACATGTTATGTTTAATTAACCTCCAAACAAATCCAAAGGAAGGATAACTGGGTCTGTCCCTATAAGTAATAAAGCATGTTAGAAAATGGATCAATATTTCTGATGGTTTTATATTTACCCTTTTTGGAGGGGACTGGTGGGCCCTGAGAGGAAAAGAGGGATAGGGTTTTCTTCTCCCCAGCTACTTGAAGTACCAAAGAAATATTCCCACCCGTTATGGAAGAAAAGTGTGAAAAGTTCTTTTAAAAATGTATTTCTCCACAAGTCTAGCACAGTATGGGATGCTAAAGTTTCATCCTAAGACACATCTTTCTGTGACATTACAAACCAGAACACTTACCTAATCATATTAAGGAGAGAAAACTTCTTTTTCTGTTGAGATATAAAGCAGGGAATTAGTCTCAGAAAGAGTTAATTACAGCTTTCCTGGGAGTGGTTGCACTCCCCCATCCCCAAAACGGTCAATGGGGAGATTGCCAGTGTATTTCTGCAATTAACAATCATTTAAAACCCTTCCCTTTAGACAGGAAGAGCCCCATGCTGGTTTGCAGTACTCGGGCCGCAGAGATTCGGTTTCTGTAGTGGACGCAGGCTCGTAGCCCCAGCCACAAGCATGCACGTTGCATTTTGGCAGGTGGAGCTGCTGATGTTCCCCATTAGGTCAGGAAATGTGTGGGGTTGGCCAGTCTCTGCAAGGTAAGTGCTGTTTTGGCCAATGTCCCAGTGCTGTGGCATCTCTGGAGGAGCTGCAGCACAGTGAGGAGGTGATGTGGCACTGCCGCTCTCGGCTCTGAAGTCCCTTTTGCTTGTGGCCCTCTCCTAGCTGCTCCCGGGCTTCTCCCCATACCTGGTAGGGAAAAATCCCACTAGGGCTGGGTAGCCAGGAGTTGGGAACCAGAGAGAAAATCATGTTCTGAAAGAGTTTTGGAATATGAGCTAGCAGAAAATATACAGCCACTGCTCCTGGGAGAGCAAAGAATAGCAAATACAGCTGCCTCTGGAAAAATACCTCATCTTCTCCCAGGATGCAGCCCTCAGTTCTGGCTACCCATCAGAAAAAAAATCCGTGAAACGTAGAACGGTCTCAAAACAGGTAATAAAATAATTTGGAGAATGGCAAGATTTCCACATGAGAACAGATGGAGAAGGTGAAGTCTGCGTATTTTACTGAGAAGATGAGTTACAGTGTATATGGTTTGCACAATGCTAAGTAATACAGAGAAAATACATGCGGGTCCTGTGCAAGCTTCCTGAGTGCAGTAACAGGGGAGTGCTGAAAGAAAAGGGAGGACAACAAACGAAAAAAAAAAAGAGAGAATGAGGTACTTTTATCCATTTCATAACTAACCTATGGAAATCCTTGCCGTGAGATGTTCTTCGGCAGGTTTATGGAATTCAAGACCAGCAATCACTTGCACAGTTCCAGCTGCTTTCCTTGGGGCAGTTCAATAACTGCATGACCACAAATGATGCTGTGACAAACAAGGTTGTATCAGGATCCATCCTCCTTCAACGCCTTGGAAAGTGTTATTAAATAGTGTTTTGGGTGATATGAAGACTGCTGAAAGATTTTCCCTTCTCTTGTTATTCGCAGGATGCCAACAGTTTGGAAGGCTTCAGGTCCCGATTCCAACTTAGCTGTGACAACATATAGGAGGTTTGGGGTTTTTCTTGCTTTAGGGTGTGCTTCAGTGAGCAGCTCTCTTGCAGACGGAGACAGGAGAGGAGGATCAGCTCGGCAGATGCTGCCTGTGGTTGTACTCACCTTTCCACAGAGGCTGGAGAGGCTGCCGCTCTCCAGGAGAGGATCTTCATCTCTAGCATTTTATCAGCTTGAGATGTCCCAGTGACTGTCCCCTCAGAGTCCAAAGCACATACTCCATTCACAAATCAGTACATCCCAGCAGTCCTCTTTTGGTAACTGATGAGAGCTGGGGCTACACGCTGAGGCTCTCCATCCCTGTCAGGGAAAGGACTTGGACAAGAAGCATCTCTGAACTGAACCAAAACTGAATGCCCAAACTCCATGTCCATATTCTACAGAATTTCAGGTACTTTTTACTGACTTGCACTCTGTGCTACAGAGCATAAAATTCACCATGGTTCACAGAGAGCTCTCCTGCATCATGGGGCTTGGAGTCCTCTTTCCATCCCCATTTCTGGACAGATGAAAGCACTTTTCCAGTAGATGGGAGGGGAGAACATGAGAAAAGGGTCACGTGAGGAGTTTGCTACCCCTTCTTTTTCTGTTCTCATTACAGGAAAGTAGTCTTTGCGATTTTCTTTGGCTGAATTTCCTTATAACCCTCATTTGTAACAACATGTCATCTTGGATTACAATCCAGATAATTTTCTGTCAAAAGCAAGGGAGGAGGAAGGGTTGGTGGTAGGAGAGGATATATTGATTTGCTTATATCCTGAAAAGGGGTATAGGCTGTAAGGGTTTAGTTTCTACTCTGGAAAGACAAGAGGTTTAGATTTATCTGTGTATGTTTTGGACATGCCCACGCTGTACTGTTTGTAGCTGGGTAGCCAGACCACCAAAGGCTTCGGAGACTGAGTTACCACATTTGTCCAAAGAGCTGGGTAAGGTATCCGTCTCCCCTCCTTGGGGCAGACAAGGAAGCTGTGCCAGGTACGCTTGGGCTTGTGTGCCTGGGAGAGCAGGAGAGCCTGTCTTAGGACACAGGCTGTAAGCAATGCGGAGCGAGAATTGTTTACCTTTGTTAAAAAATGCCTGCCATAATAGTCCCTAGTCCTGGTCAGTCTATGTCTGATAATATAAATGTTTAATGAGAGCTTCTAACACTCCATGTTTTCCTCCCTTATGCATCCCAGTATTATTTTATGTTCACTGCGTCCTGAGGAAATGATGGCACCGATGAAAGCAGGAATAACAAGGATTGTTCTGTACAGCTGAGCATTGCAGACAAAGGTAGTAATTTGGTGGGGGGAATATGAGCTATGAATTCTGTGTTTATGAACTGCATTTATGTACTCTGTATTTATGAGCCATAGTTCATACATGAACTATGTATTCTGAATTCAGAATATGAATTCTGCGAAGCTAGACCCAAATCTGTGTTTAGGAATGCTGCTATAACTTCTGGACAATAAAGAAAATGAATGTGTAAGCGTTCCTGGTGCCAGACTTGAGACACACGCTGTTTTGTTGCTCCATCATCATCAGAGTTAGCAGTTTTCCCACATTCATTATGGTCTGTGACGAACAGAAAGCAAAGGGCCGGGCTGGGCCACCCTCCTCTGGTCTGTCTGAAGTCCTGACACACTGTGTAGGCAAAGAGAAATGGGAGGCCATGCTTTTATACAAGTATCGAGGTTCAGAGCTGACCCTTGGTGATGGGGAGTAGTGGAGAGGGGACATGTGGACAAAGGAACATCTGAGGAGAGCAGACGTATCATTGGCAGTAGAGAATGAATGAACGGCGCCCTTCGGACTGAGCTTCAATTAAGAGAATTAATTAAGAACAGAACTACCTGCTTTCCAGAAATAAAAGTAGGAAAAAATTATTGCGAACAGCATTGCATTTGCTTCCCAAATAAAGGGAGAATGAGTAATAGGAATCCTATTGGAACACAAAATTAGTCTTGGTCTTCATTTCCTGAGACTATTAATTGCAGTAAACAGCAGCCTACATGCAATGTCTCAGGTGTGTGAAAGCACGGGTTTAAGTAGGGAAGTGCATTTCTTACAAAGGGGACGTTGCAATTTTCTTCTTAATAATGAGGTTGGGCAAAATGCAAGGTGCCGGTAGCCTACATATATATATTCTCAGAATAGTAGTACCTGTTAAAATTAAGGCAGAAGCACTGAAGGAAGAAGAGACTGAGTAAAACCTGTGATGCGCTGGGGAGTTTGTGTAAAAGGGTAGTATTTACATGTATGGTAACAACCAGATGGCACAACACTTCTGAAAAGAGGATTTTACTCTCTGCTCTTTTTCATTGGCTCTGGATATTTTTCAGCAGTTGCTGTAGAAGTGTTCTCTGTGTAAATAAAGTTGTGGGATAGACAATGGGCAGCTTAAGATTACAGGACATTCCCATGGCCTCTGTACTCCGCGCCCCCCCGGTATTTTTCCCTGCCTAAGGCTACTTAGAACCTTAATCTGCTTGGACCAAAAATGCTTCCAATGTGGAGATGGGTCTAGCTGCTATATTAAAACCAGATAATTTCCAGCTACTTGAAACTCCCTGATAAGGCAGTCTGTTAAAATTTTGCCAAAGTTTTCTTCTTAAACTGCAGTAGCTAAAACTTGAATACCTGCATAGGAAACTTTTTTAAAATGCTGGTGCATATCCAGGTTCGTAACACTTCAGTGGGGGAAAAAACAGCTTTAAGACAATCAGGTGAAAACTAGGAAGATATCTCCCTACAGTGGATTATATCATGACCACGATAGGATGGTCTAAGGCAGCAAGTGAAGGGGTCAGGAAGATAAAAACTGGGTTTTTGATTAGTCTTTCTCACTTCTGTTTTCATCTCTCACGTTTTCTTTGTGGTTATCAGTTTCCTTTTCAGGAGTTTTTCCTGACAGTCCAGCAGTTGTAGCTAGCAATGCAGTGTACAGGCACTGAAAATTTTCATCTGCAGGGTCAGTCACAGAGAAAAATTCTTTGATATTACTGACAGACCAGGCCTGCTATCCCTGCAGCCAATGCTGTGTGCAAAAAGTATCTTTGAAGCTGGTCCTATTTTTTCCTAGTGTAGTAGTCTGTGTTGCTGTGTATGAAAACTGTTATGCATTGAACTAGTGGTCTCATGATCTCATTTTAATGGTGGCTGCAAAGCTAGAAACCTTGGATTTCTTGAGCTCTCCTACCTGACATGTATAAGGATGTTGCAATATTAGGATATTTTTGCATTTTCCTTTTGCATTTTCCTTTGTAATTTTTACTACTTTCCTTTAAAAATATCTAACAGGATAGGTCATTAAATGTCAAAAAAAGAAGCATTAAGCCCCCAAGAATTAAGTGAGCCATGGTTCAGCCCACTTTTTTTATGCTTGGTTTCTCCTCAGGTTTAGGAAACAGTCCTGAAGGCTAACGGTTTGTCCAAAACTTCCATGAGAGTTGAGAGTGCTTTGCAGAAACAAGTCCTTTCTGACTAAAGGCTGAGGTACTTAATGCCTTCTTTGCCTCAGTCTTCAGCAGTCAGACTAGTTATCCTCAGGGTACTCGGCGCCCTGAGCTGGAAAACAGGGACGGCGAGCAGGATGAACCCCCCATAATCCAAGAGGAAGCGGTCAACGACCTGCTACGTCATCGGGATACTCACAAGTCTATGGGGCCGGATGGGATCCACCCGAGAGTGCTGAGAGAGCTGGCGGAGGAGCTAGCCAAGTCGCTCTCCATCATCTATCAGCAGTCCTGGTTAACGGGGGAGGTCCCGGACGACTGGAGGCTGGCCAATGTGACGCCCGTCTACAAGAAGGGCCGGAAGGAGGATCCGGGGAACTACAGGCCTGTCAGCGGCCTGTCAGCCTGACCTCGATGCCAGGGAAGATTATGGAGTGGTTCATCTTGAGGGCGCTCACAAGGCAGGTGCGGGACAACCAGGGGATCAGGCCCAGCCAGCACGGCTTCATGGAAGGCAGGTCCTGCTTGACCAACCTGATCTCCTTGTATGACCAGGTGACCCGCCTAGTGGATGAGGGAAAGGCTGTGGATGTGGTCTACCTGGACTTCAGTAAGGCCTTTGACACCGTCTCCCACAGCATTCTCCTGGAGAAGCTGGCGGCTC
>NW_008824350.1:737571-744474 GCF_000699105.1 Pygoscelis adeliae
AAGTGGTTGAGTCACCATCCCTGGAAGTATTTAAAAGACGGGTAGATGAGGCGCTTAGGGACATGGTTTAGTGGGCATGGTGGTGTTGGGTTGACGGTTGGACTCGATGATCTTGGAGGTCTCTTCCAACCTTAATGATTCTATGATTCTATGATTCTAAATCCATTATCTGAGTTTCTTCTCCCCCAGCTCCCACCCTTTAACAGCTGGTCTGAGCTGGTTGTCCAGGCCGTCCCCAAAAGAAGGAAGAGATGGTGTCAACTCCAGAGGGCAACGCATCCCATTGTCACATCTGTATCTAAAATAGGTGAATTACTCGCCCCCCGGTGACTATAGAGGAAGTCTGGGACATTGTCTTAGAGGAGGACCTAACTTTCTGCCTGGCAGAGGTCATAAGGTGAATCAGTTACTTCGTGTAGGAGAGCGGTCCTACTACCTGGGTTTGTGCACCATCCCCATCAGATAACACAGTCCTTCTAGGCTGAGCTGGAGAATGAGCAGAGTATTTTTAGCTTTGTTTGGAATTGATTTCTGATAATCTAAATTACTGTGAAATTGACTGGAAAATTAACGTACACACTGGTCTAGCAAAGACCAAACAAGTCGTCTGTTTTCAAAAAGATGTACTGCCAGGGAAGTCAGGGAAGAGCTGAGTCTGGGTTTTGTCATGGAGCACAGGATTTTAAACTGTAGATTAAAAATGAAAACTGCTGAAAATAATTAAAAGGAGATGATCTACAACATGTGGGCAGGGGCTTATGTGTGGAGGCTAGAGGGTAGGAAGGAGATAAATATGCAGAGAGAAGGCAGAGGTAACAGTTTGCGTTGCATCTAAAATGAGCTAAAAACTAGTAGCCTTTTTCAAAGGCAGTCTTGCCCCCCTGTTCCAGCTGCAGAGTCATCTTCATTTGTTGCCTTTGTTTTCCATCAGTTCTGCCACACAAATGGACCTGTCCTGTAGCCACATGGCCACTGGATCGATCTGATGGAAGTGCGGGGAATGTGTGGCCAGGACCTGGGTGAGGAGAGTGTGTTTCAGTAGCAGGTACCTGTTAGATCAGTTGTATACTGAACTTGCGCTCCCCACCCCAGTGGACTGGTGAGCTGGACTGGTTGTTGGAGGCCACATCCATGGGAGTGGCACTGGGTGAACATGCAGCTCCTTGCAGATATGGACAGAACGGTAAAAGTTTCATCTTCATTGAGAGCTTTCAGAGCTACAAAACAAAACAAAAGCATGAGATCTAATAAGGAACAGAAGCTTGGCTGTCATTTCAAGGTGACGTCTGAGCTCCCAGCTAGGCTAGATCTCCAAAGGTGCTCGCTACGCTTTTGATTCTTGGTATTTTACTTAGAACTATTCAGTTTGGAAAGTCCACGGATCAGACATGCAGAAGCAAGGAAGACTTAGCCCGCTCCAGAGGTAGAGACACGGGAAACACTTTTGTGTTTTCCTGATCATTCCAAAAACTGAATAGTTGAGCAACTAGGAAGAGAGACTTTCCTTCATATTCTGAAAGTATGAGGAGGACCAGCTGATTATAACAGAGTGAAAAGAGCTCTGGTTTTTTAGCATGTGTGGGTAGATTATAGCTCACAGCCACATGAGCTGATCTGTGGGCCTTTTCTAAATATGTTCTAACTGTCATGGAGGGTATTATTCCTTTGCACAATATGGGGTTCAAAGGAGGAAAACTGTAGCATAAGGTCTCTAAGTCACTGCAAATACAAAGATTGTACTCAAAGCGAGGTGGTCCAGTGGAGTATTAAGGACTTTCTTTCTCCATGTTTCTATGTTTATGCTTTCCTGTGTGTTATTGCCATCAGCTGCTGAGCTAAAATTTGAGAAACTTTTTTGGGAGGACAATGAGAAACAGGCGGTATCTAGCAGAGTGACTACCTTCTGTGAATGCTAATGAAAGTGCACCTCAAGATATTTCCCACAATTAAGTATTTGAATGAAACACAAAATTTGCTTCACCTCTGCTCAATCACCTTTGAAGTCTGAGTCCCATTAATATTTTAATAAAAGAAATTCCTGGCGAAAAGAAAGAAAGAAAAAAAAAGAATGAGTTTTAAACAACTATTTTGCAGAAGGTAAATTGTGAACTTATAAATATTTGCACCAAAAATGTAATGCTGAGTTGCATTAGCAGACCATACTCAAGCAGCAGTTATAGATATTTCATTGTCAAAATGTAAGGATGAGTTGCATGAAGTTCCACGGAGGATTGCTCTAGGTCTGGTAGTATTCATTAAATTCATTAATGAGCTGGATCGTGACACAAAGAGAATCATTATTAAATTTGCAGATAATTTCAAGCAGCAAGAGACTGCAAGTATGTTAGAAGCCAGGATTAAAATTCAGTGAGCTTGGTAAATTGCAGGTATGATCTGAAGAATGTGGGTAGCATTCAATATGAATAAAAGCTACATTTAGACAGGAACGAGGAACTGCAGAAACACAGGACAGCAAGGAACATTTTCACAGCAATTCTGTGGGAAAATATTTAGCAGACTTCCTAGACCACAAATTGAACAGGAGGCAATAATGCTGGGCCAGTGCAAAAACGGGGAATGCCACCCTGGGCTGTCTGTGCAAATGCAGCGTGCTCCGTTCAGCACTGGTGAGGCGTCAGCGAGAGCGGTGTGTACACTTGTGGACACAAGAAAAATGTGGAACAGCTGGAGATGGTCCAGAGGAGGGCAATCAGAATGGTGAGGCATTGAAAAAACAAGCTGTAAAGAGAGAAAATTGATGCTGTCTAATCTGATACAGAAAAATGGGTAAAGTCTTAACAAATATGAAATTCTGCTCCAAAGAGAACAGTGATAATCTGCTTTCTACATCCATGATGGAGGACAAGAAATAATGGCCTCCAATTTTAACAAGAGAGATTAATCTTCAATATTAGGATGAAACTTTGTACAGATAGTGTTTCACTACACATTAGACTAAATTTCCTGGAGTGTCTATGGCATCTCCAGCACTGAATGTCTTTAAGGACTTGTCAGGAGTAACTTAGGCATAGCTGAGCCTACCTTGAGCAGTGGGACAGACTCAAGTGATTTTCAGTCCCCTTCTGTGCTACAACTTGATAGTAAGAAGCAGAACCCCAACCCCCCCCCACTAAGTAATTTACATGTTTAGTTAAAATTAACTATACTATTCTGAATATGCATCACTGCAATCAGCTTCTGGGAAATTTAGCCTTCAATCTCTAAGAATGTAAGAAGGAACAAGTTGAAAATTTCAGACTTTGTAACTTGTCAAAATTTGGCAGATTTTCACAGAACGGCATATCCCTGTCACCAAGGCCCATCTCCCTGATACATTTTTAACAATAGCCTCAAAACATGGGCATATTCAGTTATAAGAATATATTTAACATGGGCAAAAGCCTTTTTTCATGAAATCTCCTTGGAGCAAGTTAAACTGTTTTTGCTGAAACATAAAAAAAAGGTAGAAAATAAGAAGCCAGCCTTGTGCTAGTCCATAAAATGAAATGTTTCAGCCCAAGCAGTTGAAGAATGGCAGAATTTCAGCCATGCCTGCCATAGTGATTTACCTGCAAGTGGATTTGAGGACTCACTGTTTCATTAGCTTTTATAATGCTCTTTGAGATCCTGACATGAAGGGTATTACATCTTTTAAAGATTTGTGGAGCTGTTAATGGTGATGCAGCTCTGAAGCAGTTTCTTGGGTAATTAGAAAAAAATACAATTAAACCCGTGATTTTTAAAACAGGCCCTATGCATTATTTTGAATTATGCATTGTGCAAGTGTGGTGTTCTCACGTTCTAGTTTAACAGAGCAGAACAGTTTGAAATGTGTTTTAATTGAATCGGGCTGTATCAGTCTCTTTATTGTCATAGCTCAGTAGGCTGAGTATTGAAGTAAGGAGTGTGTTTCAAGGAAAGAGCTGCCGGTGGAGTTCTGGCCGGAGAGGTGGAAGATGAGACCAGAACTGAGCCCTGGGATCCATCTCGTATTTCACACTGCTGAGATTTGCAAAACTGGCATCTGGATTCCTGGCTTTGTAGGCAAGGGGGATTCACAAAGCTAGGGAAGGTTAACTGCAGTCCAGTGAGGCAAACCTTCTTACGGTCGTCTTGCGCTCAGCAGAGAGAAAGGAAGATTCTTTCTGGCAGAGCTCTGAGCATCTGAGGTTACACTCTAGCTTTGAATCTCCAGCTGTCTCTACCCACCGTCTCTAGTGACAGCCTAGAAAAATCAAGTTTCCTAGGCTAATATCTGTTTTTTGAATCCTTCCACCTCCCACCTCCCACTCATTTTAGTGAGTGCTGCACAGCTGACCCCCGCTCAGCCAGATCTCCATGTGCAGTCCTTTCTCAGCAGCAGAAAAGCTACAACAATAATTGAAAAGTAATCCATTAATAGTCACTGGAATTTGAAAGTCAGTTTTAGGGACTTTTCTTATTCAAATTGTAGAAATGTTTGACTGCTCAGGCTTTACTGCTGTTAATAGAAAAAAAAAACCCCAAAACCCTAAAATTAAGTAACTGAATATTCACCAAAAGCAAATGTCAAATGTTACACTCGCCTGCCAAAACCAGAAAATGCACTGTGATGTTTAGCTACATAAATTAGCCAAAGAGGGAGAAGTGGCACCATGTGATTTAGAGAAATCATCGACACCCTGCAAATTTTTTGTAACTATTAGAGAAAAGATTTATATATAAAAAATGTGTGTGTACACAAAGTGAATATATATAGATACACAAACATGCGTTTCAATACTTGAACTGTGTTGGTGGGTACTATAAATCATCCAAGTAGAGAAAAGAAACATGTTTTATGGTGATGTTTGCGGTTTCTTCCATATGTTAAATGCTTTTTCAAAAGCAGGAGATGATATAGTTTCTGCTGTGACAAATGCATAGTTTAATAAGACACAGATAAATAGTGGTGAGAGAGTGATATAGCATACAAACAGCATGATCAGGGCTATGAAAGGCACGTACTGTATCTTGCTAGTTTTAAGAGGTTTTTTAAACACATTTCATACCTTCCTCCACACTTCAGGCTCCTCATTCCCCCAGCACAGCAGCTCCTATCACAGCTTATGTAATTAATCATCATAAAACCTATTTCAAACAGAAAAAAGTCCACAGGAAACTTTTGCAGTATTGGGGAAGAGAATAGCCGAGGATGTTGTGATGTATTCAAAGTAAGTATTCCTTGTGCACCTTTTCCGGTCCAGTAGATACAGACTGACTGGAGAACGCATGAATGCTATGGAAATTCGCCCGTTTCTGCCACTTAGGGCAGTGCGCTTTCATAATACCTGGACACTCAATGTGGCAGAAGTGGAGGCCCTACCTGGTCTGGGAAAACTTTACAAGTTCTGATCAGGTTGATGGAGCCTGGGCAGGCGGCTATTCTTGATAAAGGACAGAAAAGAAGAAACATCATTAGATATTAAGGAACTGATCTCCCAGTGAACTGAAAGAAGTGGTGGAGAGATCTTAGCAGATTCCTACCTGTTAAAGACAGAAAACCTAAAATCCCCTCTAAAGACCCACCTTTAGCACAGGAAAGAATGAGACTGCTAACCTCCTCACTCAGCCAGTGCTCCGATTTGTTCCGATGTGTGATTTCCAAGGCAGGAAAGAAAAGGATGCCTCTGCTATGCTTGAGCAAGAACCAGAATATTGAGGAAACTGAGTCTTTCCCCTTCTGATTAGTTGTACTGCTCTTGGTCCGTTCTGGGACTCCAGATAAGACAGTATCAGGCAAGGCTTCTTACACAAACCTCTGTTTAATACTTCCAGCAAACAAGGTCTTCCAGACTGACCCAGGTGTATTTGCAAAGACTGTGAATTTTGCTTTTCCACAGTGTTCTTGGATAAAAACTAATGCCGTTCTGATATTTTTAGCTTTATACAAAAAAATTATTCTCAATACTTTTGGTTTTGTGATTTTTGGTTTTGTGATTGTGACTTAATGATTCTATGATTCCCTAGGTCCAAGGCACAAGTTCCTCCACGCCTGAAATTCACCACCGTGGGTTTTTTTTTTCCCTGATGGTAACAAGTCACTGAGAAGTTTGTCAGAAGTCATACAAAATTTAAGAAGCATTAGAGCTGACACAAATTTCATGTTTGCAAAGACAGCTGAAATCCCTTTGCACAAAAGGAGGAATTCACTGAAGCTCAACAAGGCCAGTGCACGCTGGCTCTGAATGGTTTCTATTAAGTTGTCTTTGTTCTTTTAGCTTGCATGATCCCTGTAGATGTAGAAGTATACATTTGGCTTGATGCTGTTTAACTGGCTCAGAAACTGCCAGTATACATTACCTGCATTCTTCAGCCTGACATGTTCAATTTCTGTAAAACACGTTAACATGAATCAAAGGAAACCTCTTGTGGGCTGAGATCCCCACAGGAGAATTCTCCCTGTAGAGAAAGCACTCACACTCGTATACACCTGGCAGATGTGGCAGCATCTTTCCCTCCATAAAAAGGTGGGCAGGAAGGACTCAGCATAGCAAGGCTCCCCATACTTGACTCTCTGATGATAAAATTTCCTGAGAGTCTCTGAGACGGAGGTGAAAGGAAGAGCCATCTTTCTGCAGACCTAATGTGTTTTGGGGCTGCATGGCTGAATCAACCATTTTTCTAATTGCTCCCTTTTTCTGCTGAATCCATACGGAACATACCACACGCAATAGTGTTAGGAGTTTTTAAAGCATACTTCCATAAAGACAAGCTAGGAATCACAGAGGGGTACTATGAAGCAGTAGCTGAGAGTACCGTATGTAGTGCACAGCAAAGAGAGAGCAAACATCACTTGACCTGCCATTTATTGGTTGCAATGACAAGATGCAGAATAACTTTTTCCTTCTGGTAGGTGAAGTAAGGTAAGCAAAATTAACTTCA
>NW_008824350.1:744573-748380 GCF_000699105.1 Pygoscelis adeliae
ACCTTCCAAATTTGCTAGTAAATCTAGCCACCAGTTCCATACAGTTAATTGAATGTTTACAAAACAAAGGATCCTTCTATAAAAAGGCTGAGGAATTCAAGACTGCTGCTGCAGCCTGATACTCAAAAATGTACTATGAAATAAGCAAAGGGCTTTGAGCTGACATTTAAAAAAAAAATCTACTTTATGTGCCACAAAAGATGTGCTAAAGCCTCCTTAAAACGACAAAGAAACTGTGCCATAATGACTGCCTGAAACAAAATAGAGAAGAATTAATCCACCACCTAAGGTCTCATTTAGTTTGCTTTAACAAAGTCTGTAAAGCCTATTGCTCTGTTGTTCTAATGATGTAGGCTAAGACACAGGAGATAAGAAAAGCCAAGACACTGAAAGCTGTTGTAAAACTAGGTCACTGTTAAATTAAACATTTTATGAAAAATAGAACCTACCTTGAACAACTCTGAAAACCTCTCTGCTTTTTTTCATGCACTCAGAGAGAGGCACTTACTCCACTTTACTGCCTCCATGGGAAAAAGCACTGGTTCAGTGACGTGGCAGCACCCACCCCCGAGCCAGCAGCTCCATTTTTTCCTTGTAATTAACAACTACTGAATATTTATGAAGTAAGTGCCACAGGGTAACACTTAGTCATCAGATCAACAACCCTGTTGGTTTGCAAACTGAAAGGAAAGCACTGGCCCTACCTCGGAGTCGGAGCACCGCAACCCCCGCAGCCGTACCGGCTTCTGCTTCTCAGAGTTTTCTTCAAGCACCAGAAGAGGAGGATGCTACTGGCAGAAAGTTAGCCATATCTGCTCCTCCTTTATTTCAGACAATCACAGGGGAACATGCTGTGCTATGACTCTCTTCACCAGGTGAAGAAGTTCTTGAAATACCCTGGAGACTCCCACTGTTGAGCTGTGAGTAAGAGAGTTAGCACAGGCCCTGTCAGCATGTGTAACTAGTGTCATAGCCACCATATGCAGTGGTTGAAAGTTGTACCTTTCAAAGCTGATAAAATGGCCCCTTTACAGCAATGAGGATAATACAACTTTAGGAGAGTATTACTAGGCGTGGGGGAAGTTATCTACTGCTGCAGTCCTCAGTAAAAGACAGGATAACTTTATAAAAGGTTTGTTTGGGTCGTTGAAATCAGTCTCTATGATAAAGTAAAGCTGACCAAATATTTTCAGTGTAAATATTAGTGAAAATGAAAATCTAGCTCGTCTTCTTTTGGTTTTAATGATGTATCGTTACTGGCAGGTGATGTTCTATACCTAGTGTTGACCATGGTGGTCTCTTCTAGCTTTAAGATCTCTTCATAAAGTACAGCGGAGAGGAGACAACAAAACTCTGTCCTCCTGGCTGGAAAATGAGGAGCAGTCCTTCGCCATTCATTCTCCCTGAGCATAACACAGCATTTCAGATGGAAGGTCTATTTTCTGCAAACATTTCTGTACGCACTTAGTTCTACATCAGCTAGAGATGTCCCACTGATCTAAACGGAACTGTTCCTGCATCTCTAATCACACTCATCAAACCGCTGGACTCTCCCACTGGGAAAGAGGTTAAACTGAGAAATGATCTCTGTGATGAACCAAGTCTGACTACATTGTTTTCAGCATAAGGATCAATGCAAATAAAAACCTAGCTTGGTTTCTTTAGGTTTTAATTATGTATCATTTATTTTAGTAGTTAATGCATGAAATTAAAAAATGTTGCTATGCCATTTTTCTTTATAGCCGTTATTACTTCAAGGGACCAAAGAACAGTTGTTACTTGAGAGAACCCACTAGACAAAGATTACACATTTAGTATAAAATGTGGAAATAAGACATGAAATATTATCCAAAACTGAAACACCATTTAAACTATTTTTGTTTATCATTTGCCTTTCCTTTTATTTTTACTTTTTGGTTACAATTTCTTCCATTGAGCACTATGAAAAAAAGCACAGTGGTCACTTTTGCTTTAATGTTTCCAGTCAGTTTTCTTTCTCAGCATCGTGTGCTACCGTAGTACAGTAATACTCGGCCTAGAAACACTGCCAGGAAACGTATTCATAACTTCTTTGAATTGCAATTTTAAGACACAGGTGAAATGTTTTCTATCAATCTTGTATTTTGAAAATGGCATTTCTATAGAACTTGCATTTTAGTCTGAGTTAACCTGATAAATTTAAGCACTTAGATCTGTGAACTACTGCACGTACACTCCTTTGAGGCAGCTGGGAGAAAAAAGACCACGTAGTACAGAGGTGAAACAGCTTTTCCTGAATAGAGCTGATATAAGACACCGAAATATTTCATCCTTGATGTTACATGAAGTCATACCCCAGCACAGCTTGATATAACTAGTGATTTGAAATGCTTTGCTGAGAAAATGTCAGGAAAGAAATAATATCTGTGTTTCATAGGTAGCCACTCTCTGCCTCTCCGCTTTGCCTGAAAACTTTGGGTGGCAAGTAATGTATAACATGCTTAGGTTTATTTGAAGGGAATGACAAGCAGTTTAAATTCAAACTTGATGTAAATAGAAATATTCTTAGATTAATTTTATTTCAAAAAAGTATCGAAAAAATATCCTGTGCATTTCAGAAGTGCAATTTCTTTGAACAAAAAAATCAGGAAATAATTGCATAGTCTGTGTAGACGAAGGACCTTTTATAAGAAGTGAGCAGAGGCAAACTGTACAGGCTGGAACCTGGCATTTGCCAGCCTAGGGAAGGAGTAGCCAAGAAAGGTAAAGAAAGATGGAGATATAGATCCAGTAGAAATGGAAGGGATGCAGAGTTGCACCAGAAATAATTTTTTCTTCGGAGTTTATCATTTGACTTATTGCAGCAGTTTCATGTACCAGGCATCACCATAAAGTCAATGTGCTAGGCAGGCCACAACCATAAGGTAACAGGACATCCCTGCACAAGATGGCTTTTGGTGTCAATCAGCAGGCTTCTCAAACATAAGCCTGGCTTTGGTAACATCCAAATGAGGTAAATCTCTGGGATGTTAGGAAAGGGGGGAATATGGACACTGCACAGGGGCTTTTAAGACAGGGTATATAAGTTGGTAAAGTAGCCTCTCCTCTGTGGAGCTGGCAGCCTTGCTGTGAAGAGTTTCAGCTTCAAAGAGAAGTCCGACGTGTGGAAACCAAACCTGGAAATGCAGAAAATTTTGGCACGGAGATGGGTGCAGACGCCTGCTGTCGAGGGTCTGGCCCAGTGCTTTCCAGCACAGCTCTCTCAGACTTGAGGGTCAGTTTTGGGCGAGGTGGGCTTGATTTGCCTTCTGGGCGAAAAGGAAAGGCATAAAAATCTTATCCCATCCAATAGAGAAATCGGTGGAGAACACCCATAGGAAGTATCTAAGCTACTTTGCACACCTAATTAATGTATGGAAACTCATCCTAGCCAACAGCAACGGCTTTTGCCCATGTGACAGTTCTGCTTAAAAGAGCCGGGCGTCTCAGCGATGTTGTTTAAGCTGTGGTGGCTGTTACGATTGATAAGGGTGTGCCGAGTCCTGGGCTCCTTGTGACTCCCAGGCTGTAGCCGGGAAATCCCGAGTGTTCGAAGAGCATGACCCAGAGATAAGGCTTTCGCGGTTACAGATGGAAGAATTTTACCTAACAGTTTAATCATGCGATACAGCACATAAGTAAGAGTCCAAGATAGATATAAGGCCTGACCTCGGCTCCTTGCCTTCCTTCAGAGCTGTGCCAAGCCGCCCGAAGCAGCCGAGGCGGCGGGATGGCGGGGCGGGGGGGCCCCTGAAGTTTCCCCGCGTCACCGGCAAAGGGCGACAGGCT
>NW_008824350.1:749647-763408 GCF_000699105.1 Pygoscelis adeliae
CGGGGGTGCCCTCTCCCCTCGGGGCCCGGTTGGGGTTCGGTGGACTCGGTGTCCCAGCAGGGGCTGTGCCCGAGGAGCCGGGGCTCGGTGAGGACACAGGGCGAGTTGTGGTGTCCTGAAACCGCAGAGCTTTTCGGGGGGAGGCCTCGGACAAGGACGAGGGGGAGCAAGTGCTGGGGTACGGCTTGAAGGGGGAGCTGGTGCCCCGTGGGAAAACTTGGAAACTGTTTTGCTTCTGTATCCGCCGACAAAGTGCGTTTGCATGAAGACAGATCTGTGTGCGAGAGTAAAGCTGCCAGGCACTCTCCTCCCAGAGCCTTAATCTCCTGTGACACTAAAAGCATCTCCTTAGTCACTAGCTGCAACGACATAAATAGAGGAATAGGTGGCGGGGCCAGCAAGGAGCTTCAAGTATTTTTTTCTGAGGAAGATGCAGATTTTTGTATAGGTAACAGCACGCTGCCGCTTGTACGGTGCAGACATAATAGCAGTCAGGGCTGTCACTCCAAGGGGCTGACGACGCCTGTGGCTCTGATCTTGTCACCTCATCTGCACCGGCGCTGCTCTTGCTGCTGGACGCAGCCCTCGCTGGGACGGCCTGGGTAAGTTGGGGCTTTGCTTCGGCTGACCCCCAAGGGGCTGGCCAGAATGGCATCCCAATTGTAGCCCGCGTGCTACAGAGCAGCATGGCACTTCCCAACACTTCCCTGAAATTAAAGGTTATGGATATGCATGATTGCTCTTGATTGTTTTTTGCTTGCTGACTGCTAGTGCGTAGGGATCGGAAAGCAGGAAAATCTGTCTTTGATAAATAAAGCCATACTGTAAAACTCACCTTTGTGTTGGCGTGTTATGCTGTATATTGGTGGCTTCCCACCCCAAAGAAAGCTATCTTTCATTTGTGCTTGTGTGTTTCTGTGGGAAGTGCTTTGAGAGCTGTGAGTGTGAAAAGCGCTTTGTAAAGGTATAGTGTTATTTGTAATTGCTCGCTGAAGAACATAGTGAAAGAGGTTAACTGTAGTTCAAAGCTTTGGGCATTTAAGGCATTTGAAATCATCATGAATATTCTCCAAGGTTGATTTGGGTTTATTTTGAAGTGGAAGGTTGTGTATATTTGCTATCATCCATTTCTTTCTTTTTTTGAATGCCAGGTTTATCCTAATCTTGCAGATCAGAAGAACTAGCAATTGTTTGCTGTGTAGTTATGATCCATAATACTTTCGCACCAGCTGACTGGGAGCACTTTCACTGTACTTCCTTGTAAATCTGCTTTAAAAGGAGGTCAGATGCTGAAGAGCAGTTACTGACTTGGGGGCATATGGTTACAAGCACAGAATAATAGTATTCATTGCTTGAATGTGTGTGTTAAATGCTGAAGAAACTGTTTAGACTCAGCCAATATTGACTTTATTTTTAGATGAGCTGTTCCTTTTTCTAACGACCTGACTAACAGAATAATTAATGGCAAACATTCCAATTTCTTTCCTAACTGGCTACGAGCGTGGTGGAGTTTAGATTGCCCTTATTTTTTCCATTTTGAACTCTAGTAGTGATCAGAAGGAGAAATAGTTATTTGCTGCAAATCTCATTCAGAGGTTTATTGTAATAGATGTTTGAAGACTGCTGTTCACCTACCTGACTGATTTTTCTGGTTTCTTCTTACTATCCTTCCCTTCTAAGAAAAGGCATAATAAGAAGCTGCCTGCAGTCATTGTCGACACTGCTTGCCTTAGTTTCTCTCTGATGGTTCCTGTGATGCAGGTAGTGCAGATACCTGTTTTAATCAATGACACCTGAGGGTAAGAGGAAATGGTGTGTCCTCTTAAAGCAGCAATTACCTCCTTGCTAATCCCTTACAAGGTGTTTCAGTGTCTAGCATGTAATTCTGGTGGAGCCCACTGGTGCAGCAGAGATGAGCAGAGCACTGTTCATTCACAGGAGTAACTCTGTGTTGGTTAATGTTTCTGAGGCAGCGGGAGGAAAGCTGAGTGTATGGAGTGGAAAGGGTAGGATCTGTCATCGTCCCTTTGAGCAGCCAAGAAGGGGAGAAGAGGAGAGGGCAGTCCTGTCCCAACAGACTGCAGCAAACTAGCAGATGGCAGGGAAAGAAAAGAAACTGCTGTATGTGGGGTAGCGGGAAGACAAAATAGCTGCAGTGTGTCATCTTAACACAGTACGCTAGGATGCTAGGTTAGTCTGTGGTGAAACTTCTGAATCTTGGAGTGCCGTGGCTCAGGTTTCCTAATGGAAATACAAGGGTGTTGCGGGGTGATTTTTTTTTTTCTTTTTTTTTTTTTTTTTTGGCTGTCCTCGATAACAATATGAGTCTCCAGCTTTTCAAGAATCAGGGATAACTAACCCGGAGGCTCTACCCAGAGATAACTTTGATACCTAAATCAAACCTTGCAGTTGTAAAGTGGCAGCAGATGGGGGGTGTTTTTTGTTTTTTTTTTTTTTTTTTTTTTTGGCTGTCCTCGATAACAATATGAGTCTCCAGCTTTTCAAGAATCAGGGATAACTAACCCGGAGGCTCTACCCAGAGATAACTTTGATACCTAAATCAAACCTTGCAGTTGTAAAGTGGCAGCAGAATGAGGGTGAGCTGTTCTTCCCATGCCCAATGTTACAAGAGTGCAGTTTTGCCCTTGCGGTCAGTTATTGCGTTGTGTGTGCCCATCGCCTGGAGCTTCAGTCACGTTTCTGCAAGCGCACCTAGGCTCTCTAGAGGGGAGACTGTATGAACAAACAGGTCCGCTTCACTGAGCAGCTCTGGACTGTTTCAGGGTACAAATACTGTATCTAGTTGTCAGAACTGAAATGCTCCTGGTTCCTCATGGGACTCTTCTCGGCTTCTTCACTGTTGCATTATTATCTACATCAAATCATACCACAGTATTATAACGACAAAGAAAACCTGGGTACAATAAGAATGTTACGCTGATGATTTGGAAGGGTGTTTCTTCATGTCAGCCTTTGAACCGCTGTCACCAATGTGGCATGAGACAGCACTCTGCCATCTGAAGTATCAAATGAGATGCAAGCAAGATATCATGGTCCTGTGTTATTACTGAAGGTGTAGTAGCACTTTTAACCCTGAACGCTTGTGGCTCTGTCTGCCTATTAGAGAAAAGCTGACCAGAGCTGTGCTGGCCAAGCACATTTTGGAAACATTTAGGTGCCTGTAGGTGGTGATGGACACCACCTTGGGTTTTCAGAAGCATCTGGATGAGTCAGTCACTTGGTTCCTGTGGAGTTACACATCTGACTTCCTCAGGCTACAAAATTTCAGCTTTGCATCTTTGAGCACTTACGTATAGTTGAACACCTGTCTTCGTTTTCTGAACTAAATTATTACTTTCCTACATCTCTAACTTTTTTCCTGCAAATTTCTGCTTCTGCTCTTCATCTCTTAACTTTCTGTGTAGCGACTGTGAACGTACTGCTCGCATTGTGTCCGCGAGGTGGTGGATTTATGGGGGTTTAGAGGTGGCTAGAATGCACACAGTCTGAAGTACTTTGAAAAATTTAGTATATCTTTATACCCTTGAAAAGGTAATAATAGATGTATCATGAAGAGTTCTAAACTGTGTTTGATTACAATTTTCCTGTAATGATATAGTGACTTTTAAAGTTTTTAAAGGATGATATTAATGTTAGCGAATCCACAGTGCTTTCTTAATCTATATAAATTTTACCATGAAAAGACTTTTCCATGATTTCAAATTATTGTTTCCAGCTGGAGTAATAGGGTATTGTGGTGACTGGGGAATGAGCTAATTTCTGCTGTTGTGCCCTATCTATGAAGAGGAGCAAGAAAAGAGGAGCTAATTTGTCTCCTCCTCATTGGTTGTCAAGCTCTAGAAAGATTGTGGAGACACGAGAGATGGCTGCTACCCACTTGTGTTACATCAGATCTCAGACTATTTTTTAACATCTCTGTAGCTGGTGGCAAAGAATGTGGAGAGAGAGAGAGAGGTAGATTAAAATTTCAGTGAGCAATAAGGTTCTGACATTTTCACGTCCCAGGAGCTCTGCATTGTCATGCTGGAAACAGCTATCTGTTCCTAGACTCAGCAGCAGCGGAATGAGGCACAGGTCCTGCACTTTGCCTGTTAGATGGGAGTGGTGGGGACCATGAGGTAGTTAGGTAGTGAAGAGGAATTAGTGCTGTATGTTTGCCAGGAATCTTCAATTACAGGTTATAAACCGTCCCAGTGGAAAGGGACAATATTTCATCTTTTTCACTGTGCTTATAGAACCTGGCATCAGCGGTGAAAGGTTCACAGGGTAGTTAAAAGCTCCTCAGATTGATTACTACAGACCTATTGTGCTATGGGGATGCATGTTGAGCAAACGATAACTAATGGTTTGAAAGTCAGGGCTTATATGTTCAATTTATTCCTCTGTCATCCATTGTGTGAATGTGGGAAGTCACGTAATTTCATTGTGATTTAGTTTATCATTTTGTAGAAGAAAATAATATTTGCCTCTGTCACAGATGAGCAACTAGTTTTAGATTATGCCTTCACTAGTGTAACGGCAATCTGGCATAGGCATGTATTAGCTCATGAAGCTCATGAAGTCTTACAGTATAACAGCAGTAGTAGTAAAGTATATTAGTATTTATAATGTACGTAGCATATATTGGTATTTATAGTAGTCCAGTTATGGCATTATGGAGTTCAGGGTAGATGAACCACTACAGTGGGGTTTGTAGACTCTGCTGGACTGTGTGGGGGTGTGAACTTGAACTAGCTAATTCAGGAGTGGCTTAGATGCTTTTTACGTTGCAATTACTGAAGCGACTTAGACGTAATTTGCATCTGAAAGGGCTGTGTGTTGTTGTGATGAACAGCAGGGCAGTGAAATCATAGTATATTGCTTTATGCCCTTGAAGTACATGGGATGCAACCAGTTGTGTTCGTTTGCACCAGGGGTATTGCATGGTGCTGCATCTTCAAAAGCACCTGTGCTTTTGGGTAGCAAATTCTGCATTTTGATTGCAGGGTACGTGCAATTTTCCATCCTCTTGAGAACGAACAACCAGGAAGAACTCTCAGCACTTTGTGGTGTTTTGAATGAGATTGTGCAGTCACTGATCAATGCAGGGGTGGATGGGTTGTTATATCAGCTTGCATTAGACTACTTGAAGGGAGCTTTATTTTGGCAAGCTCCGTTTGGAACGGGGAGTTTAGGTGGAGTAATTCTGAATTTGGAATCTAACAGGTACTGGGGCCTATATGTTTTTTTATTTTAATGTTTTTATTTTCTTGTCAGCCTGTATTAGAGCATCCATTAGTTTGTGCTTCTTCTCTTTGAATCAATTTTCTTCAGTTTTTTTCAACTTACTGGATACAGTGTAAAATAGAAAATGCAGTCCACCCCCCAGAAGTAGCTTACTATAGTTGTAATTAGTACTTTCTATGGTGCATAAAGTACAAGGCACTTTCAGAGATGGTATATTTGATGGACCAACTTCATGGGCAAGATGCTTTTAGCACACCTTAACTGATCCAAGGAAGATGATTTTTCAAAGAAGGATTTATGTTGGAAAAGGGATTAGAAGTCTACTCTCAGGCTCTGTATTATCAGTGCAGTTACTCATTTTCCGAAGGGAATGATTCTGGCCAATAAGTTGGCATTGTTGCAAAACAACAAAATACAGCTTCAGCTCTCTCCTTTGCAACTGCTCCTTGCAGACTGATAGCACTTTATAAATACTGCAGTAGTTTGGGATCACCAATTCAGATGAAGTTGGGCTATATCTATCGCTTTGCATTTCTAAATTTGTATAGCACTGACACTTGTTTCAGTTAATATACTTGTTTCACTCAGCATGTATTTGCTGTTACATTCTCCGTAGCTATCCTTGGTAACAGCGTGTTGGCTCAGAGCCTTTCCAAGAGCTCTTGCACTCACAGCGGTGTTTTTTTTATTGGAAGGTAGATTGATTACAGGTGGATACTGCATTTTGTTCTGAATTCTTTGGAAGAAGGATGGATGTATTGGAGGCAGTTTCTTCCTGGGTGTAACATCATTCTGGTCCATTAAAAGTAAACTTGGTATGCGAGTGCCCATTTTAACAATTGAATTCATAAAGGGAAAAATTTGCCTTGTTAATAAGCAATTCATGTGTCAATATTCACTACCACCCATCCCCATTCCATTTTTCCTTTTGGTTGTCTTGCTCACCTTGTTTATCTATCTGTCAAATAATAGATTGAAAACTCTGAAAGTGGGAAGGGTCTTCCTTTTAAGTCAGCAATGCTTCCAGCACACCTTGGGTGGACAGACCAGAAAACAGGTAATGTGTATTTCTCTATTAAAAAAAAAAAAAGTGCCTCTAATTAGGCATCAGGGAACTCAGGACCTAGTCAGTGTCAGATGCCAAGAGAGTTACTTTATCTTGGCTTCCACCCCTAGGTTTCCTGGATGCAACATCCAGTTGCAGACAGTATTTTCGGCATTCTAAAATAGCTACAAATATCTGCAGATTTAGAAATACATAGAATCACAATGGGGTGTAGCTCCCTGGGGAAAGGGGAGGAAAGTAATAATCTTCCATGGTTTACCAAGAAGCAGCCTGATCATCTGCTGAGACATCTGACTGAGACAGGTCACCTGTGGCTAACACAACGGAAACAACTGGAACTGTCCATTCTTAACGTCATCTGTTATACAGTTATGTGACAGAGTGATACTACCACATTTGTCACAGATGGAGAGAAAATTGCTCAAGACCACAGAGAACGCCCTTTTTTGGAGGTGGAACAAGGCCTTGGTGATCCCTGGTTAGCAATGTTCTGCTTAGACCGCCACACCGTGAATATTTACTTGTTTTATTAAAGGACATACGTAATTGTGAACAGCAAGTGATCGAAGAGGAGTACATGCAGAAACCAGCTGCTCACATTAGATTACACAGTAGGCTGAGTTTAAACTTGTAGACTGTGTCTATCTGCAGGAAGCCAAGCGGCTTAGATTGCCTCATGTCTGAGAGTTAGTTCTGTCTAAGAGATGGCTGTGTCCATAGTGCATATCCTTGGCCAGAGGGGTCTCTTCTGGCCACCAGATAGTATCTCTGTGGCCCAAAGATACAATGATCATTATGTGTGTTTTTTCCAAGTACAATATTTTAAAAATGTGAGATTGTCCTGCAGCCCACCAGAAGGATGAGGTTATGCATCGTGTGACTTGGGACGTGGTGGGAGGCTGTGTGGGGTTGCAGAACGTATTGGGAGACTGCTGAAGGAATGGATAAGTAGTAGGGAACCAAACCCTGTGTAAGGTCATCCATGCTGGCTCTTGGGAGTGAGTGATGATGGGCGAGAACTGTGTTCCCAGACCTATGTCCACATACTGGTCTGGAGCTCTACAAAAGAACCTGGAAGCAAACTAGCAGTTAAGCGGTGCTGATGATCAGGAGCCTGGAGCTTGCTCCCTGCCCTAGTACTCTGTGGCAATGTAGACGTACCTGTAGGATGTTTTGAGGCAAGTTTTTCACAGGAAGGACTTAGTTACGTGTATGGAGGGAGACTGCATCTTTAGGAAATGTCTGTAAGAGTAGTAGAAATTGGAAATCCCGGACTTCATCAGGATCCCAGTTTCCTTAAAGAAAAGAAAAAGGGAGTGTCCCAGAATTGGGTCTGTCCCATTAGTGCTCTGGCAGGGTGAGGCAAAAGCGTCTCTGCTGTTTCCATGCCTAGATGCGCGCCCGTCTTTCGTCCTGCCAGTTGCAGAGTGAGAGAAGTGTTGAGCTCCAGTATTTAGCATGGGGCTGCCTGTGAGCTGGTACATCAGAAAGAGGAGGAATGGGGTCCTTTAGAATCCATGAATTCTCCCAGTATAAACAAAACTGCTTTCTCATAAACAAAGAGGAATTAGTTTGGCAAAAATTTGAACATTAAGTGCAGTTGCTGGAAGTGTTTATACTTTGTTCCTTAAAAAAGGCAACAGACTGAATATTGTTGATAGTACTGCATTGTTCAGCACTTGCAAGGAGGGGCAGAAGGTGTGGGATGATCTTCCACTGGTAAAGTATTTTCAGAGTAACTTCAGTTACAATTTGATGTCCAAAACAGTCACTGGGAGGATTTTTAGATGCTTTGAGAGCTGTACTTCACTGATCAAAAGCAGACTCCCTTTGCTGCTTCTCCATGCAGGAGAGCAGCGCTGCAGTATCCGGAGTGGCACAAGACCCTTCAGTTCGTTACTGCTAACTGTGATGTGGCTCCCTATGTGGGGATGCCAAGCCTCTGTTTCACTAGCCCTTATGTCCTCCTCAACATCTGCTTCAGAAGGGGAACATGCTTGCAGAGTCTTGTTCCACTGAGCACAGTGGTCAGCAGTGCCGTGTGTAATACCAGCATTTTCCCCCTCCTCACCAGTAAGGATACTGGACTGGAGGAGATGGTGGGGTTTTGATCTCGGCTCCAGTCTTCCCGGCTTTTGTCTGATTCAGATGGATGTTGTATCCGTTCCTGTTTGGAAAGTTATTTCACTAGTCATACGGGTTTACTTCCGCAGGAAGAGTAGAGGTGAATTATGCAGTGCTCTGACTGACCTACACCAGTTGAAAGCAGACTGTATCGCCCAGGTTGGACCTGGGGTTCCTCTGGTTGATGTGTTCGCCTTGGTAAACAGGGTGACTTCTACGATACGCTGTCTGTTGTCCTCTAGTATACACACCTTGCTTGGCATGCCCAAGTCCTAGTTTAATGAAGTAATAGTTAACCAGGAGAGGAATGTGAAGCTGCAAGTTTTTTTCTTTCCAGTGCAGTTCTAGAGAGACTTTTGTAATGGATGTGAAGTATCAGCTTAATGTTAATAGGGACTAATTGAATTCAGATTGACTGATTTTCACCCCCACCCCCCCATCGTCTCTTCCCTTCTGTCACCTTAATGACATGATCTATTAGATCTAAATATTCTAGCAAACCAGGTAGGGATTTTTGCTATTAGATAATTATCAGTTCAGCAAGGCACGTGGTTGTGATTTCTCAGGCACATAGAAGTTATGTAGTCTAGATGTGTTTCACTAATTAGAAAGAAATTAACTAGGTATTAATGACATGAAATTATATTTTACTCTATGGTTGTGTGCTAAAGCTCCAAATATCTCATGATTGACATCAGCACTACATGTCAATGATAAGCTGCCCTTGAAATATATTAATATAGCATAAAGATAACTTCCATTTATTGTCACCCAAAATTATATTTCACCTGAGTGGTGCTGATGGCTATTTACATGGGGATTCATGTAGTAGGTTCTGTTTTCCAGGATGAAATTTATGCATGTTATAACAAGCTATCTCATTTTATCTCAGATGTGCAAGAAATGTTTTGCACTACTAATTTTGCTTCTTAAGTTGACAACTTATTTATTAAAATGTAGGATTAGAGCCCAAATATGACCCTGTATTGGGGTTGTTAAACGCTGGTGATGTTTTCAAGAAATAGCTTGTTTTGCAGAATTTCTTCTAACATTGTACTTCTTTCTTTCTCTGTTGTCTGTAAAACCCAGAGTCTATAAGGACTCCTTGGTGGTGTAATTTCTGTGAAGCACATGGGTGTTTGTGCCTGTAAGAGTTTTCTTACAGCGGTCTTGTTTACAATAGTCTTTTCTTACAGCAGTCAAGGTATTTTAGAACATTAATGGGAAGCTCTTGATTTACTGCTTAGCTGTTTTCACTGAATTTACATATACATAGAGATTAAATACTGACAGTGTTTATGCATGAAAATTTAAAGGTTGTTGTCTTTGAAATTTTATTATTCACCTCCTGTATCAAACTCTAGAGGCGAGCTGTGGGAAAAAAAAAGGTTTTCTTGCTTTTTGGGGCGTTTTTAAAATTGGTTATTCCAGTTTAAAGGAGTTCAGTGATCCTTTTGTAATGTATGGGAGCCATATCTCTTTGCAGCTTCTGGTTTTTGGAGGGGTTTGAGGAGCCTGATCAGATAAGAGAGAGATGAAACTCTTATCATGATTCAGTGCATTTTGTTAACAGCTGCCTATCTAGTCCAGTGCGATTATGTTTCTCAGGAAAAAGCAGAACTGTTCTATAACAAAGAATAAAATAAAAAAAAAAAAAAGAAAAATCAGCAAGGGGCAAACGCACCCTCTCTTTTTAGCTTATTTTTGGGAGTGTGGTTTTTTTTTTAAAGGCTTCATAGGCCATCTTATCCATAAACAAGAAGTTGAAGACTGCTGGTTTGCTCCTTGTGTGTGGCAGAGCGAGAGAATGGTTAGCGCAAATGGTTTTCAATTTTTATCACTTTTGCTGCTGAGGAGTCTGGATTACTGCAAGCACGGCTATTGTCAGAAAAACAGCTGTGGGAAAACAGCATCTTTTGAACCTGAGACTTGGAATTCAGAGACTATTTATTTTTTGAAGATACGCATTTGGATTTAGATTGCTTATGTGTGGCTGCAGGCTGGTATGAGTTAGCCATTGGTAATGTAGTAAACTGCCTGTAGGCGTAAGGAGCTGATGGTACTCTTCAGGTAGTAATTGGTGAGGCTCTTAACAGGAGGCTGTGCATGAGTACTTTTAATTTTTTTTAAAAACCTAAATGAAATGTTTGTTTTCGCCCTTCTCAGCCCTGTGTAGCTGAAATGTCCATATAAGATCAAGCTGGATTCTCTTCTGGCTGATGCATTGCAAACATGTGCTTAGAGAAGGGTTCAGAGGGCAGACTGTTTTTAACTTGTGTAGTGACGTAGGGTTGACTTTCTGTTTGCATCTTGAGTAGACTCGGCTGGCAGCGAGGAAGAAAACTGTGTAGAAAGAATAGATTGCAATAGGATCCCTTGAAAAATAGTCCTGCGATTCTTTCATACCAGGCTACGGGTTTTTGTTGGTTTGTTTTTTAACAGAGAACTATACAAGTCAGATGTGGACTTTCACATACCATTATATTAATTAAAGGGTTGCAAATGCAGCACGTTAACATAGTATTAGGGTGAAAAAACCTGTACTTTGAATGTGAGCAGTCTCGTATGTGTTCACAGCAGGTAGCCTCCATCACTGGAGCACGGGCTCTGGGCTCTCCACCCTTCTCCCTGGTGGTCTGTCCCCCAGGCAGAGACAAAAGCGGTGCTGCCTTGGAGCTATGCTGATGTTGCTCCTTGGTCAGAGGTATTGCTGCATGGCTGGCCGTTTGTCTGCATTTGTGGGGTGTGAAATCGGTGCCACAATCTTCAGGCTAGTGAGAATGTTCCGTTTGTGAATTAGTTTGAAACCAGGCTTTAGCATGGCAGGAGTGCAGGGAAGCAGTCTTGCATCACTGGATGCTGAGCTCCACTCAACTCCCATATGTTAAAATGCACAGGTGTAATGGGATCCAGGGGCAACCAGCATGGCTGTGCTTTCACCTTGAAGAGCCAAGAGCATGCCTGTGTCATATCACTGTCTTATTTTCTCTGTAGTCTTTTTTTCCTCTAGAATAAGAATACCATCTAAGAAGGGATTTTGTGTTTTTAAGAAAAGCAGTCTAAAAGAAAGAGAAGAAACTTGGGTGATGGTCAGAGCCCTGACAATTCCTCAAGGGCCCTGGGGCACCGCTGGTCCAGGGGCACCGCTAAGGCTCATCCCAGCACCAGTATTGCCCGGGCTGCGTGGAGGGGATGCCTGCACTTGCCTCTGCTCCGGGGTGCACCTCAGTCCTACCTTGTCTCCAGCCTTGTCCCCTGTGACATCCATCCTGCTGTCACTTCTGCAACGGTGGCCCTGCTCCTGCTGTTCCTGACCAAAACCCAGCAGGAGATGCTGGGCACCAGTGGGAAGCACTTTTGCACATTTCTGTCTTCCAACAACAGGTTCGTGTTTATTGATTACCTTTTGTAGATCTTCAGAGGCGGTTGGTGGCTCCCTCAATGTCACCGTGAACAGTGTGACAGCCACTACTGCATATTGTGCAAGATGTGTTTGTCTTGTTGCACTGGAATACATAAAAAGCTTCAAGATATGCTATGGGGGAAAATCCTGAAGTATCAGAAAAGATCAAGTGAGCTGACAGTATAACAAGGTAAATGTGGACATTCAAAGTAAATAATGCAATGAGTGAAGCCCAGCATTAAGTAATGCTGCAGGGGGCTTTTTGACTAGAAATTGGAAATTTCTTCTTTAAAGGAGCATTGCTCAATTAAAAGTTAATTGCAATTGTTTTCTTTTAAAGTAAGCATATATAATCTCAGATATAATGTAAGCGGTGAATGTGGTCTTTATACACTTCAGGTGAAGCTGAAACTTGGGTGACTTGACGTACACTTTCAACTCTGCTTTGTAACTGCCTTCAGAAAGTTACATAAAATCTTTACCTAGTTCCTGCTCTGGTCAACTGAGTGATGATACCTAGAGCCTAATTCTTCAGTGCCTTGAAATCATGACTAAGAAGTGCTGTGAAAATGCACATTAGTGTAAATCATTCAAAGTGCTATAATTTTAAAATGCTTTACCCTTCACCATTTGTGATGTTTAATTTTTTTTGCATCTAATAATTTTGCTTAGGGAATTTATTCCATTTTCTTTTTAGCTCATGACCTGGCACAACAGTGCAGTGTTTGGGCTTCTAGGAAGACATGAGTTTAACAGGAGTTAAAATAAATTTTTGTCCCTTAAATACAAAATAGCATCTAAATTGGTCTGAACATGCCTTTGAAAGGTGAGATATATATATATATGTATATTGTTTAATTTGAGCTAGAACTGTATTACTGAGTTTCAAAATTGGTATGTGCATGTACAAGTGCATTTGTGCCCACAGTCCTCTGTGTGCATGCATACTTTATAAAAGAAAGAAACGAAGGAATCTGGATTGATGTAGATTATTTAACCTTGGTCTCTATTATCTCTTGCTTAAAGGGATATCTCAGCTGCTTCTGGCTCCAGTGGAGGATGCCATGTTACAGCAATAGCCTTTTCACTGCTGAGACAGGGCAGAGCTGGGATATGGTCTGAGGTTGTCTGATTCTGGCACTTGACTTGTCTTTGGGAGCTGACAACTGACAGCTGGAATGGCTTGGGGCTGTATTATACATATAATTGTATGCTATATATGTATATTATATGCTGGGGCACTTTGTCGCCTGTGGGAATGTGAAAAGTGGGTATAGAAAGGAATAGGCAAGTACCTTCTTCCTTAATAAGGGAGGCGTTCTAGTGGTGAACTGTGTTTTAGGAATGAATGTGTAGATTATGTGTGTGTGAACATACTTAGACTTTTTTGTCTCAATTTTTAATAAAATATGTTGAGATGGGACATCTCAATACTTTCAATGTTAAAGAAATGGAGCTTGTCAAATAGCTTTAATGCCAGTGTCCGTAAGAGGCAATGTTAGCTTTTAGGCTAGGAAAGGTCACCACGTGGCTCCACAGCAGCATTTAATTTAAGATGTAACTTGTCGAACATGCTGGTGAAAGAAAAATTTAAAATAGGCATTTGACTTAGAATTTTAAGTGTCCTCCCTGTACCGGGCCCTTATTTTTTTTTAAACTAATGTTTTTGCCTCAAGCCTGGCATGACCTGGAGGAGATAAGGCAGCACTTCTGTGCTTCTAGAAGATAGTTTGGGTTAAGGAGTATTATGCGTGGTTGTTTGCCTGTGTCCTGCTGCCTCTTCCCGGCTGTATCATGAGAAGAGGTGAGGGAAGCTGCTTACTCTGAGCAAGCAGCTATGCCTTCCCGGTTCCTGGCTGCTGCCCAGGGGTTAGGGAGAGCCAGAAGCGGCTCTGAGTGTCTGGAGGCGACAACCGGCAGC
>NW_008824350.1:763427-800981 GCF_000699105.1 Pygoscelis adeliae
CTGCTGCACCCGCCGATTCCAATGGGGTTTCACTCTGTCTCACAGCAAGCTTTTTATCCTCCTTGGCTTTTTGTTTGAGTCTAAGCCATTTGTGCTTTATATCAAGGAAAGGAAGTGTGCAAAGTATCAATTAGCCATTTATTGAATGGGGGCTAATGATAAAAGAGCAGAACTGGGGAGAAGTGTGTGTGTGTGATGACCCAAACCACAGCTGTATGTGACTTGGCAATACTCAGTTTTGGGGCATTTAGAGACATCAGTTCAAAGCATTTAACTGTCTGACATGGTGTGATAAAATCCTGCACTGGGTGCAGTCTGGAGTGTGGTTCCCTCTGTACCATCCTCGTGTGCCTGCCTTGGAGGTAGTTGCGTGTCCTCGCCATGCTCCCCTGCAGCAATGCTGACTTTTGCTCCTGTCCTTGCAGTCTGAGCGACGAGAGGCAAACATGGCCCAAGCGCCCACTGATCCAAGTAATGTGGAAACCGCTGACCCAGAGGAGAGTTCTCCAAATATGATAGTCTACAGAAAGGTAAGGATTTGGAGCTGTTTGCAAAAATCTCTTCTTATGTGATTGACTTTTAAAAGGATACCATGCCCCTTTTGAAGTCAAAGGTATGTTTCAGGCTGCTTGGATGCATAGCTGAAATAATTTTCGGGAAAGTCAGTATTTAAAACTATAGCATTTGGGAGCTTGGAAGTCTTACTCTGTTCAGTGGAAGCATTTAAGCTTGTTAGTATAAAATATTTGATGACAAACTAATAACTTGAAACTTATAACTTCTTGTGAATAGTTGTGATGTGACTTTAGCTAATTGTTCAAGTTTACTAAGCCTAACTAAACTAATTGTACGTACCTTCCAAGTTTTATCACACTAAGCATAAAGCAGCTGGCATACAACAATCTTTTAGTACATTTTTTTTTTATTTTCATGTTGTGTTTTTTGTTGCATAATTTACAGTTCAATTCTTTGCAGGTAGTTGTTATTACTTCCCATTGCATTGCTTAAATTAAAGAGAAACCTCTCAAGTGCTAGTGAAAAATGAATTAGACAAAGGTAAAATAACAGCAATGCATGATATCAAAGAACATTCTTTCACCATGATAAAATGTCTTATTCTGAAGTACTTTGGAGGTAGTATAAAAGATGAAGGAAAGCAATCTATTGACCCATTTGCTAAGGCATTGTTTTACTCTGGGGTAGGTGTATCCGTTATCTATGAAATGGAGTCTTTTTGTAATTCAATGAAATAATGTAAACATATTTTATTTAACCTGCAAAATGTTTCTTAAGTAGCATGCGAAAGTGCTGTATGGTTCTGACAAAAATAAAATTTCCTGCATGGCTCAAAGAAGCTACCATTCTGTTAACTCAAGAGCTACAATGCCAGCTCAAATCAAGTTTCCTTGCATAGTATGATCCTGGGTAAAATTTATATTCACTCATTTTTACACCTTACAAAATAGTTATAAATAACTAAAATATGTTGGGTGTACAGGGTACTGTTTTCTGCTTGCGTGACTGCAATCTTGATGACTTTCATATGCTGAGAAAATAATTCAGGTTTCGTATAGAGCATAAGTTGTTTAAAGTGTTACTTTTTGATAACCATAATTTTGGTTTAGTTGTTGCATATTTGGTTTGGAATCTGGAATTGTTAACATGGGAAAACTTTCTGGGTAATGTGTAGGCTTGTTTGTTTTGAATGTGTTATGAACACAATTTGGCTGCTAATTTGGAAGTAGCAGTAGTCAGTTAGTCAGATTATCTTTTTAGAACCTGTTTGCTGAGAGGTCCAACACCCCAGCGGGTTGAAGCAGATATGGGATATGAAAGAAGTTTCTGGTTGCGTGATCTAGAATTAGGGCATTAAATCTGTGACTCTGCAGAGAATCCACTTGCCTATTCTTGAAAACATTGTTTTATTTGAATGTGCCTCACTTTTTCTATTAATCTCGTGGCATTTCTACTTAAGGATTTCTCCATGTCTTTGCCTTTTAGTGTTTCATTATTGTCACTGTAGAATAAGGCTCGCAAGTTCTGCGGTATCAACGGAGAACGTACTCATACCATTTAATTCATCTCTCCTTACTGGTGTTCCTCAGATTTCAGTATTATCAGCCCTTCATAATACAGTCATCTGTCAAAATACATAGTTATGTTTTAGAATAGCATGCCCCGTGCATTGTTCAGTAATACTGTATTCTGTATTGTCAATATTAAGCTAACGCATGTCTGTCAGGTTTTTTGTTGAGGGGTTTTGTTGCTTCTGTGAATAGGGTTAATATTACCTATTCTTCAAAGCTAATTTCCACTGGTGATTGACTTTCTAAATCTAATTTACTGTTTGATATTAGCTATATGTATTACACATCAGTTATATGTTCCTTAGTGTTGAGAAATCATATGCAAAATCTGAGACAAGACTTCTATTCTCTTGATTATCTCTCCTCTCCCCAAATGAGTGTTTAGCTCTTCATCTCTTATTTCCTTTCAAATGGCTTGATTGCCAGTAATGAATGAGAAAAACACTGCACTGGACTCCCTGAAATACAGAACACAATCTGCCAGCATACCGTACAGTTCAGGGTTGGTGGTGTGTCACAGCAAAAGAAAAGGTTTGCTTCTCACAGCAGGGATCCTGAGATGCAATTGTTGATCCCCCTAAGGAAGAAGTAATAAGGGTGGGCTTCAATAATGGGAGCACAGTAATTCCTGCTGTGTCAGCTGTTTTGTTGCTTGTCATAACTGTCACGTTTGTGGGTTTTGAGGGAGGAAAGCCCTACAAGTGCAACAGCAAATTGTTCATGCTTTCCTTACTGAGACTCACTGAAGTCTATTTGAAGTTCATAAGCCAAGAGGGTGGTTGTGGTAGCCTGGTTTTCTTTATAATCACTAGCAAGAGATACACGTATCTGAAGGACAAATCAGATCTTAGGTGGTGCCGAGTGTCCCTTTGGAGCAACCTCTCGTCTGTTTTGTTTAAGGAGGAGAGCCTAGAACAGGCTGTTCTCTTTACTGAGGTAGGTAAAACTAAGTGGGATGGATTTTGGCCATGCAGAACAAAATAAACTAATTTATTTTTACTCCAATTAGTTTGTGATATTCTCTATGGACTCCTGCAATCAAATGGATTCTAACTGCTTCGATTGCTACAGCAGATGGTCTCAATGAGATAAGTCTTATTTTCTTCTACCTTCAGGGTTAACCTTTTGGGGGCTGATATTTATCAAATTGTCAAGCATGGTATTTTTTTAATCCAAAATGCTCAATATTGCCCTACAGTTCTGGAAGACATCTGTGTGTGAATTAGGTAGTGCAGATGCACTCATTAGAGTAAGTAGTGTTTAGGGTGTGATTTGCCTCACCCTACACTTGTTTAAAACGAATTGTACCCTAAACTACATGAGTCATATTGACTAGGTCTCCATTGACGATCATGGGTGCCTCAACATGTAGCTGTCAGGTACTTATGTCATATGGTAGACATCTATAACTAAGCTAGCTGCATCCGGCTCCTAGGATTTGTGCTTCCTCTCATCTCGCTTTATGTCCCAGTACTTAGCCCTGGGCTGGTTATAGGGCTATGAGTAGTGCCACAGTAAGGATGTGCTGTCATTTATCTTGTGTGGTGTAGTGATATCCAATGAAAAATTTAAGGGTACTGCAGAAATTGCATTGCTGTTTAAGTACTGCTCTGTGAGTAAAACGTAGGAACCATGTTTTCTTTAATTGGTCTGGCCACATCTGGAGAAGATGGTGATGTATTTTTTTTTTGTTGGGATTACTACTAGCAGAGTGGTACGTGGTGCTTAAAAAGACTGTTTGAAATGCGTTACCCTCCTTTTCATGGGAGCAGGTAATGTCAATACACAAGGGCTTCTGTGGAAGTGAGTGACATCCCAGTCCTCACTTCAGTCTGTGAGTGTTGTGTGGGTGCTGCAGCACGGAAGGAAAAATGCAATAAAAAGCCAATGATAGGAGAAAAATGCACTCCAAGCAAACAGTAACAGAAAATATCAATTGATTTTAAATGCCTGACACATTCCCTTGAAATCCAGCTACCCTTGATGGCCTTTCTGGCTTCCAAGTGCTGGTTACTATGTCCCAGGGGCCCTTTGGCTCATTGTTCCAATAATCCAGGTCTGAAAGTTCACCTTCTGCAGACCGTATTGAAAGACAAATCGTTCATGGACACCTTCTGGCACTAGACCTATTAGGTGACCTATTACCAAAATAATTTGGCAAATCAAATCTTCTTACAGAAAGGATGGTGAAAAATTGTCATGTCACTGAAAGAAAAGAAACATCGAAATATTTAGGGCTTAACTAAATAAGAACTGAAAATACGAATAAGGAAGAATTGTTTAGGAGTACCTGGGGAATATAACAAGAAGAATGAAAACACAGAAATGAAAATCTAGATTGGATAGCAAGGCGTACTTGTTCCTGAGAGAGATCTCTTAGGATGGGGAAGAGTTCGCAAACTGTACTGTTAGAGATGCTTAGAACCACTGTGAGCATGCATGCTCTGAGGGATATCAAAGGGTATTGTCAAAGAAATGACCTGGATTATCTGATGGTACATTTCCATCTCTGCTAAATTTTGCCAGACACATCTTTTATATCTGCTTGCTAACATTAGCACTTAGTGAGTTAAATTTTGAATTTTTATGGTTACTCATCGTAAATCTTTTGAACAAGCAGGAAAATCTAATTTCCAATGGCAATTACTGTTCTAAGTAAATGTAATACAAACTTGCAGCTGCCACAAGATGCTTTCAGAAAAATCTGAGTTGTTTGCTACCTTCAGTACTTGGCAGCCTTACCCCCTTTTTAAATGCTGGTTTAAGATCTGAATTGTAATCATATAAAAAAAAAAATTGCAACTTTACATTAGCAGCTTTTCTCCAGGCAGATTCCAAGGTTCCAGTCGTGGCAAATAGCTGGAGTGTTGCTGTCAGACCTGGTCCAACGTGGTGATAGGGCGGGAAATGGGAGATCAAGCAGTTGTGAAGACAGATGTAAGCATGCAAAAAATGTATGGACCACAAAGCAGAAAGATGGAGGAAGAGACTGTTGTTAAAATTAGCTGTTCAGATAAGAAAAAGATAATGCTGGTATTGGGAGCTAGTCAGAAGACCAAGACTACTATTTGTTTGCTCTTAAGTTGTGCTAAATAGCACATGAAAAACTATCTCAATAGGACCCTGTCCAAGCAACCGAAAGCAGACAAAAACCCATAAGGGTATAGTCCAAATGATGACTTGTTGCAAATAAAGAAAAAAAGCTGCAGTGTGTTACAATGAGATGGATTTCATGCATACAACTTTTATACTTTAATAAATGAAAGCAGTCTACATCTTTTTGTGAGGTTTCCTAACCCTTTCAAGGTTTTAAGAGGTAACAGAACCTAAAATGCATTTAAACCGAATACTTTTGGCATTCTTTTTATTTGTCTCTTGAGTTATATTTTAGGATTCTGCTGCATGTAAAGGCCTTCAACCTTATTTTTGTACATGAAATCTGAGATTCTCACACATTTGCTTCTGTTTTGTAACTGGTTCTTTAACATAAAACTGTAAAATTTTGATGATAATGCACAAGTTGATAACACTGCAGACCTGTAGTCTTCAAATTTTACCCAAAGATTTTTCTGTACTGTCGTTAGAGATTACTTTATGACATTTTAAGCCAGCTTGCTCTTGACATTTCCTGATTTTTACTCCGTTTCCAGACTAAAAGCAGTAACCCAGGATTAAACTAGGACTGAATTTGAGAGTACATATCAGTACTTCAGGAATTGAAACACGCACAATTTTTAATAAGTAACACCCAAACTAGCACTGCTCATGTTGGAAGATAAATTTAAACCTGATCTTGTTACTGAGATATGTTAACATATAGGTTAGGCAGCAGGGCAGCTTTAACTCTGCACTTCTGTATTGCACATTGAAAAGGAGGTTTCAGTTAACTTGTCACTGCAAATACTCATGTGCCTTGGCTGTAAACAAAAGTTGACCATTTCTTGAAACCTTGCTAATTTCTTTATCCAACTGATTTACTGTGTCAACAACTTTTGACTGCATAGGGTGTTGTACAGAGAGGGGGAAACGCTTGCGTGCAAGATGGGCTACTTGTTAAATTGTGGCTGCAGTAAAGGCAGAGCTGGATGGTTTTTATCTAGGAGATTCCCTCTTGGCATTTCCTGTAGTAACAGGTGTAACATTCAATAATTCTCCTTTCTGTACCTCATATAGCAAAATCTTGGGGAGAGGAATCACAGTAGTGGCATTAAATTTAGTCCTATGGAGAGAGAGAGGCTGTACAGTGGAGGACAAAGGTGGGAACAGCTGTGTGCAAGAGATCTGTTAGGTAGGAGCAGCAGAGAAGAGAGACCTGAGTACACTGGTAAGTCATGGTCCAGTATTGTGCAATGGCAATGAAAAACACAAATATAATCCTAGAGTGCCTTGGAGAAATATTTCCAGGGGAGTGATAGGTGTCAATAGTATTATGCAAAGGGCCAGTGATATGGCCTCATCTAGGTCATGGTGCAGTCTTCTCTGTTGTCATCTCCTGTCTGTCAGAAAACGTGACCTGGTTACGCAGGATGGACTAGAAACAAGTGGCTTATTTAGCTGAGCAAAACAAAATGAGGTAGGAGAGATGTAATTACTCTGCAGGAGTGCTCTAAGGTATAAATGTCAGGCAGGGAGAAGACCTTACTAAGCTGAGGATAGTGCTGGCGTGCACACAAATTTTTATAAATTTCTGATTAATAAATGCAAGATGGGAATTAACATGGGAAATCTAATTCTCAGAAAAGTGGAATTCTGGAGCAACTGCTGCACGGAGTAGTGTGGCCAAGGAAGCCAGCTGGTTTTAGGATAGGTGTAGGCGTGTTTTTGAAGAGGCCTGTGTGACATCGTTTCTTACAAAAGTAGAGAAGGAGACAAAATGAGCCAAGAAGTCTTTCTAGCTTTACATTTGTACCTTCTTCAGATCACCTTGAATAGGGATAAAATACCTGCAAATACCCTTTATTCATGCAAGAGCAAACAATTTGTACTGCTGAAGTTTGACACATGTCGGTGTCCTTGAGCAAAGCTAATGCCACTGACCTTGATGGTAGCTGTCAGGGGAGCCTTGTGGTAAAGCTGGGGACTGTGGGTTTGATTTCTGCATCTCTTAGATGTGTATGAATGATTAATCATCTAAGGCATTAGTGTAAAATTGCAAGAAGTTAGTGCCAGAGGGCTTCAGAAGCTGATTTGCATCATTGTTTAGACACAAATAAAGCTGTCATACAAATGGTGGGAACATGTTTTTAGAGTCAGGTGGAGGTGATCCACCTGCAGGAAGGGCTTTTGGACACTTTGTGGTTTGTTGTTTCTTTCCATCGTTTGTTTTGCAATAATAGTTAAGACTTAGCTGAGGTTAAAGATTCAGATTAGTGGGTGGTGTGCGAAGTTACAAATAGGGAAATGCATGTAACGTGGCAGGTAGGTAGACCCTCAAATAACTATTTTCTTGTTTCTCTTTTTAGATATATAAATACATAACTATACACACATGCGCGTGCACATACTCACGTGCCTTTGAAGTAATGAGGATGAAAAAATAACCTTTATGTTTTTCCTGGCTATATCGTTTAGCCTAATACAGGAGATACATTCTTAGAACATATATAAGATATATTAAAAAGATATATATGTATATTATTTTCTTATATATCCTATATGCCTTAAATCTTTCCATTCAAATAATGCATGCATAGAATAATTCGTTTACATTTTACACATATGAATCTGTCTTTCCGATCTTGGAAAAGGTAGCCTTAGCCCTCGTGTAAAGGTGGCCTTAGCCCTCGTGTATTGTATCCCTCTTTGTAGTTAGTTATTTCGGTGATAAGCCTATAGCTATCTCTTTTTTTTTTTTTTGTAGTTTTCTCCATATTCAGAAATAGTTGTCTTATTTAAGTTTATTTAGTTTTCTTTCCTCTCTGGCTCATCTTTTCTCTGCTCCTGTTTGTAACTGAAACAAACTGTCTCTTGCACCCATAAAAGTCTTACAGTGATCTATTACTTTAGCTGTTCTCAGAGGCAGAAAAAAGACGAGCCAGGACCAATAGCTATGATAACGTCAAAGTATATTTCTAGCAAAGCAACCAGTGCAAATTTAGAATACAGAGATAAAACAGGAAGGTTCAGCTAGAGGGTAAGATTATGCTATTATAGCTGTAGCACTTAATGCCATGCATTTTTGGAAGCAGTTCTCTTTTATTCCTCCAGCATCTTTCTCATGTCGTTCTCTGTGTGTTTGTTGTTGTCAGCATCTTAAGTTATGGTCTTGGAGTATTTTCACTATGTTTGTTGATTTACTTTTGCATGTTGTTTTGGGCAAGATGCTGACTATGAGTGTTTTCTTTTTGCCTAAAGCATTATTTTAGCCATGGGATTGTTTCATTTATTAAAAACAAAACAAAATGAAGTAGTGAAATAGTAGAGAGCTGCCAGCCCGACTCGTTCCAGGAGGCAGCTTCTGGCTATTTCAGATGCAGTCTTGAACCCTAATATTAAGATGAAAGAGAAAAGAGTTTGGATGGAATTGGATGAAATGCATATGAAACCACGTTTTTTTGTTTTGTAATAGAACTTCAGCTAAACCCTTATTCTATCCTGATTAATAAAATATCACTTCAGAGGATCATGAACTTCTTTCATAAGGCTCTGCAATAAAGCTTGAGTGGGAGGATTCATTTCAATAAATAGAATTACATATGCGGGACCATGAAAATATGCAAATGAAGTGCCATTTAAAAACTCATGTTTTGCATCCTAAGACATTTTGAAGCACACTTTCTTTTTTTCATGAGAAGCTGTCATACCATGTTCAAGGGGAAGCAATTACTTTTATTCTTTTTCACTGCTGTTGTTGTCCTGTATCTTCTTTTTCCTTGTCTCTCCGAAGTTAAATGAACTGAAGAAAATGAAAAGTAACCAGTTAACCAGACACTGAAGTGCACAGGTCTGCTTAACAACGACTTATATTCTCATTGAGTGTATTTGATATTTTAGTTCAAAGGCTACATGTCTTTGGGTGGGTGGGTGGGGAATGAGCAAAGGTGTTCATTTAGATAAGATGTCTGCTTACTTTGCTTTTCTTCGATGTTAATGGAGCTCATTAATATTACCTTGCATTGAAGTGTGTGGAAATTATACTTTGGACCAATAAATCAGTGCCTCTGAAGGTAAAGTGATACATATTTGTAAAGTGATACATATTTGTGGCATACACAAGAAGAAATGACAAAATATTATATGTATTTTTCTAATGCTTTAACTGAGAGTACAATGTGTGGAATAGGTAGGAAGAAGAATTTAATCACGGAACATGTTAATGACTTATTCAGATCTCTTTCTTGGTTGAGAGAGAAAGCAGATCAATTTTGTTCATATTTCGGTTTTGTAAAACTGGGGTTCTGTGGGATTGAAGTCAAATAGAAATGATTCTATGGTTATGTTTTTAAACTCTAGATGGAAATGGTTTTGTGTACCAGAGTCGTCTCAGAGTATAGTGCTGCAGGTGTCACTTCTGTTCTCCTCCTCTACCAACTATTTTGAGTTGTACTTTTTCCCCATTTGATGAAAATAGGTTTGGTGGCCATTGCATATTAAGAATTTTCCTCTCTGGCTCTGTTACCATTTCACATGTTTTTTCCTTATGTCTTACATTAGTTGGCAGTTTTAGCAAGGAGACCTGGAACTGGAGGGCTGTGGAGGCTGTTTAACAACCTCTGTATTTGCAAGCACAGTTCTCCTCTGCTTGTTGGCATGACCATGGCTGCAGGAGCTGTTTTGGTGGTGCCCCAAATAAAGGGAATATTTCATTCACTGATGCTATAATTGGATGTCTTTCCCCATCAGTAAATCCACACAATTTTGTTAAATGTGGGCTTGTAGCTATGTACAAATTAGCTCATTCAATAACGTGCACAAAATGTCACATAAACCTTGGCAGCACTGGGTTCTTGTCACTTGCACTGTTTCCCACTGGGCTTTTAATAGTAAAATTAACTGGAGCTCTGTTAATTATATTTTTTCTATGCATGGAAAAACAGGGCTACAGTAAATGGCACTACTGTTGTCTGTCTGTACGCTGAAGATAGTCTAACCATTGTCTTGTATCTAGAAAGTTATCTGTGGAAAAAACAGTAACTAAACCCACATTTTTTTTAATAATGTGAAAGCATCTGTTCTTTGGAAACAGGGAGCCAAAGTGCTTTTTTCCTTGGTCCTCTTACCAGGAAAGGTGACCTACTTTGGTAGTGATTTTTTTTTTTAAGTATTTTTGACTGGAAAGCACATAAAACGTGTTGAGTTTTATAACAAGTTTTCCTTTCTGCATGCAAGAAAGAAACCTCCGTTTTCTTTTCCAACGATAAAAATGGTATTTAAGTTGTTTGTAGTGTATTTAGCATCAGTGGTGCTCTCTTCCTCCCACTTCAGAGATGTCTAAGAGTTTCAGGGGGCATAGGAAAGACCTTGACCCAAACTTGCATGAAATTGTGACAGACTAAAAGTTTTGTGGCGGTGGCCTATGCTCTGGTTCTGTCTTTGCTAAAATGTTCATTTTGTGTGTGTCTGACATTCGTGGGTAATAGTGTTTGAAGGAAGAAAAGAGGATTGAAAGAGCATGCACCAAAAGTAGGCAGAAAGGATAAGTGAACTGAAAGGGTGATGCATTTTGGAGAGAGGGTTAAGACTCCAAGATTGCTTTTAAAAAACCAGTATTTGCTGACTTAGAATTGCAAGAGATATTTAAAAGTACTTAAAGCATTTCTTCAGCAGTCTTAAAAGTATCTGACTCCACTTGTGGGCTGCATGCAAGCTCTAATTGTAGTCTGTTGCTGTCATCGTTATCTTTAATTGTGTAAACTTGATTTATTTGAGAAACATTTGGCCATAGAAGGAGGCCTCTGAGGCCTCACCTCTGAGGTCAGGCAAAGGCACACTGAAGCTACATGCTCCTGTAGCTTTACATACAAAAAAACTCATTTTGCAGTTTCCTGATTATTTTTTTTCCCCCAAAGTATTTCATTTGACAGTCTTACCATTCTTACGGTGTAGCTGTTTTAAGTTGGTGGAAATTAACTGAAGGTTGGGTGCCCTTTAGGCCACTGTTGTCTCAATAGCACTGAGTTCATCTGTCAGACTGAGGGAGAGCAATGAAGGAGAGACGTGGTCATGTGCTGGGTCATATACCCTGTGGTGGACACTGTTTTACTCCCCTGATTTTGGTGCATTCAGTTGAAGTGCTGAGGAAGAGTCAATGACCAGAGAAACCATTTAAATATGTCAAGTTGCAGAGAGCTTCTTGGGGCATTCAAGGAGAAGCAGCTGAGATGCTTCTTTCTAAATGAATTACAAAAACATGCAGGAATGAGTAAACCAGCTCTGTTACTTTAATTATTTTATCCCTAGTGTCTTAATTTTTTGCATACTTATTATGGCAGTTGACCAGCTTTCTCTGTGGCAGCCTTGCCACTCCAAGAGTATTTTCAGCAGGGCAAGCAAAATCCTTAGACTGGGAAACCGGTTAATGGAGGGAGATTGTAATGAGAGAGGAGGCGGCTGTTTTAGCTTCTAGGCTTACAACTTGCAGCCAGACTTGAATCTAAAGTGTAAGAAAACAATGACAATTTGCCACCTCTTTGTGGGTCTGTTGGAAATCATTTCATTCTGGTTCATTTTGTAGCAGACAGACACCCCTTGCAAAAGAAATTACCCTGGAGGCACTGTAGTAGCATGAATTGAGATGTCCAGAAAATATCAGTCTGTCCGTCTTGGCTCTGATAGTTTTGGGTTCTGTATCCACAGGACCTGACAGTTTGATCCTGTGGGAAATTAGCAGTTTAGAAGGGAAGGCAGCAGCTTCAGCACAAAGGAAGCTCTCTGGCTCCCTAGGCACCCCCTCACCTTGCCAGTGTTAACTCCTGAAGGGGCTTCTCAGATGTTCTTCTGTTCGTTCCCCTGGTGCTTAGCAGTTTGGATAAAAATCACACCCAGCTCTTGAATTATCTTTCAATTTCACTTCAACAAAATTTGAGAAGAGCTCTTGGAAAGGTCAAAACCCAGCCCTTGATTGAAGCTGGAGAGTGCCTGTGAGGTGCACAAGGAACCCCTCATTGTCTGTGGTGTTGCCATCCATGAAGTCAAAGCTTCACTAAGTACTGGCTGCCTCTGATGTTAAAACAAACAAACAAAACAAAACCAACCCCCCCCCCCCCCAAAAAAAAAAAAAAAAACCCAAGAAAACAAAACAGAGACCAACGACCAACTGAACAGAATGAAGCTGGTGGTGAGTATGGTGATAAATGCCTAATCAAGTGATTTGGGATTGCTGGAAAAGGACTTTTCCACTGCCTATAGTGAGCAGTTTGTAATTGCTAAGAGCAACAAGGTGACAATGTGTCTGCTTTTACCTGGAGCACTCAGTGTTTCATCTGTTTTATGATATTCTGTCTTTGGTAACCCAGCGACCTCACCATCTGTGTCCATATGTATTTACTAAGTTTGGCTTTTGTGTGGGTGTGTTTTCTGCTCAAACGTTGCTGCCTTAGATCTTAAGCATTCATTGCTAATGCTGGAATCTGATCCAAGAAATGTCTTTTTACCTCTGTAGAATGCTTAGTGTACAAAACTTGAATTACTGCTGACAAAATGTTTACCTAATGGAAATCGGTATTCTCTTCCTGGATTCCTAAGGATGAGACCTTTGAAAGAAACATCTGAAATATTTAATAAGAATTGTTATTCGTTGTTAGTTCACTAAGTTTGCAAGCAGCTGAACAAATAGTCGAATCATTATAAAATGGCTCTATAATTCACAGAGAAACCAAATGCTGAAAGGTGCATTTGTTTGGGGATATCGGGATGAGAATTTTTTTATTTAAAGAAACTGTTTATGAAAACTTGTGTACAAGGTATCAGTAAGGATTTTTATTGGGTTCCTGGTGGTGTGTTTATCAAATCCAGAGATGAAGACCTAGACTAGCTCCAGTATTGCAATGCACCCACCCAACATATTACCTTGATTTAAATTCTTTTGCTGCCTCATTGAGGGCAGGTATTTGAACTTAATCCTGTGACATCAGGTGCATGTTGTCACAGCTGGGCTCCTGACTTCTGTTGCCTTTTTTTTTTCCTTCCTCCCATGACTTTTTTTTTTTTCCCAAATACCTTTTCTGTTTTGTGGAATGAAACAATATGTCAAAACCATTACATTTTTTAGAAAAGCAATCTTGTTTATCATCCTTATTATGGGACCGTTGCAGCAGTGGTGTAGGAACTTAATTTCTTTCTTTCTTACAGTAAGATCAAGGGGCTGGGAACTTAAGCGTTTGTGGTTTTTTTTTTTTTTTTTTAAATTCATATTCCAGTCTGATGACTTCTTGATCTTGGAAATTTTTCCAGAAACATCACAGGAAACAGATTCTCTTCTCTGTGGCTTCCTAGCTGAAAGTGGAAATGTGTAGCAAACCATTTAGGTGCACGTCCGAAGCTGTCCTCCAGATCTTGGCAGACATAGCAGGTCAACTAATCAGGGAGCTAATTGAGGCTATCACTAATTGTTTACTCAGGACTGCAGAGAAGAGCTTGGAACAGAGCAAGTGTTCCCACATAAGTAACAAGTGATAGGACAAGAGGAAATGGCCTCAAGTTGCACCAGGGGAGGTTTAGGTTGGATACTAGGAAAATTTCTTCACCGAAAGGCTTGTTAGGTATTGGATCAGGCTGCCCAGGAAAGTGGTTGAGTCACCATCCCTGGAGGTATTTAAAAGACGGGTAGATGAGGCACTTAGGGACATGGTTTAGTGGTGGACTTGGCAGTGCTAGGTTAACAGTTGGATTTGATGATCTTAAAGGTCTTTTCCAACCTAAATGATTCTATGATTCTATGTTGGAAGAGCAATATATCGAGGAGAGATGGGTTAAAATTGTGTAGGAAGAGCCTCGGGCAAATGTGGTGCTCAGGAAGGAGAGGAGGGATGGAGGAGCACTCTTTTTCCCATCAGGTCACATGTTGAATTTGGCTCACTGTGACTTTTAAGGTAACGCTCTCATAAAAATTGGACATTCCCATTTGGTTTGGCTAATGCTTTCATGCTTTGTCTAACCTACCCCCGACTCCAGAATGACAAAAGCATTGTTGCGCTGAAGCAGGTAAAGCTTTCGGGATCTTTCACCCCCGCTTCTTGTCCTAATTAAAGCCAGAGTGCTCTCTTTCTCTTAGGTTCATACAGAAAGAAAATAAAATTTTCCAGAGTTCTGTAATGGAAATAAACTCTCATCTATTACCGTGGAAATCAGGTTAAGTAAAAGCAGGGGCTCTTGGCCTGTTTTATGCAGGTTCCTTAATCGTGACTTCCATTTCTGCTATTACTTTGGGTCAGAGCATGAGTAGCCAGGCCATGGGTATGGAATTTGAAATTTATTTTTTACACATTGCTGAAATAAAAGCTTCTCCTTGCTGAAAAATTAATTACTGAGTGTTCCAGCACCTTATAAGATATTTATACGTTCTCCTGAGTCCTGTCTCTTCCTGTTTCAAAGTGCTGTCTTGAGAGCAGTTCAGGCGAGAGAACTGCTCAGCTGCACTTCATAGTCTTCCTCTCTGCCAAGGAGTCTCAAGACAGCACTCAAAAACAAAGAGACATACTCTAGGGAAAGTATGAATATTAGATCACTCTGGTTTAATCATTTGGGATACAGTGGCCTCAATTTATGTATCTGACGTTTTGGGGGTTTTGTTGTTGTGGTTGCTAAAGTGCATCTCAAAATTGTTAAATCTAGAGTTCTTAAAGGCATTGGAAATCCCAGATGGGGTAGTGCTGTTGTGGTACTGTCGTCCAAGGTCTGTGTCCAATGTGTAAAGAATTTGATGACAAAATTAGTTGTCTCTCACTTTAATGACTTTTTGTAGTGTTTTCATTGTGGTTTTTTTCCCCCGTTGTCTTTGAAATGGAGAGAAAAGAATAATTTGCTGGTTTTGCTTCATTTGGGGATGCACAGGATAGACGGTGGCCTGATTAAGTAACATCCTAGAGTTGCTTGTTCTTAAAGGGGAAATAGTTGCTAGCATCAAATCTGTTATGTAAAGAGGGGGCCCTCCAATGAAGTGGGTCAGAATATTTGTTCTGGCTGTGTTGGAGTGCCAGCATGTGAATCTGTGTACTTCGTCGGTGCTGCTGTGGAGCTACTTGGCTCAGCTATGTTCATAAAGCTGTTTTTCCGTGTTGTAATCCAAATGTTACCGCTAACGTGCCTTGCATTTGTTACTCTTGACTTTCTTCGTGGTTTAGCTACCTTAGTGCCTCCTCTGAATGAATGAGAAGCTATCATGAGTTTCCAGCATCTGAACTGTGTAATACAATTATTCCTTTTCTTTGAGAGGCTAGTGCAGACTTCAACAGGAGGTGAAAAAAAAAAAAATTGCATCTGATGAAGTTGATATGTTTGTTGGATTCCATGTACTGAGCTCCATGCAGCAGGATGGACACATCAAATAAAGACCACAACTCTACCGGCAGTGGTGGTAGTAGTAAAGTGATGATGTACAAAATATGTCTTTTGGAAGCAGTGTATGTGTAGAGCTAAAATGAAACCTCTCATGAAATACCTCATTATGGTAATTTACGGAAACATGAGGATTACATCTTGTTCTGTGGAGAAGCAAGGAGACAGAACAATGCCACAGGTTAATAGGTCCCTCAAAGCCAATTTTAAATATGAGGAAAACGCTGTAGACCATCCTTTTTCATTTATTATGCCTGGCTGGGCAGGCAGCGTAAGGTAAGACAGCTTCTGTGTGGTAGCATTTGAGCCTATGAGGACAGAGCCACGCCGCTTCTGGTGGGTCTTAATGCTTTGAAGCCTGATGAAGTAGTGATGCTCTCTATAAATGAGCACAGGGGCACTGGGGGAAAGGAAGCACATGCAGATGGACTGCAGGGGTACAGGGGGACAGCTTGCTCCGCTTCTCAGGTTACTCCATTGCTGCGGCAAGTGCTCTCCCAGGGCGGGCAGCTGAAGGAAGTGTGTATGAAGTACAGCCAGAGTCTGCGCTGATGTTCCCAGCTGCACCTTCAAAGTAACTGTCTTGACACCTTATGTAAGAGTGGAGGGAAACTGAGGTTGGTGGCCTTTCCTGCTCCGAGGTGGTGCAGGGAATGTCACCTCAGGACATTCACATTTTGTCTCTGTCTCCTTCAGGTCATCTGTGCAAGAGGATCTTTATAAGTAATGTGACATAAGAATAGGTATAGGAGGATCCAGGAGGCTGCTTAGTGTGCACGTTTGTTGCTGACCTCAGTGTCCATCTGTGCCTGCCTTGGTTCCTGGGTGGTATGTGGGGAAGCTGGGGACCCCTTTTAAAGCTAACGGGTCTTTTAGCTTATACAGAAGTTTGCCCTGTGCGTGTATCCCAGTGAAAATGCTCAAAGTCCTCAGGGAGAAGCAGCTGACACTACTTATTTGTATGCAAGGCAGCTGAAGCATCAGTAATACTAACAGCGTCAGTGGTCTTGGTAATCTGTCTGGATCTATCAACAGAGCCTTTGAGAGCAAAACTTCAAAGAAGTAAGTGCAAAAGGCTTGTGTTACAGTCTCTGGGTAGTGAATGCATCGAAGGTCATTTGAGGTGTTTGACATCGTGGTGATGCTGGGGACAAAGGGTGGCTTTGTAATATTGGGAATGGGGAGGGAGGTTTGATATTTTGAGCCGTACAGGGTACTGTACTGTCCTGCTGCCTTCCGTATCATCTGTGCTTTTTCTCCCTATAGGTCACACTGCTGTCTCTGTTCTGTCACCTGCCTTTTTAAGTTACTGTGTCTTTATTCATGGTTTTGGGTTGTTTGTTTGTGCAAAAGCCACGTTTGGATACCTTGTTATTGCTGATTGAACTAACATCATTGACATCAAACTTGCAATATGAAGCTACAGAGGAAATTAAGCATGTGGCATGCAGCTTATTCTTAGTTTCCTCTACTTTTTTTTTCATTTTAATGATTTTGGGAGTGCTGAACTAAAGTGGCCAGTAGCTTTCAGTATGTAGTTTAGTCTCAGACAAAATTAATATCTCGCTTTAGCCTACTATAATTCTGGAGGAAAGTAATTTAGTGGTAATAATGTTGAAGAATCATAGCTAAATTTGCTGAATTGGATGTGCCTCTGTAGAATGGGGCTTTCTTTCTAACTAATGGGTTCAAATTAAAATGAAATAAATACCCATAATATTTCTAGGGATTTTACTGTACATAGTAATTTCATAGACTACTGAAATGCAGCCACTCTTGGTTGAATAAGTATAGAGTTCAAAGCTGAAAGCTGCTTAATATTGAGAGCTGAAAGTGTTCTGTATGTGAAGATGCTGTAGAAAGATTCGGCTGGATCAAAATGTAGTAACTCAAATAGGAATTTGTCCCAGATGTTGGGACTGATACCTTTACTATAATTAACAAAAATAAATATTCAGTCAGTAGCTGACATTAAAGTCTGAGAGCTGCCTTAATACCATACTGAGCAGGGGATTTGATGTTACCCAGTGTATTACCAGCACAGGTTCTGAAGCACACCGCATCTACTTCGGAGTTCTTGCACATACTAATTGGACTTTTCCTTGCAAAAATGCTAATTCAGATTTGGCTGTCTTTAGGATTGTTAATGGCTTAACCCAAAGCTAATTAAAGTCATTGGATATGCTCCCCTTGCCTTCAGCAAACTTTTGATCAGAACTTGTGCTAGTACAAATGAAAAGGGTTGCTGGATTTTGCCCTAAATAATTTTCTTGTAAATGAAGAAAAGTGTGTGTGTATGTATGTATATTTTGATGTAAACTGAGCTATATTTATCCTTGAGTGTCAGCTGTAAATGAAAAGAAGTTCAGAAAAGTGAAAAAGTTAAAGTCCTTTTTTACTGAGAGGCCAGCTCAGGTATGGTAGGAACCAGCGTATTCTTGTGGGGTTTTTAAAGTTAGGGCAATATGATTGTTAAAACCTGAGATCTGCCACTGCTGTGACAGGTAGCAAGGAAGGTAAAGCTTGATCAGTGGAGAGCTTCAAGTCTAAATAGCACAGTCTACCAAGATGATCAGGAGCTTAGAGCACGTGTCTCATGGAGGCAGGCTGCGGGAGCTGGGCTTGTTGAGACTGGCAAAGAGGAAATCTAATAGCAGCCTATAGAGGATTGAAGAGTAATTGCAGAGCTGATGGAGCCAAGCACTTCTCCGTAATGCCAGATGATATAACAAAGGACATGGGCCATGAATTACAGCTTGGGAAGCTCAGGTTGAATGCTAGGGAGGGAAAATTTCGATAGGAGAGCAGTGCTGCACTGACTGAGTTACCAGAGGGGCAGAACCTGATGCCTGAGGAGGTTTTCTGACCGTGGCAGCTTGTTCTGGAAGGGACTGTGGCTGAAAGGCTCTCCTGTGCTCCCTCCTGGCCAACCTGGTTCTCTAGGTGCACTTCTGAAAACGGTCAAAAGGGACTTGTGAAAATAAAGGCTGTAGCCCTTTGTACTACCTTTTGCATATTCTGTCTCAGCTTGTGGGAAGGGGCTGGCAGCTGCTGGTATCACTCTATGGCATCATTCTAATTTGCTTTATTCAATAAAATTGTTCTACATTTGATTATTGAATCCTTCTAGAAGTGTCCAGCAGTAATATAAATTCTCTCCATGATTTTGCAGCAGAAGACTGGGCCAATTTTTTTTTGTTGTTTTAAGCGTAAATCCTCTATATGTAATTTCTGAATATTAATATGATAGGAAATTAAGCAGGAAGAGGAAATTTAAGAAGAGTAACCATTGGACTATTAGATATAAGCAGTACAGAAAATGTCCTCTCTTAGTAAAGGCTGCATACATATGTACAATATTCATATTTTTGCATGTATAACATAAAGTTGTGTGCATACATATGCATGTGTATATGTCTGGTTTTTGCATAGGTACAGTATATGAATATATGTGTGCAAGTGTGTAGGGTTTATCGTATTTGAGAAAAGAGGGAGAAATATCCCATGATGTAGGTAGTGGAGAGAAATTTCACAGATCTGGGATTCTGTTTTTCTTACTTCAATTCAGTTGACTTCACTCTGCCTCAGTACGCTCAATGAAAAATATCAAAAGCACTGCTTTTCCTGTATCATTGCCTTCCTCTATCAGTGACTTCTTGCTAGTACAGTTTGCCAGAAGACAGCTCATGTTTTGTTTTTGAGAAGGCTTTGGCATTTCTTTCTGTTCTGATGCCAAGGAAAACCAAGACACTATAAAAATATCAAAAATGAAATGAAGATGCTCCTCTAGAGTTGCTATCCTGGAATTAAAATAAAGTCATAATCATGTTGCACAAAAGCATTTCTGCACTTAAGTAGTATAACTTAAGGCAATAATAAAGTTCTTGTAAGTTTTGAAGTATCAGATAACTTATTAGGTGAGTATCCCGTCCTGGCTAAAGCTTGCCCTAAGTCCCAGGTGTGGTTTCCACTGGCCCTGCAGGCAGGCACCTTGGGAAGAGTCCAGGGTCAGCACTTCTGGAGGAGCTCTGCCCCTCGGCACAGCCCCCTTTTTGTTCTTTAATCACCAGTATAAACTTGCATTAATAAACTGAAGACATCGCTCACTAGCCTTTAACCTATCATTTTGCTCTGTCATTAGCTAAACTAGTCAGTTCCTGCTGTGCATACGACTTTTTCTCATTCTACAGCCTCTTGTCTATGGCCACTTCCCTTCATTCTCTTTCATTTGATATTTCTTTTTGCCCTGCCTTACTTAGCTTAAAAGCCTTAATTTCTAAAGCATTTAAAAAAAAAAAAAAAAAAAAAAGCAGCTCTGCAGAAGCCTGTTAGCATTACTACATCCCCTCTGGCATCCTGTGTGTGTATTTTCTACCTATTCTTTAGAAGAGGAACGTCCTTTCTCCCTGTGCCTGTGCAGCACTTAGCCTAATGGCCCATGACTTGAGCTCAGTCCCAGTTCTGAGTTTGGCAGAGAAGAGCCCCATCCCAAGGGGAGATGCTTATAATACTTTAATTACAGCTGTCTTTTAAAATCAGAGTAGCGTTCACGTCCTGAGAGTCGTAATGTTTTTGATTTCTTGAGATGCACATACGGTTTATCACGTAGATATAATTTTTAAAGCAAAACAAAACATTCTTGTATTCCTATAGAACTAGAAATCAAACGAAAGAGTAACTGAAATCCTGATTAACAAAAAAGCTTACATTCTTTCTGCTACACAGATTTAAAACATAGCTAATTTGTTTGTCTCCTGTCTAGTGGTGACAGAAATCTGAATATTTAAGTGACTTTGTGCTTCGAATAACTAAGGTTTGTGGAACTGCAGTTTAAAGCCAGTGGAGCAAATGGTTGCAGCTTACTGGGATTAATTGACTGTATTTCTGAACCAGCATTTTGGCTTCTGGAGCTGACCTCTACCAGCTATCTCCTCTTCATCATACTCCCTAGTGGTTTGCAGCCAGCAGGTGTATGAACTCCACTAGGTCTTAAATGTTCTTAACTGCTGAGTCCTTGCTCTTCGGTGGCAAATACCATGAAATGAGCAACACTTTATATTTCTAAATGAGAACTTGTGCTCTAGAAGAAAATAATAAATGTTTCCCCTGTAGTTCGGGCTGGGCCTGAACTGTCTTGAGGTGCGCAAACAGGAAGAGGAGACGATGCTGAGTTCCAAGCGCTGCTTTCTGTTTTTTTCTTTCCCCCTCCAAGTATTGAATTATTGGTGGAAATTTCTACTGTGACAGTGTTTGAGTTCAAAGTCCTCTGGTCAAACTTCTGCGAGTTCTCCTTCTGCTGAGGTTGCCCTCCATGTTTGCATGTACTTTACAATAGGTGGTTAAAATCTCTGTTTCTTCCCAGTCCATCGCTCTCCCCTGTGACTACCAAAGGTAGCAGTTCTGATGGTAAGTAAGGTGTTACAGTGTTGGTGTTATGACTGGCTCTCAGATACACAATGGCGACCCCACCAAATCAGGCCATTCAGGTTAGCACTTGCTTAATGAAAGTGAAATACCTTTTTTTCTTATTTACCCTCTCAGTGCCAGATTCAAAGCAATTATATACAGGTTGAAGGCTGTATATATAAATGTGTTGAACTGTTTATTTTTACCAGTGTGTTGAGCTCTTTCCATCCAGATTAGCTATCTTCATTTCTGCTTCATTTGAGGAAAAAAAGAGTGTCAAATAACTAAATCAGAGAAGGAAAAACCCCACAACCTGATAAAATGCTATTTTCAGGCTTCTGGAGTGGTGTTTGTAATTCTGTGGGAGCTGGAGCCATTTGAAAGATAAGACTTTCAGTTTTCATGACTTGGAAAACTATCAGTGCTGCTGTTTTCCTGGAATACTGAGTTGATATATATTTAAGTAGCTAAAACTGGCCCTCTCCCACCATGTTTTAGCCAATTAATGAAACAACATTAACCTTACTTTGGTATGGACTTGCGAGTCAGTGAACTCAAGCACTTTCCTGTGTTTTGGTTATTAATCTTAAAAGAAATTTTTCCATTATCAAGGAGATCAGTATTTCATTTTAATGTTTATAGAAATGCATCAAGAAATCCCTGGAGAACAGAAAATGGGAGGACTTTTAAGTCATTGATAAATCCCTTTTCAAACTTTAACACGGTTTACTAAAGATTCCTGCTTTGTAGTCCACATTACATAGGCTAGATTGTTATTTTTGAAATAATGATGTCTTTGCCTCTATTGTCCTAATTTATCTGAAATCTTATTGTAGGATATCTATAGGAGATTTATTAACAATACCTGAAAGAAAACAGTGAACTGCAGACAATATATTTTTTTTTTAATTTGCTTGTATCTGAATGAGTCTGAGTTTACCTCAGGAGAATTGGTGCAAGCAAATTACGTTCCCAGCAAGTTTCCTGCTCGTCTTGCTTCAGTCATCCTTAGAGGAGAGAGCTTGGCATCTGAACTGCAGAGCTTACTCTAAACACTTCGGGTGGCAACTTAAACTAGCAGCAGAGCAGAAGACGTGAAGGTTGATCCTGTAGCCAGAATTTTAAAACACCACTCTGAAAAACTCAGCCCCTAAGTTTTTACTTAGAAATCCAGGTATTGTAAAGATGTGATGCCTTGGAGCCCTCAATGAATTTAGAAAGGAAACTCTTGAGTGTCATTTTTGAAAATCAGAACTCTTAAGGTCTTGGTGTCTAAATAAATGCTTCAAAATTGGCAAATTCAAATAAAAACAGTATTTGTAACCATCCAGTTGGCATACTGCATAAATAAAATATGCTGGATAAATCTGTTCGCTACCATGCCAAATAGCTACAGTGCTAGCAACACATAGTTGTTGTCAGCTGTTTGGACTCCTGCATAGTTTGAAATGTCAATGCATTATTGCTGAATAGTGCAAGGGGAAGTATTTGTTCAGAGTCCCACTCTAAAAGTGTACTTTAGAGAGAGAGGGAGAGAAATGTCAAGATCAGATGGTGGATACCATAGGATTTGGCTAAGGTGCTTGACATCTAATGATGCCTTACAGTTATATTGATTATTTTTTTGCTTCTGCCAAGGAGTGTCAGTGTCCTTGCCTCGATTCTTGCTGAGCAAGCAGACCAGTTTGAAGTGTACTTTTCCCCTTTTTATTTCACCCCTTTGCTTTTGTTACTAATTCTTTGCCCTTATCTCAACAAAACAAGTGCATAAGGACCTCAGACCTGTTAAGAAGGGAGAGGAAAGCCTGAAATATTAGCAGTTTTTGAGATCTTTAAACTTTTAAGAGGAAGAATGATATTTTTAGCATATTCCAAGATTACCATCATCGGATGAAATGCCGTCTAGTTCATTCTCCTCTGCTGGTGTCTGAACGCTGTCTGATGTCAGCCTCACCAAGGCCATGAGAGTGCTGCCAGTTATTGCTCTAGCACGCAAGTCAATGTGGAAACTGTGTCGTTGCAATTTTTTGGTTTGCAGATTTTGCCAGAGCTGCATAGATGGGTACTGAAAAGACGTAGAAATGACAATGCCTTGGTCTGAAAGCCTTGACTTTGGCCTGGTTGTTCCCATTCAGAGACCTGGGTGTAATATGGGAAGTTGTTGGGGTCCTCTGCCAGGGGCCGGGTAAAGAAAGGAGGATTAATTTCTCTTGTATTCTCTAAAATTCCTTATACTCTCAACGTGGTCTTTCATGGTGAGGAAAGTGGCATTTTCATCTGCCATTGGCAGTCTCTGAAAATAGAAAGGTCTATTCCTCAAATGAGATTTCTTTTGCTTATGTTTCTTTTGGTGACTCTTCCTTCAGGATTTTGAGATTGGAGATGGACAAAGCAAAGAATGCTTCATAATTTAAAAAAAAAGTTCATGTTGATGCACATCCTGTTTTACCTTATTATATGGCAGCAACTTGAGAGGAACAAGTCATCACGTCAAAAATCTCTTCCACCAGAAAGGTGGAAAGCTGTAGCTGAAAACATGTCTGCATGTATTTGACCCTGGTTTCTTACAGCAACAAGTCTTTTATAAACTTTTCATTGTGAAGCTGGGATCATAATCCTTCCTAAATCAAGCAATGAATAAATCTCTGTTCAAATCCAGTCTGTCACCTTTGAAAATACTGCCTCCAAGTAGTTTACCTTGTGCTGGACATGCCATGAAGCCGGGGGGGGTGGGGGGGAAGATTAGCCTTCCTCTACTGTTTGAAGAAAAGAACAAAGTCCTACACTGCATGCTAAGGGAAAGAATGGGGATTGTGTAAAATAGGTCAGAGATGTATTTAATTTTAAAAGGCTTGGGTTGAGAAAGGAGAGAGAATAAAATTTTCCATAACGGCAATCAGGTAACCCTGAAGTGTAGTGGTTATGAAATAATTACACCCCAGAGGGATTAGAGGCATCCACCATAGCCTGCTGCCTTCTAATGCCTCGGGGATGTGATTAACTTATGATAATTAAAGCTCTTATAGTGGAAATACAGTATGAACATGGAGAGTCTGAAGAAGTTTCAGGGTTGTGGCTCAGTACGTCTAATGTTCGTGTTAACCTATGCTGTTTGCTCATCTGTAAACATCCTCTTTCTTTATACATGTTTCCTTGTTGTTTGACCCTTAGTGGGTGGCATCATAAATGAGTATGTTTCCTGGGACCTGAATGATTTGTTCACTGCCTTGGGTTACATTAACATGGTGCTCCTGCTTGAGTGATTATCTGAAATGCAGATACCCTTGATAAGGACTCTTAATAGCTTCACTACTTGCCAGTTTTAAACAGCATGGAATCATAGAATCATAGAATCATTACGGTTGGAAGAGACCTCCAAGATCATCGAGTCCAACCGTCAACCCAACACCACCATGCCCACTAAACCATGTCCCTAAGCGCCTCATCTACCCGTCTTTTAAATACGTCCAGGGATGGGGACTCAACCACTTCCCTGGGCAGCCTGTTCCAATGTTTAACCACTAATGGAGGTGGTCTTCAGGACAGTAAAGCTGTGTAAAGCATGTAAGTGCTTAGAGAGGACAATTTCTGGGCGGCGCTAACTTCTGTAAAGTTCAGTTGGTACTAAATCAGAAATGTCCCCATTCTCATTTACTTTTCGTCTGGTGTGGGTGCATGTATAAGTGGAGGTCTGTCACTCCCCATGTGCAGTCCTATGGAATGTTTTGCAGCCTGCTCTCTTCACCAGAAGTGCTCCCATCAGTTTTCTCTCAACTCTGAGAAAATGATTCCAAAGAAAATCTTTTAATTTTTCACAATACTAAGAATGCTAAAACCAGGGGAACCTTGTCTTCACAATAAAGGTGTGGTGAAGATATTAAGAAATCTGATTGTTGAGAATTTAAATTGCGGTAGCTATGTTACGATTATTCTCAACCTAGATATTATGTTCCTTTTCTGTAATTTCATATAATCCAATTGCAATTGGATAAACTCATCTTAGACAAGGAAGTTAGTGTGGAACACGAGTGTCAATATGAAAAGGATTGCCATTTGAAAATCAGTTTTCTGGATTTTTTTCCTAGGTAGGTAAGTTCTTAGACTCTTGAAACCTTCTTTCTACTTCATACAAAACATGTGTATGAAATATGAAAAGAGAAATACAATGGTCTCAAAGTACAAATTTTCCATACATGAAAGTCTGTGAAACACTGTTTCTGTTTTTACATTTGCATTACACCAAAGAACCTCAGCCCAACCATCAGCACAACAGAAGTGCAGTGGGCATTAGCAGTGGCTTTATTCATCTGGTGTTGTCCATATACTCTTTTGAAGAGGCATCTTAGTTACTTTTACCAAGAGAAAAGTGATGTATTTCAGACTATGTAGTGGTGCAAGACATGTCTTACCTATGTGTTTTTACTTCAGTGACTGTGAATTAGTGTTTTAAGTTTTTTGTGTCTTAACCACCATGGATATTGTTGGTAGTATTATGGGTAGTAGCAGATTTACCAGAAGCACATATTTCTCAAGAGGACAGTTTGGGGACGGATTGCTCCCCCAAAGGCTATGAACAGATTGACCATAGAAATTTGATGTTCTCTATCATGTGTAGCAGTTGGGTTCATCGGCACTATGTCAAGTACTGGGCTCTGCCTGCTAACTGCCAGTCAAACCTTATGGGGGACTTCTTTGGTGACTCGTGTCTGTTGTGAAGCTGTCATCTATTCAGAGAAGAATAACTGATGATTTTCTTGTAACACTGAAGATGCACTGCCATGTCTGCTGACCTCTGCTTAACCTGCTGAGGATGGGGTAGTCATGCTTAGTAAGTTGCAAGATTTACTTATTACTTCTGCTTCAAATGTAGGCTAATTTCCCTGTAAAATCTGTGTAAGCAAGATTCAGGTTTAGATGCTCTTGACTACTGCAGAGTTAACACTACTTTATTCAGAAGTGTTTTTGTGTTTAAGTTTAGTGGATTTCTCAAGAATGTGTTTTGCAGAGATGCAATCTAGCCAATGACGAAACCTCACTATCTTACGTTACCCTTCCTTTTTCCTTGATCTAATTAAGTACTCTGACCTGTATATATCCCTAAGTACAACCAGGCTTCTGCGTATATATGCAGAACAACATGTTTCTATGCTTATTTGTGTTTATTTACTATGATATGGGATATCCATAGTTTCTTGAAAAGATGTTTGTATCCGTTGTTTGTCTTTGGAATGGTGGCACTTCCTTATTTGCGGGTTGGTTGGGTAGATGATAGTCCTTTCACTCCTTGGACTGTCAGGAAGAAGGGTATGAGAGGCATAACTTCCTACAGAGCTGAGGTACGCTGGTTGTTATCAAGACTTCAAGAACTTGGACTTGTCACATCATTATTATATCTTTTTTTTCCCCCCCCCTGTTACTTACTTGTTGCTTACTGTTAGTATTGGAGATATGTTGAGATCACTGTGAAGAACTCTTTGAGGTTTTTTTCTATTTTAAAAAGGATGAAGATATTGTTCCTACTTTGCTCCTTCACCCTTACAGTGGAGACCACCAAAATGCCTGAAATTTAATACCTACGGAGTATCGTGCTTATGCCTTTTCATACCTCTGCTTACCCTGGAGCTGAGTTAGATAGGACGGAAGTAAGAGGGACTATTTCTGGGCTGTAGCAATTGTATCCAGCTCATCTGTATCAAAGGCTTCATATGATGGCTCTCACAAGAATGACTCTACCACGCAAATAAGCTTCCAGAAGAAAAGATACTGCATTTTAATTTAAGAACTCCTCCTTTCCTGTATGCTGTGATGCTATTTGATCTTGGTGCTTTGGGCTCATCTGTCCAGGCAAGGTAATGCCCGGTGTGGTGAGCTGTGAGCTTGCAGAGCCTTAGCTGCCTTTCCAGGGGCAGTGTGGAAAGAGCCTTTGTAAACATGCTGATTTACTTCACTTTGAAAGCATATGTTCATCTATGAGTATCCTTGGGAATTGGTGAAGAAAAGCCAGTAAGCTGTGAAGTTGCTCCTCAGCTTGCCATTTACTATCTTACCATGTCTTCAGGCCCCGCTACGTGTGCATGGGCTGTTGGGAAGGGTGCAGCATCTGAGGCACAGGGATGTCTTATGAGTCAAACCATCAGCCCTCATTGAATCCCCCCATTTGACTATTAAGGAGGACAGTTTGGTGTTTGAAGGCATTTCTTCTTTTTCTTTCTTTCTTCATTCTGCTAAATCATTTTTCAACATGTTTTATTTCTGTTGAGCAGAGGGTAGCTCTATCAGTATCGAGTAAGTGCTATCAGTAAGCAGTATCGAGTGCAGTGCTTTTCCACGGGGCAGAGGTTAGCCAGCAGCTATCGCTCAGCTCTTCTGTAGTCCTTCCCACTCTCCTTGGTGTGAAGATCTGAAAACTCTGACTTCTCTTATATACTGGGTAAAGTTGTCACCTCTTTGAATTAGTTGGAGCCTTTTTTTTTTGTCCCATTTTTTGGACGAGACTGTGGCTAAGAAAGCTTATTTCAGGACTGTACAAAAATGTGCAGCATTTTTTGGGAATGGATCAGTGAAGTGCTCTGTTTACAGAAATGAAACTATTCAAATGTTGTTAATGAAATTGTTGATGTTAACTAGGTGCTCAAATACTTTTACAAATCCTTATTTGCCACTGAGTTCAGTTCCTTAAGCCTGGGGAATTTTCTTTAAAAGAAAAATTCAGCAACTGCAAATTGACTCAACCGCCTTTGAGCCTTTCGGTCCAACTCACTCTTTGTTTTCATTAGCCTTCATGCCATGTTTAACTGACTCTGGATAAAAAATGCACACATTGACCTCCAGGCAGCCAGGAATGTTTTTTCTGAAATACTGTTCCTGAAAGCTCCCCTTACCAGTTATTTGCATGAGACTTTCAAAGATTTGAGTTGTTTTGAACAGTAGAAATCTTACAACTTACAGACTTGGAGTACTTAATCAGGTCTTTATGGTTATCTTTATTTACTGAACATTGTATTGAAAAGATGAAGGGCAGTGGAGAGACCTGAAGGTGACCAGCCATCCCATGAAGGCTGGAGAACTGGCAATTCTACTTCACATAAAAAAAAAGTAGTAGTTTGGGAATTTGTTTCCTTTCACATTGATTCTCCAGAAAACTTAGTTTGAACATGTCATAAAATCTCCTTTCAACAACACTAGCATACTTCATTTTAAATTTTACCGTTTGTTAGCTTTATATTATATGATCAGGCTTAATAGTTATTTTACTTTTTTTTTTAAACTGCAGTGACAATTGGTGCTATAGTTGATACAACAGAAATCTAGAAATAATATAAATAAAAATAAATCTATATCAAAGTTGTGTTCAGAAATGAAAAATAAAACGAACTGTGGTGCATTTTAATTAGTAATGGATCTATGCTGAAAGGTTCAAATGGACTTTGTAGGATTAAGGTATCTAAAACTTAGTAGTTTGATTCTGCAGCAAACAGAGCCCTTTTTATTATGCATCAAACTGGAGCTGGATGCAGTAGTACTCAGGTGCAGCAGATCAGAAATTCTGTTACAGGCACATTGGAAATCTGTAATGAAAGGAGTATCGAAATGATTAGTGAGGAGAAACCCACCTGTGCTGCTACATGCAAAACTCTCTTATACTGTACTCCTTGTGTGCTCTTATTTCTTGTTCAGCTGCAATTTATTGTGTTTACAATTTATGTCTGCCTCAAAGGAAAACTGGATTTCTCTGGTTGATGTTCAAGGACACTGTTGCTTCTGTCCTGGGGATACATCTAGGAGCCACTTGGTCTGAGAGGATGTCTAGGTGTCAGTACTGCCCAATGTGCCTTGCTGTATGTTCCCCAAAGCAGTGGTGAAGTGCTGGGAACGTGTAAATTATCTGTAGGTTTCAGTGCTTTGTCAGGATGCATTGCATCATTCACAGTTATCACAGGCTTGGCCTGGGATTGCTACTAAGCATGACACTGCTATGATATTTCAAGCATAGCTTGTGTTTTCTAAGTCATATTCATAGCAATGAATGCAGAAAAAAATGTTTCAGTATTCCATTTTATATATGATAGCTCGATCTTGTTACAAAAGCAGCACTGCATATGAGCAGTGCTGTTTTTATGCCCTTGTCCCTTCCAGCCAGTGTCTACCTATGATTTGACTGTGTATATATATTTAAAAAAAAAAAAAAAATTGTTATTTTAGTGTTGTAACAAGGCCTACACCCTTTCCTCTTTTTCTGGGGCAGCGCTAGGATTCATAAATGCAACTCCAAGCGTAATAGGATCTTCATTCAACTCATGGTACATCTATGTGGAAGTGCTCTCAGAAATAGAAACTGGGGTGAATGGGCAGTTGAGAGGGCTAAGATTTTATTACAGTGTCAACATAAAGTTCAAATTCTATCTGTTGTTATTACTTCTCAAACTTGGATGCAAAACCAAGAGCTCTGTTAAAGGAAATATAATGGTGCCAATGTTAAAGTGCTTCCCCTCAGTGCTGGGGAAAATTCCACACTAAGATGATTGTATTTGTGGTGCTACATAAGAGAGGCTAAAAGGACTGACGAGTGGTTCCTGATGAAGATCTGAACAGATAGTATGTGGTTTAGTCCTATCCATACTGATGGAAGAATTGAAAGGACAGGCATAAGAGTGAACTTTGGCAATTTGCCTGCCTACCATATATTGTAACTGAGTAAACAAAATAGCTTTTGCATACCACAAATGGCTGAAAAAAAATGCATGTAAGCATTTTGCCATATTCACCATCTTTAACTTAATATTTGAGTTCCAAACTTTTAGATAAAAATTTCCTGATTTTCCTGTTCTTGTCCAGAAAATGGAATGCTTTTGCAATGATAACACATTAGCCTGAACTGCAAAATATTTATGCACGGCTTTGGCCTTCCTCATAATGTCTTAGGAGCACTTGTGTTCTAATAAGGATGTAGTATTACATTTTAAGGCGAGGCATTTGACATGCCTCTCTGTGTTTAACATGGCCTGGTAGTCACACTTTAGTGACAAAATGTTGAAGTGTCTATGATGTCGCAAGACCTGCTAACCTGCATCTAATTTGTCTTCTCTCTGCTTTGTCCTTGTCTAGAAATGGTGAACTTTTATGGGGGGCTGGTCAGCCTCTGCTTGTTATCCTTTTGAGATCCTTTTAACTGGACTGTTGCTCATTGCCAGGAGAGCTAAGTCACGAAACTGCAGCAGGGCATGCTTATACGTTGGAAGTGCCCTCGCTGTGATGAGCTGAGATTCTTTGAAGCTCTTATTGTGGATAGGGTTTAGTGAGAAGGACTCACAGAAGTGACATGGAAACAAGTGGATGCACTGTCAGATGCAACTGATGCCAGCTCAAGCTTACAAAATTACATTTTTCACAGTTTTCATGTTTTGTCCTGTAAGCCAATGCAGAGAAAAGATAGGAGATTGTTTGGGCTTTCTCACTTTCAAGGGCTCTTTACAAGAGAAGGATCTCTCTTAAAAAAGAAAACAACCAACCAAGCAAAACCATAACACAAGACGTTAGTCAAAACCTTTCAGTTTTCCATTTATTTTCCTTCTTGTTTGTGTTCACATCTTTTCCAGAAGTTGTGATGTACCTCGTTCCTGGAGACATCTTTTATGAGCTGTTGCAGTTAAGTGCTCTTCTGTACTGGAAAAAAAGAATCAGTCTACTGTACAAATGCACTCTACTCTTGACTTACTGTTGTACTTTAACCTGAGCTTTTCAGGTTGGTTCGGTTTATGTTGGCTGTGGAAAAAAGGCATAAAGAAGAGAGAGCTCACGGTAGTGCTTATTACGCACAAACATGGTCGTCTGAATGCTGGAAGAAGAGTCAGCAGGCTTGAATTTTTACTGTTCTTGGCTCTGCCACTGACCAGCTGAGACATCTTCAGGAAGTGATTTCACCTGTTTTCTTTCCATTTCCTTAGCCCATAGAGTAAGTGTAAAATGTCGTGAGATATTCACTATTGAAAACTGTTTTTATGTATTATTCATCTTACTATTTGTTCTTCTACTGAATTGCCACAGCATTCATCATTGTGAGAGCCAGGTCCTTAGAAGGGAATGCTCAGGCATGCTATGGTTTGAATAGGAATATGCGTGAGCGGTGACTTATCGCTACTCTCCAGAGCTGACCTATTGCATTCAGATACAGATCTGAGCACAAAAAGATGAAGCAAGTGTAGAAATGGATTTATATTGCAAGTAACATAGTTATGTTCTTAGGAAACAATACGAACCTGCATTTTTGACAGCCCAGCTAGATACTTCTAGATCAGATATAAATTAAACTTGCTGGCGTTTAATAATGTGCTCAGAAGTGTGCTGTACTCTGAATAAATGGCACTCTGTTATTCTTTGGACTGCAGCAATTAGCACTTCTAAATCTCTTGAGTAAGGTATGCCCCTAATGACAGACTGTGCAATGCTGCCTAAGCTTGGCAGGTTTTCTGCTTGACAAAAAACTCGGTTGCTCAGAGGTCTCTAAATATTTGCTAGCAAGGGATCAGCGAGTAGCTCATGGTGGTAAGATGGGAACATACTCTACCGTAGGGGCTCGCTGTGTGCAGGCAGATGTGAGATTGAGCACCCAGCTGTGAGGGGCTGGTGCGGTCCAGTAACATCGTTTCCAGTCTATGGTGAGCCACCAATGAAGCTTAGCTGTAATTTCGGTAACTTTTGATGTATATAGCTCTGATTTTTTTGCTTTCTGTGACTGTAATTGCCAGCAACCTACACTGTTTGGATGTTCAGAAGAAGAAAACTGCTGTTGAAATGAATGTGTTCAGGGAACTGAGGTGCTTGGTCAGCTCCATGTTGGTATTGAATGCTTAAAATGGGGCTCAAAAAAGAACAGACCAGAATGCAGTAAACTGCAATGTGGTATGGAGAGGGTCCATGCAAATATTTTGCTGCTTTGCTAGTAGTTTCCTTTTTAGAATTTGTTTAATGTTTGTTAAAAAGTTATACTAAATGAGCACACATGCCCCATTACTATAATTTTTACACTGGCTCCATGCAGCGTTTTATATTTTTGTTGTTTTAATTTTTAATAGAATCCCCGCAGTGAACAGGTTTGGAAAATGCAGCTCTTGGTATGGAGCTGACGGAGTCTAGAGAAGTTGCTCTGAGTTCCCGGTGCACGTTACTGTCCACTTAGTGCATGTGTTCTAGTTGTAATGGTTTCACCTTAAATTACAGGAAAAAAAAAAAAAAAAAAGGGCTGGAAAGTTCTGAGATCTTGCTGGAGAGCTTCATGTTAATATACCCTGGGCTTCTGGGAATTTGCTGCTTGTCAGCACAGAGTTCCTGATTTTTAAATCAGTAGTTGGGCTTAAAAGGGGGGTAAGGGGGCTCCCTGGAGGCATCTATTTGCAAGAGAAAAGATATGAAAGAGACTTGAAGAGTTCCTGTTGCTTGAGAAATCTGTCTTATTTTTCCAGAGGGCTTGTAAAATAAAATTGTAGATGCTTCCTCTCTCTCTGAAATTTAATGTGATGGGTAGAAAGTGGGGGAAAAAAAGGAGGTCTTTATCTAGAGCTGCTTGGCTTTTCTGCTGGGAGGTGGTAAAAGGGACACAGGAAGGATGACTTTCCTTTATGCACCTGTTTTGCTTTTGTTAGAATATTTTGGATTATTATCCATTATCCGATTGCACCGGATAAATTCTTTTTGCTTTCCATTAATTTATAGACAATTTCATCTTCTTTAACCAAATTTTGTCTGGAATAGGAAAACAGTCCAGAAATAATTTTAGTATCTTCTGTGAAGAACTGCACATTCATATGCAGGATTGTTTCAGCTTGGTGCAAACGTGTTGCTACAGTACTTGTAAAAGAAAATGCTACAGTAGTCAGATAAAGAGCGAGCAGCACAAGTGGGAAAAGCTGTGGGATGTTATTGGTGATTTCCAGGCATCATCCAGGGCTTGCAGCATAAGCCAGAACGTGGTAGCCTCGTACGCTGGGTTCAGGGTAACTCTCTTCTGCTCTTCAGAGGCTCTGTGAGGCCTTGGTCCTCTCTGGGGATGGAGAGGGAGCAGCTTCCTCCTGCAGACTGCCTCCACACCTGCTGCTGCCGTGCATCCCCCCACCGTGGCATATTGATATATTTGTTAGGAGGAATAAGCTGGTTTGGGCTTTCTGCTGGAGATGGGCTGTGTGTTGTCTTGCTGCTTTTTTTTTTAACTGAAGTTGATGGGTTGGGGTTTTGTTGTTGTGTGGAGGTTTTCTCCCCCACTTCCATAAATACTATCGAACCGCTCAAACTTTGAATGTTCAAACAGTCCTGATCGGGCTGGACAAGGTGGACAGGATTCAAGTGGCTTGGTCAAAGGCATGTGCTAAAGGCAGATTATACTGTAGAAATAAAAATATGTAACATAAGGGTGTCCTCTATCACTTGTGGGTTATGTTGAGAGTGTTTCAAAAAGTATTCTTAATCATTATGTATTGAGGACAAACTGCTGATGGAATAAATGATGAGGGGTGCCATGAAGCATCCTAAATGGTTGGCTCTGAGGGCTTTTGTTCCCTGTGAAAATCAATTTTAAGTTAAAGGACCTTATTATTTCTATGCAAGTGAAAAATATCACTTGGTGTACAAGCTGCATAGTCTCTTTGGTACTTAAAAAGCATCCGAGCACTTTTTAAGCACTTCATGAGACGTTCAGGAACAGATAATCCTGTTTCATATGAAAGCTGTTTTCAAACCTCACTTCAGTGTGTAACTGAGACCCTTCGGATTTATTTTTTAGTTTATTTTCTTGGGGAATGAAATTCTTACCCTGATTCTTATGATACCCACGTGAACGTGGGAGACGTTGGTCCGTAGCCTTGCAATGTTCTGGTTAAATGTCCTCGCGTTAGGCTGTGAGAGTCTGTTTTAATCTTTCCTGCTGGAGCTATTGCACTTGGTATACATAATTAAATAGTCCTTAAGCAAGAGAAAGGCTTAGGCCCTAGTGCGTGAACAGGTTAACCCTTGGCAAGTTGAGCTGTCCTGATTTTAGAAATCTGCCTGCAGCGGTTATTTGCCTAGTAGCCTCACAAAACTGTCAGATATAAACAAGTGTTTTACTTCATCTTTCAGATAGTCATTTAATTTCATGCCACTGGGTTGATAGAGAAGCCATGTTACACGATGCTGTAATAGTCTGCTGTTCTTGCTTGCTCTGTTACAATAAAGAGGGAAAATAAACCAACTGCTGTGAGGCTTGTAAGCTGCTAAATGGGCATTTAATTTTATGCGAGACTGTCTAGAGAGATGTTGCACTACAGTAACAGCACTAATACGGCTTATGAATTGAGAGGTGGTGCTGTTTAAAGGTGTCTGCAGAAATAAAAGGAAATGAAGATGTTTATAGCAAATGTCTGTCTGACTGACAGCTTGAATGTTGGTGGTAGGAATTGCTATTAACTGACAAAGAGAAGAGCTGTAGCCTTGTTAAGTAGAGGCTTCCCTCAGCTGTAAATGAGTTATATCAGAAAAATGGAGCATATGCAAGAACTTCAGAAACCGTTTGAATTAACTGAAAATATCCCATTAAGGCTGCAGCTATTCTTTAAAAGAATAATTAAATCACAAAGTGAATAAACGGTGCGTTTCAGATTTTCTCTGTCTTTATTGATTAATTTAGATGCCTGAATCTCACTATGGTCTCATCTGAGTGATCAGCAGCAGTGATCTTTGAGCACTGTGGGTCAGATTCAGACACATAAGGAGAGGTTATGGTTTTTACTGTCCTCTGTACGACCTCTTTGCTTACATCAGGAATGAATTTGGCATTCTGCCTCTCTTCCCATTGCAGCTTGTACTTCTGTCCTGTACTATCAACGAGTAATTACAGCAAGAGCGCTACTGTATTGATTTTATACCCTTCATGAAAGGAGCTTCTTGAAAGGTTTTGGTGCAGACTCCTTTAAAAGCCTTTTTTTGTGTCATTGTTGCTTTTTGTTTGTGTTGAGCCTGCTGTCATTGGGCTGGTTGGGTACGTGTCAGTCACAGGTAGCCAAATATCTGCTGAGCAGCACCAAGAGCAGGGGCTTCAGAGCTTTCTCTCACCTGATGAAGCCACAAGTAGTCTGAGAAGACAAACGCTGGGCAGGGGGTAAGAAAGATCCCAAAACTTCTCAGTTTCATATGGGCTGGGCCAGACTCAGTGTGGCACAGACTTTGCCTCTGGCCAGTTCAAAAGTTTCAGACGTGGTCTCTAGGTGTGTGTGGCTGTCGTCATGCTACCATGGGTGTCCTTCTGGAGGTAGACCAGGATTTCTGGTTTTCTTTTCTCCACCATGCTTCATGGGGAAGAATGGATGTCACCATTTAGCACTTAGGGTGGGGAGCAGCTGTGCAGCCTTTCCAGATACAGAAGATGGATGTCTGGGACTCCAGGAGGCCAGGGCTATGTGTGTGTGTTGCTGGTTCACAGAGTCATTGCGCTGTAACCCAATGTAAAGCTCAGCTGGTGCGAGGACATGTGTTTCCCATCTTTGCTTGCCCCTCGTTCCTGTGCCTGGGGTACAACAGGCAGGTTGTTATTGCTGAACCAGAACTTCCTGTGTGAGCATCTTCTGTCAACCAGCACCAACCTAAAAGCTCTCAGTTCTCCCGCACGCATCTTCATTATTCATTTCATGAAACTGAGGCGCATGTAATGCTATGTAAGCAGTGAAATTGCTGGGAAAAAATCCCTCATCAGTTGATTTGGGGCCTTCTGTTCTGCTCGTAAACCATTCTTTTATTCTGGAAAGATCATGAATCACCTTGCCGTTCAGCTTGATACCATCCTTTGGTGGATCCTTCGCCGTCTCTTCATTGGAGCACCCTTTACATGCAGGAAACAATGATGCAAAAATCTACATCAACTAACGGTTGTAGTATTTGCACAGGCCTGAACCTCTATGACTACACTTTAAACTAATTTGAAATGTAGGAGCTAAATAATACCTACCGCATAACAACAGTGTGGTTTCCATTTAGCCGTAGAGTAGATGTGTGGTAAGTGTGGGCTAATAAATAGCAAGTGTTTATTCTTTTCAGCAGTGTCTGCTAAGTGTGATATTGTTCGGCTCTGTTTCATTACTTTGAGTTTTCTCACCTTTCAAAAGGTACTTTTTTTCAGCAGTCCTGATGTGGATTAAAATACCCACTTACCAGAAACTCTCTCATTAACTATATAATTTTACAGCTATTTTTCTGGTTCAAAGTAAGTATTGATTTGTAAGAATATGCATACTACTAATAATTCTGTATAACTGTTGTTTAATTTTTTATATCTAGAAGGCTATATTTAGAATTTGTAATGGTTTTATCTGTTGCTGCCCTGAAAGACGATTTCACAAAGGCTTCGGTGTGCTGTTGACTGCTGTGCTAAATGCAGCAAGGGTGGGAGGAAACCTGAGGTAGGAGTGAGTTCGTTCTTTTTTTTTTTATTTTATTTTTTTGGTTTAAACCAATGATGTGTTGCTTTTTTAAGAAAGTGAAAAAAAACTATACAGTGACAAGGAGTTGATGTTTTGAATGAAACTGTGCTGCTGATTATTTAGCCAGTGTTTAGAAAGGGTCTCATCTGCTGTGTCATCATTAGTTGTAAATCAGGATGCTGAGAACGGGCTGTCAGTAACTGAGATCTGGAGTTAGTGGAAGAAGTAACTCCATTCCAAGCAAAAACCAAGACATAATTAAATGCAATTTCAAACTCATGTTTAAATGGAGCTGTCGCCCCTCAAAAATGAAAAAAACAGTTAAAATAAAAAGTACGGATTGAAGGGAAAAGAGAAAACTAAATATTTGACTTTAAATTTAACTTCAGCAGTCTTGTAAGGTTGTTTTTTTTTCTTCTGATGTTTATATTTGCTTTTGGGCATGATGCAGAGTAGTCTACTTCTGAAAGTACAGTAGTTTAAAATAAATTTATACTGGAAGATGTTTTGCCAGGACATACCAGTTCTGTGATAATTTATAGCAAGAAAAACATCATTCTCTCCCTTCCCTTTCTTTTTGGGGGATGTGGAGCTTGGTTGACTAGATGAACTTTGGAGTTTTAAGCAGTATAAGCTTTTTTTTTTTTTTTTTTTTTAATTCTGAAGTGGAAAATGTGACTTAGGTATGTTTTCACTCCTTACCATGCAGTGAAGCATTTGGGGCCAGATCCTTCGGGGCTTTGAGTTGGCAGAGCAGTTCCGGAGTTGATTGGTGATTGCACTGAGGTGATCATAGGTCATCTGGATTAATTTCCATTTGTTGGTTCATGGTATGGCAAAGAGATGAGTAGGCGTTTTTCCTAAGAGTAGGTGACTGTAAATTGGTAATATAATTTCTGTGGAACATATAGTGGGTTGAAACCCCCCACCTTTCCTCTGAAGTTAAAAAGTTAGTATTTTACAGAAGACCCATCCAGTGGATTTTCAGAAGATTGGCAGTCTTTACCTTAAAGCAATTAAACAATGGAATTAAAGTCGAGTTATAGAAAATCATAACGAATCACAGCAAAATTAATCTACAAATCACTTGGGTTTGGATTCTCTTGCTGTTTCAAAACCCGCTCTTC
>NW_008824350.1:801008-806292 GCF_000699105.1 Pygoscelis adeliae
CTGTATTAGTCTGAGTTTAAGGGATTAAAAAACGGCATTAAAGGAGACTGTAGGACAGGTTTGTCTGATAGTCGGTGAGGCACAAATTCCAAGATTTGTGCTTCTCTGATAATCTTATGTTTATGTTATATTTGAAACTTTTCCAGTTTATTTCAAATTACCCTAAGCAATGGGACTCTGTACTACTCCTCTAATAGACTGCTACACCATCTGAAACATTAGTGTTAGCAAACATTTCAACTTGCTCAGCTGTCTTCTGGCTCATCTCCTTAACCTCAGCAAACAACTTCTTTCCCTTTATTGATATGATTCTAACAGGTCTGTAATTTCCATTAGAAAGAAGGATAAATGGATTGCGATTCATGCAGTGCACGGAAGTACAGTGCTGTTATGAGAAGCTCTAGAGCAAAGATGGGGATCCTCTGACAGAAACCTGTCTGCCCTTGGCCACCTGAATGCCCTTGCTTCTTTTTTTGTACTCTCTGCTTACTGCATGGCATTTGCCATGGATACTGCACAGGTGGCCACTGGACATGTGGGTACACTAATATTTTTGGGCTGTGCCAGATTCACTGTGGAAGGGGCTCCTGAGGCAACCACACAGACCTGTCCTTGTCCCTCGGGGACAGCAGGTGTGGATGCCATCATGCTAGGAGAACTTCTGTAGGGATGTCATCCTCTTCTCCACTCCCCCAGGAGAAGAGAGGGCTTTGCAAGCCCAACCAAAGATGACTGGGAAGGAAGAAGGAAGGTGTACATCCTGATTTCACCACCAAACACTTGAGATTGATCCCTCAATTGGAAGTGAAAATATGAGGCCTTCTGGCTTATCTCCTGCAACTGGATCATAGCAGAGGAATGTGCTGGGAAGCATGAAGTTTTGGAGAGAGCTTTATCTGGAGAGTGAGTTATGTGTTAGTGTGTGCTGACCTGAATGCACGCTGCTTGTGAGCTGCCACTGAGCCAGCTTGGATCTGGGAGCTGTAGATCAGCATCTTTGTAGACACATGCTAATTGTGTACCCACCAAAGATGTTTGAAAGTCCAGTTTGGGCTTTGGGAAGGCCATGCCTCACCTAGGGATACTGAGGTTCCCCAAGATATCTAAGATTAGGAAGGAGGTTGCAGTGATGAACGGGCTTCCTCAGGCATGTGTCTTCTAGTTGGAGGTGGTGGGTTTTTTAAATATCACCTGTGCTGTAGATTGCCAGCATTACTGCGTTATTGAATTGTGACAAATGGGTTTTGGAATGGAAGCTAGATGCAAAGAAAAAAAAAAATTATTGGTATTATTTATAAAGCCTATTTACAAGATTTACATTCCTGTCCTCTTTCTGCCAGTGATATTAGTGTTGATGAATTCTTATTTAAAGAAACACAGATTTTCCTGTATCAAGGGGTAGATATGCAGTGTGATACACAGGGATTAGCTGCGCATGTCATTATCTTTGACATGCTGTCTTTAGTTCTGCTAGTCCTTCTCAGCAAAGGAACTTTTCTATATTTAAATAATTTTAGCTGAAGAGAAATGAGATGATTACCATGCCCTCAGATCTCTTCTAATGATTTCTGCCAAAGTCAGAATAGACCTGGTCTTATGAAGGAGGTGTTTGCTAATTTCAAGCATATATTGTACATTTGTAAAACAGCAACTGCGATGGTATTAGTTCATCTCATTTCTCTGGAGTGGTGACAAAGCTAATAGAAGATTAAATCAGATAATGACTTTTATACAGCAAACGTTTGCTACTAAACAGCCCACTGACAAAATGACATGGTCTTTTAAAGCCTTTTAGCACATGTAAAGCCTTCAGCATTTAACTGATTCATATGAAACTGAATCTGTCCCAGAAGTTTCCCCCATACAACCGCACTTCATTTCCAGAAGGTAATTATACCCTTGGAGACGAGCTGAGTAGCAGGAGCTTTGTGCTGCAGAAAATCCTGGAGGTGGGATTACCTGTCTAATGGTGATAGCTACTCCCCTTAATGAGCTTCTTACTGCCAGTGTTAGTGTGTCCTTGGTAAATTGTATTTGTAGTGTTCTTTGCATCCAACGATGCTCTGGAGGGGACTTGCTAACAAGAAGCTATTCAGTTCTGCCATCAAAATGACAGAAAAAACAGGGTGATTTTCATCCTCTTGCTGGAGTTCAGCTTTGCTGACTAAAGTTAAATCATTCTGCCAAGGATGAATCATTGGCGGCTCATAAAAATAATTTCTCCGGAGAAAATTTTTGGCCTCAGAAATAGGCGAAGCTGCAGCAGGGTTTCCCCGAGGGAAGGCGCTCCTTCCCAAGCACAGGGCTTCACCCCACTTCCAATTATCCAAGCTTGAACACTTTTACTTTGCCTGTGTATCTAACAAGTTGCTAGTAAAATGCCAAAAAGTTAAAGGTATTCTTCATTACTCTGTCACTGTCTGTTAGGGTCTAGCCTGCTTAAATGGGGAAACAAAAGAGTGGGTTTCCTGGACTTCCGTTTCTCCTCTCTGCAAGCACTGCCGTGTCCTGGTTGTCCAGCAGGAAACTGCACCCGGGTTGGGGTGTAGTGCTCTCGGGGAGCCCCATGTCAGTGTTTGGGCTGCACATTGGTTTGGTTTTTTGTGGTGTGTTTTTTTCCCCCCCTTCTGACCCCAAGAGCGAAAGTTTTCTTAAATGTCTAAAAACTTCCACGATATTTGACCCCTGCATTTCACTCACTTGTTTTTCTTTTTAAAATTACTTATAGCAACACTCCGTGAAATTCAGCCCTTCTGATTCCTGAGAAACCAGTGCAGCATGATACAAAAGCAGGTCACACACTTAGTTTAATGTCTATTCACCTTTTGAACAAGATTTGTGAAGCACAGCACTCATTATTATCAAGGTGTTTGGATTTTGTTATATGAAATCTCACTTTATGGCTAGCTGTAAAAGGCACTAAGATGAAATTGTGAGGAAAAGTAAGGATGTGTATGAGACAGATGAAAGACAGCGATGCACCTGAGGATGCTCAGGAAATCATTTTTAGACTGCAGTTAAACTTCAGAAGCCTGTGACCTCCTGTCCTACACTAAAAAAAATTGGCTTTCCTGAATTAAATTTGCAGAGATACTACTTTTGTCAGCAGTAGTGGCTCCTGGCTCTGTGCATAGCTATGCTTGTGCTCAGGAAGAGATGTTAGGCTGTTGGAGAGTGTTTGGGTACCACTTTGAGGTAGACTGTGGTACAACTGTGTCACAGTTTGGGAGCTTCCTACAGCTATGCTGCATCTGTCACATCTTTGGCATTTGATCAAAGAGCAAAGGGAAAAATAAAGGCTGTGTTTCTGAGTCCCATTAAATGTACTGGTCTGGAGAAAAAGTAATTTTTTTTCTTTCTTTAATTTTGCTATTTTTCTGTTGCAATGTGAATAAAACAAGTATATTACTGGCACGATGGTAGCACAAATGCACACAGCTCTGAAACCGTGCTGAGAATTTCTGTTGAAGCTTTATTTCTTCAATAAAAGCACCCATACTTTCTGCTAACAGAATACTTCTTGAGGAGAAGGTAGGTAATGTACTGATTTGCCAAGATTCGACAGTTTGAGTTAGCCATAAACTGAAATTTGCACTGTACTGGAAACTACAATATTTCAGTTTTTTTCCATTCAGAATTGGAAAGAAAAGCAGCCTGTTATCTGTTTGTGTCCTAACACACAAACTTATTTTGACTGTCATGACATGAAATGACATAATAATTGCATATGTCACAAGAATGGTGACAGTGGTAATGAAGCCAACTGTTTGACTGTCAAAATATTTAGTTTCATGATATCATTTCATGATTAATTTGGATGCCACTTCATTAAATATTTGCTGAAAGCCATGTCTATTCATTAGACTTTTACATGCCATCCCATTTTCACTCTCAAATGGCAGATCAACTGCGTGGAGACTTCTAACCCAGTGAACATAGGAGGGTGTCTCTTTGGTCATCTGACACTAATGTCGGCTCGGGCAGCTTTCATTGTCGTGGGGCCTGGTGCTGTGCTAGGTCCAGGGTGTAGAAAGATGGTTAGGGGAACTTCTGAGGATGTATCATTTTTAGCCTGTGCGGGAATGAGTAGAGGAGCATAACGAGGGAGCCACATTTGACTTTGAAATGCTCTTGGGGTTCATGTATTTCAGCTGCTGGGACTGCAAGATTCACTACAGTCCCTTGGAAAGGAGGATTGGGTAATGCTAGGCTATTAGGTGTCACGATCTGGTGCTAGAAAAATGATGCACATTATGAGTAACTATTAATATTTTTTTTCCTAGTCATTGGAAACACGCATCCCTCTCTGGGTCCTAGCTGGGGATTCTCAATGAGCAGTGAACAAACCTTCGGTGTCAATGTGAATGGGGCATTTTGACAAACAACGGAACAACACTTGGCCCTCTGTTTTCACAGGGCTCGTCATCGAGTCTGTAAGGGAGACCAGTGGCAGCCAAAACTATGTCACTGTCTCATGCCGCAGAAACCGGAGAACTCACTGCTGCTTAGTCTTTAATTTTTACCATGGTATTAGAAGACATGATAGCAGCAATACCTAATATGTATCGCAAGTGGTAACACAGTTTATCACAGATGGAAACAAACTCATTTCATGTTCAGTAGACTATGAAATGAGTCACAGCTGCTCTCTCCCTGTTGCACAGTGGCATGCTGTTCTTGTTGCAGAGCATCCACGGTATGGCTTTTCAGCCACTTGCATCCCTTGCTTAATGCATGTTCCTGAATACCTCCCTGGGACTCAGAGGCAGTGGGTCAGCTCCTGCAGAAAGGACCAGCGTGGTTCACTAGTTTGGGGCTTGGGTGAAGGGCTGAGGAGGAAGGTTTTGTTTATTAAATAGTAATTGATATGCTTCTCTGTTCAGAAATTTGAGTGTAATAATACAGCTGTAAGGGGCAAAATCTCTCCAGTGAGCTTTTCTAGTGATGTTTACTTCTGTAGTGTCTCACAACCAAGTATCGTTCCGGCGTGCTGGATGGGGAAGCTACAGGTCCTGGACTGGTTATATCCCAGGACTTGTGTGGCCTCGTGATGTCTGAAGGCCCTGGGCAAGACTCTTACTGCTCTCCACCTTTCTTGTGCTGCTGTCCCTGCCTTTACTAGATACAATAGTCCACAGTTTTATATTTTACCTATGGCAGTTTTAAAGGCAGACTGTTCCCCTAGTTTTCCCTGCATTGCTGCTGGCACGGCTAACTCTTGCACACCACCTGTGAAGATCTTCATCATGACTGGAAACTCTTTCTCCTTTTGGGGTTTATTAGG
>NW_008824350.1:806488-813785 GCF_000699105.1 Pygoscelis adeliae
TGGTCTGTATTTTCTTTAATTTTGTTTCTTCCTTTAACTCAAGTAGTCATCTAGTCCTGTTTGTCTTTTAATGACATCAGCTTTTGTTCACTATTGGAAGATTAAAAATAATTGCAGTGAAATAACATTGATTGCAGCACCTGCTGCTATGTGCTTGGTCTTGGATACAAGAGGATGACAAGTATTGCCCGATTTCATACAACTACCCAGTTAATGAAGTTGTATTATCCAAGCCGTGTCATTTTACATGAAAAAGAAAGCAGGATCCAAGTAATCCTGTGGTTTTTGGACTGACCTTGCAATACAGAGTTCATCCTGTGTCGCAGAATTGTGCTCTGAATTTTCAGATCTTTTCTTTTTTTGCTTAATTGTTCCTTATGCTCTTGGAAAAAAAAACTTGAAAATGTGTACAATCTGGAAAATGCCTTGGAGCATTCAGTCTGCAAGAAGTCTGAAGCAAAGTGTGAAGGTGTAAGCTTTCTTGGTAGCATTACAGACTTTATAGTGTGTGCTGCACTTATGTTGAATGTTTTTCCAGGCTATTGAGGAACTCAAGAATTTTTGCCAGGGCCTGGACAGACTGTTTGGTGGTTTAGGTGGCAGCGCAGGCTGCCCTCCTGGTTCCTCAGGAGCTGGGCAGAAGGTACAAGTCAGGAACTAGGGTTCAGGTGGTGGCCGGGGTCCTTGAGCAGCTTGGACTGCAGGGTGAGCTGAGCATGCCTAGAGGAGGCAGGAGCCCTGGGGATGTCCATCTGCCCCTTTCTTGCCCCAGTGGAAAGAGAAGGAAACCCTAATCTGAATTGCTTAAAATCAGCGAAGTATGAGAATATAAGGGCTTCTGACTCCAGTCCCTGCTGTTGCATCTCATATAATGCCTTTCATAAAGTAATCAATCTCAAGTTTAAGCCTGTTTAGAAATCCTCTTCACATTTCCAGGCTAAGCTTCTTAATGGGCAAGTTTACACCCATTTACTCCACTGCTGTCATTGTCCTTTGACTTAATCATGCTTCTCCCTCCCCAGTGGTTATGCTGGAAGAGCAATCCTGGGTTTTTCTTGGCTTTCAGTCCACAGGACTAAACAAGTCAAGCTTGTAGTCTCTAGGAAAAATGTGCTCTTCACTTCCCTGATTATCCTCAAATCCTTTCTTTGCACCTTTTCCAGTTCGGATGCTTCTTTTTTGAACAGGAGTGACCTGATTAAGTAGTATTTCAGATGGGGCCTCACCAGAGTCTCGTATGGTAGCGCCTCTTTGGTGTAGCGGAAGATCATGTCAGGCTGGCAGACAGCATGGATTCTCTTTTCACGTTGAGCGGGTGTGTTATCCTCTCTGTGTGATGGCTTGGGTGAAAGACACAGAAACAACTGCTCAGTCGTCAGAACCAGGGTTGTGGCATTGGCTGTTAATTCCTCTGTGCCAAAAATGGGGGGGGGATCAACGTGGCTGGCTATCATAAGGTTAACTAGAGGTCATCTTTATGACCAGCCAGTCACCTGGTAGTTTCCTGTGTAATTTTGGTGTGCTGTTCTTAACAGATACATCAACAACTGCCAGCCAAATACTGGAATTAGTAAATGCACAGAGCTCTAGAGGGATGCAGTCCAAGTCACTCTACTGTTTCAGGTAATGAAACCTCAGATCAAAAATGTACGTTCATATTATATGCTGAGAGCTGCTGAGTATCTTTATAGCTTTATACAATTGCCCTCCTTTATGAAGGTTGCTGATCTCAGTAAATATGTGGATACGTAATTCTGTAAAGTTTTAAGCTATTTTTGTGAGTGTGCTTTTATGTCTTCATTTTCCTTATGCACTGTCGTTCCCAATATAGCATAGGATCATTAACAAAAGCACTTCATAAAAGAAATATAGAGGGATTAATAAGTAATGGCCTACTCAGAATTCAAAATGAACAAAGATTGGGCACTTGCATTTCTGTATCGTTAACCCAAGCAATTACAGGAGAAGATACTGCATTGGTTAAGCTTGGAGAGACCCAAAGTTGTGCCTACAGCAGATATATTATAGATTATTTATTTATTTTTTTAAAAAGTCTGTAATCCAACTTGCAGTATGAATACTGTAAGTTTGCCAGTTGTTGGTATTTTACACTTTGAATACTTTACTTTTTCTCTAGATACCTCACTTGGTCGTGTCGCCATCCTTGAATGTGTGGGATGATGTGTTTTGGATTTTCTTTCAGTCATTTTTCTTTTTTTAAGACTGCACTGCATTAAATGAGATTCATGTTCTTATGACATTGTTTACTTTCATCTTGCTTAATTATAGGATAATGTTCACAGTGGAGGGGTACGTGAGGCAGTGAATGGTGTTTGCAGGTGATTAAATGTACAGTGAAGCTAAGACTCGATAATTACAAAACCTGTTGGTTGTGATTGTATTCGAGTGCTGCAAACATTATTCATGTTATATGGAGGGGAGCAAGGAAAAAAGTAAACTGCAACAATTTTTATGTCTTTTTCGAGTGCTTACATTGCTTTTTCTTTGCATTTGTCTTGGGTGCCACTATAAGGGCAGGTGGGTTTATTAATAAAATATACATTTAAAAATTCAAAAACTTCCCTTACAGGTTGAATCTTTTAAAGTTTGGTCCTTGCCTGAATATGAAACCGATTCTTCTTAAGCTGGGGAAAAATGTCCAGTATTAATTCTTAATAAGTTATGGTACATAAAATTGAATTTGCACTTTTACTAGGAAATTGCTTGATTTTTCTCAGTTTTAAAAATTCTGCAATCCTTTTTACGCAGTTCTGTATTCACCATGCTAAAACCTGCAATACTTATTAAGGATAGCTGGCAAAATGGAGTAGATGTATGGTGGTATTTCAGACAACATGTGAGCACGTAAGCAGAGTATGACCCTCGAAAGGGGAATGTTAGGAGTGGCGCACAGCTTCAGTTTAAGACGTTTGGTAATGGGATTGCTGGAGTAGCCTTAATACTCTCATAACAATTGATTATTTTTTTCTTTTTTAAAAAGCTTTTTCACTTGTAGAAACAGCAATACATTATGCTGTAAGAAATGATACCTCCTATTTTTAAAACTAAAGCTGCATTTCAACTGACCTGGGGAAAGGTGACCTTTTTTGGCCATGCTCGTGCCTTTCTGCCGTCCGGTTATGTACATCTCCATTTATCATCCTCCTGGTTTGATAAACGATCCAATGGCTGCTCCAAATACTGCAGAATCATTTGAGGAGGATTGGTGCAGGAGGTGGGATGAGAAGTCCTCGCTCTCCAGAGCTGCAACAATTTAAGATTGTAATCCTGCAACCTCCACTTTCTGTGGGGAGGAGTAAGAAATGTGTAATTTCTTGTTTAGGTGGTACCATAGTTCATATCAACCTAACTAGTGTTTTGCTAAATTTGAGCTGCCTCTGTTCCCCTCTGGCTGCTGGGGCGGTGGTGAGGGGGTTATTTCTCACTACTGTGTCTAACTTCAAACCCTCTGACGCTTTGATTTGGGGAACTGGGGAAGGCTTCTGTTAGTGAGTAAGCTCTGGCTTTCAGTGTACCTGATGGAACTTGTCTCGTGACTGCGCAACGGTCCAGTACAAATTGAGAGGAGGAGGGCTACCCATTTTTAAGAATAATCTGCAATCATTTTGCATCTGGTACAGATTATTTTTCATTTTGAATGACCTTGGAATGCTTTTATCCTGCATAAACCAGGTATGAACAGCTCATCATAGCTGGATGCAATTACAGGTGTGATTCATTAACACTAGTGGAGAGTGCCCTTAATACTTTGTTTGCTGAAGTGAAACGGAAAAAGTGAGAATTGCATAGTGACACTCACTGTCTGGCTAACCCAGTTTTTTTTGTCATAGCAACAGTGATGACACAGAACACTAAAGTAATCCTCATTCTGGAGATTATTTTTAACGGGGCAGTGGTGCCAATAGCACAATGGGCCTTTGATCTTCAGGAATTGCTATTTTTTGACCTCAAGTACTGTGCAAAGCTCTGCTGTAGGAATCTACTCTCTCAACTGCAGAAATCCATCATGGAGTAGGGACCATTAAGGGATAGAACTGATCACTAATTGAATCTAATTTACCTAAGGTATATGGAAGCAAATTATTCTCATTGTTAAAGTATGCAAACAATACCTATAAAATGGATTAGTAATCAAAACTTTTTTTTGGGCTCTCTTCCCATCCCAAAAGTAAAAAAGATGGAGGAAAAAATGCATCAGGGTGGTGGTGTTTGCTTTGTTTTGACCAGATACCTAAATTTCGAATTTTTAGGTTAATTTATTGGGAACTTTTGCATATTGCTTTCAGTCATTCCCCTCCCTGTGCATTTCGTTCTCCTTCCTAGGTCTTTTACCAGATTATCAGCAATTTCACGCACTGGTGCCTACTTTGGGGATCCAATGAGCTTTTAGTTGAGCACACTTACAGCTCCTTCTTGGGCACCACACAGCCACTCTGAAGCTTGTAGTTCTTGTTGTTAAATAATGTTGGGTACTTCTTCTTTGCACTGAGTCATAGCACCACATAGGAAACATTTGATCAGTTGCAGGGGGTTTTCTTTTCCTTCTGGCATTTTATCCCTCTCCCAACTCCATGCACTCCATAGAGTTTCGTAGCTGCTTTGTGTGTGTGTGTTTGTGGGGTTTGTTGTTGTTGTTGTTGTTTTGTTTTCTTTTTCATGTGACTTACTGGAATGAGACTCTACTAGACCCTCTAGAAGGCTTTTTCCTGATTTTTGTCTCCTTAAACTAAGAATTTATCATCCATTTCTATGCCACCAGCCCAATTAGAATAACAGTGTATCAAGACACAAGTAAATAATTAGTAGCATAGAGCTGCCTGGAAAGTGAGAAGATATTTTCCTGTGCAGGAAAAGAGTATACCCGTACCTTCTGCCCTAACCCAGGTTGAGACTGACTGCCCTTTTTAAGTTAAGGTTATTCCTAAAAATATAGAGATGTTATATGAACTAGTTAAAATGACATACTGAAATTGTACATCCTACAATGGATTACACATTTTATTTCTGATGCTGCAAAGCCAAGCAAAGAAGTCCTCGAAAGAGCAAATTGTATTGAGCAGTAGATAACTTTGCCTTGAGACTTTCTCTGTTTTTACCACTTACTATCATTTAAAATACAGTGGCAATCTAAGTCATTTACTGACTTGTTCCAAAATTTGGCATATTTTTGTGGTAATTTCAGTAAATACATAATTCTTTACACTTTAAGACTAGAAAGGGCTGTGAGGTGAGCTGATTTGACCACCTGTGTATGACAGGCAAATGTGTTTTACAAAATTACTTTCTTGTATTAATCCCTAAATTAGACTAAATCATTCCATCCTCGGGAGATTAAACACAGGAAGAGGACAGGAGAAGTGATGCTCCGTAAAGCTTGTTAATAAATAACCTTTTCAAATACTGTTTTGGAGAATAATATTTCTCAGGTAATCGTTTCTTCCCACCTGTTAATTAAGCTATTTATGAAATCTTGAAAGGGTTTTTATTAAAGTTAAAATTGTCACTGTGAATTTATTATCTCCGAGTTGTTCATGTAATCCTTTCATGGAACAACAGCAAAGCCACCCTGAAAGGAGGTATTTTGGAGAAGCTCTGGGACGTGGATGCTGCCGTGGATGGATACAATCAGAGTGGTCTCAGCAGCATCTTCTGAGTGCTCCAAAAATGTCTAGGTACGTAGCTTAACTGCCAGATCTGCTCCACTTCCCATCCGTGCAATTTGGCTGCATCTGGAAGTGACAGCTCGTTGAATGACATTGCGCGAAGAAAAGTCCCTGCAAAAGTTCTCACAGGTGAGTTCTTCTGCCTCACCCTGGCCATCGTTGAACCACTGCCGGCACAGGAGCGTGTTTGCATTAGTGACTATTGGTGTTGCAGCAATTGGCAGTGTCACCTTCATCTTCTGTGGGATTACTTTGAAATGGCAGTATTTTGCAATACCTGCATGACTCACTAGATTGACAGAGAAGAACCATTCGCAATGTATGTTTTGTGGAGGAATTCCAGTGCCTTCTGTCCAGGACCTCCAATGCTCAGCAAAACAAAATGCTTGGACATGGAAGTGGCAAGGGTGGACACATCAGTACAAGTTTTGAGCCTGGAATGGTGCAGGCTTATTTGAGACCAGTGCAACGCTGTGTGGATGCTTCATAAGGCAGTGTGAGCATAGATAAACCTTGAGTAGTTCTGGCCTTGCAAAACCAAGCATATCAGCGCCTAAAATACATGAAAGATTGCATATTGGGTTTAGGTTTTAGGATTACTTAGAAACCTCGAGGGTACCTATGTGGACGTATTCTAAAACACATAGGACAGTTGCGCATCTCTTTCTTTAGGGGATTAGTGTTTGTCTTCTCTAGTGCTTTTAAAAAGCCCATGAGGGGTGTCCCCCTATATTTTTAGGTGCTTAAAACCTTGGAAGTGTGGCCATTCAAGTTTAACAAAGTTGTTATCACAGAAGTAAGGGTAGATAGAAACATCCACTGTTCGTTAAGCCACAGTGATGAAGACCATGCAATCTGTACTGTGGATTCCTGAAGGGCTCTGCTCACGTGCCCACCCGGCACCTGCAGTCAGCCCGAGCACCTTTTCCTAGCTGTGCCATGAAATTAATGTGGGCTTGTGCCTTTTGGGCGGGAAATTGTCTGCTGTGGAATGGCACGTCTGCTCGGGGACACTTCATTTTTCAGTTCAAAATTCATTTCCTTCCACTGTGGGCATGAGCTAACTACTATGGGAAGCTAATGAGCTCCTGGCAGCTACCGCAGTTGTCGTGCAGCGGAGGATGTCAGGCGTGGGTTAGTAGCTCGTGTGCGGCTATTCATCATGATCACATCGGTCTGTGAGCTCTGGTACCTGCAGGTCCATTAGTTCCTAACTTCTCCTTCCTGCTTTTACTGAGACCTTCTGCAGAGGTGCATTGCTTTTTGGGGGTGGCCTTTTTATCTAATCTTTTTTAGGGCTTTCTAATTCTGAAGTGTTTTCCTATTTTTAGGCTGATTTGGTGGCAGATTGATCTCTACTGTGTGCTCTGGGTCATGGATTTTGTTGTGACTTTTATTCTAACCTTTTTGTTTGATTCCAGTTGGAGAAATATATTCTTGTATTGTTTAGTAACAGCTGGTTTTTATTCTGCTGCTATAATCAATGCTTGTTTTTTGAAGCTGTGGAACAGTTTGTAGGTATATGCAAACACTGCAGTCACAGACTATGCTTCCCTGAGTTGTCAGAGCTGAGAGCAATGCATGTGTTTATGCAAAGGCCACGAGGTAGAGGT
>NW_008824350.1:813801-828558 GCF_000699105.1 Pygoscelis adeliae
ATGGTGAGAGTTCCAGTAAGAAACTAGACTGGGAAAGAAAGAAGCCCTACGTCTCCCCTTTCCTACTCCAGCATATATTCAGATTGCATCCTGCTTGTACTGTCTGAAGGATGCATAAGAACAGGATGTACTGCTAAGAATAAGTAAGAGTGAATAAAGAAAAAGGCAATTTTTCTGTTTGTTTTTGGAAAGGCAAACAGTTTGACTACACAGAATTTGTCAGCTGCCACTGAGTTAACTACAGCTGAGCACAGAAGCAAGGAATTGCCTTCAAGGGCTTCAAGGTTTGGGGAAACATTTTGCACAAACTTTTTCATTTATTTTCCATCTTCCCTAGTTGTCTTGAGTTGATTTAAAAAGTACGTTTTGACTTTTTAATCACTATAAACCTGATATTTTCTGATTTTTAAGCTCTAAATTCTGTCCGACTGGGAAGCTCGTGCTAGAGAAGCCTTAAGCATTTCCACCTCAAAGCTCTGGCCAAGTCAGGGTTTGGCTGTGGAAGGCAAGAAGTTCATGTGGCCGCAGGACTACGAAACTGAGCTTACAAGGAAGCTTTCATCTACAGACCTTGCGGGCTGAATCCTTGGGGTGCAAGTGCAAGCATCTCATGACTTGAATACTGCAGGGTTCATTTAGCTCTATTTGTGATTCCTCTGTAGAAACAAGGTACTTAAGAAAACAGGAGCAATGCATTTTTTTGCAGTTTTCTGTTTCTTACTGTTGAATTAGTGAAACAACTGCTTGTCATGTCTAATTCTTCAGTGCTGGTTTGGCCTCTGAAAAAGTTTTTTTTTTTTGCCTCAGTTAACATTCATATGGTGCTGTTCGTATGGAGCACTAGACTTGGTGAGATGGAATATGCCTCAGTCAGACACTATGACTGCAGTTAGTTAAAATATTATTTTAAATAACTAATACTATTTTAGGCATGAGATATTGTCTATACTATGGCTCTACGTGCAAGTAATAAGAAAGCTATGCCATGGATTCACAGCTCAATCATTACACCACAATTCCTACCGCTCTCTATGTGTATTTATTGCATGGTAAGTAGGAGGCAGCTTACTCCGAGTCTTGCATTTTTAGTAGGGTAAGAGTAGGCTGAATGTTACCAGTTCCCTACCACCTGCCCCCAGCAGCATACCCAGGGCAACCCCTAAAAGCTGTAAACTTTTTCTCCTTCTCCCAGACTGTATCACTGCCCAGCTGGAGCAGAAACCTTAAAAAAACAAAACCAAACCGAAAGAACCCTTATAACATCTTTATGAAAGTAAACCACCTGGTGACAGTTACACATGGATAGTGCTGCACGACCAATCTCTGTCTCAAAACTTTTGTTGTAGACAGGTATATTCCAGGTCTGACAAATCGGTAATAAATTTGTTTTGCCAGAACTGCGCTGTCTGTAGCAGAAGCTTACGTGATAGCTGCAACAGATTAGCTGTTATCACACACTCACAACTCCTCATTTCCATTCCTGGCTCCAGTGATTTTCTGTTGCCTGATTAAATAAGACCTTAAATGATTTTTTAAAAACTTAATTTAATAATTAATAACAATAAATTTAATAAAAAATAAATAAGACTAAATAAGAAATGTCTTGGTCTGTTTTGCTACCTCAGTTTGCACTTGGTTGTCATGTCGCGTACACTTTGGATTTGAATGAAGTAAAAGTTGAAGAGATACATTTTTGGACATAAATTGCACACATTTTAGGTTTCATTGCAAGACCTTCAGAGCAGACCAAATTCTGATACACACTGCAGAGAGAGATAAAGCTGTTGAGATTACAGTAGGAAGTTTCAAAATAGCATTCCCAGGAGACCTTACCAAGTGTGCTTCCAGAAATGGCAGTGAAACTAGATGACCTGACTAGATATTTATCTAAATCATTGCGGTTCCTGTTTGAAGGCAGATACAACAATAATAAATACTGATCAGTGAAAATTAATCTGCACTTTCAGATTTTTTTTTTTTAAATTTAAAGATTAAATCTGTGTGTTTCAGCAAGCCTTTCAACTCTTCTTATCCAGTGTTTTGCTTTTCTGCACATCTGCTCCGGGAAAGAATTCCCCAGATGTTACAGTTCCAGTGTTCCTGCTCTGCTGTGGCTGCAGAACTGCACTCTTTTTCCTTTGGGCACACTACTGCCTAAACACAACAGTATTTGCAAGTAGATAAACATGAAAAAAAAAAGTTACTAAAGAAAGGACTAGAGAGAGTTTCTAAAGAACAAGTGTTTTTGGTGTTTTCCCTGATGACCTGAGTACAAAATGCTCAGATGGTGCAATGCTAACAGCTATAGTCAGTATGGGAAAGGACTGAAGGATGCTCTGGAAAGAACTGGGTGAGCTTGAGGATGAGAGCAGTTTAAAAAAAAAAAAAAAAAAAAAAAAATCTATGGAACTGACTGGTCCAAGGTGCAAACCTGTGCATGTTGAATCAAAACCAGGAATTTCTTCCTTCATCTGTAGTAAGTGCATCCTCTGAAGAGGATCAGAGTGTAGTAATCGTAAAAGCAGCCATGAAGGACCAATGTCACATAACAAACCAGATGAAAGTAGGCTCATACACTGTTCTAGTTAAGGACTGAAAATGTAGGGCAAGATTGCTGTACCCAAACATAGTTCTTCATCAAGGCCTCATTTTTAATACCTTGTATTTCAAGAAAAGTATGCTAAATCTGGAAGTGATGCAGAAGAGGGCTTGCAGGAAAGGCAAGGATCAAAGAACTGGAAAGTCCATGTGCTGAGAGCTGGTAAACGCACAGAGAGAACAACCTTTCAGTTTAGTAGAAGGTGTGGCTCTCTGGAAATGGGTAGCTGTAAGAAAATTTGGGCTAGACTTTTGAGGACGCTTCTACGGAGTGAGCTCCTCAAGAGCTTTCCAGTAGGAGGAACGTGGAATTTGTAACTTCCCTTACAAAAGATAGTCTGCAAAAGCACAGGACTGAATAGACTTGTGAGGTTTCTTCTGGTTTGTTGTCCGTAAAAATACATAGCAGCTGTTGAGCAATCTCTGTATTTTGTTGAGAACTTCTGTTTAGTTTTAGTTAGAGGGTTGTGTGTTGGAAAAATGTGTGCAACTCATTTTGTATTCAGTTAATCACATCCTCTCTGTTGTCTACTTTTCCAACAGCAATTGTGTTTTACAGGATTGGCATCCTTCAATGAAAAAATTAAAGTAATGTAATTCCTGCCCTGCTGTTGTGGGGAGAAACTCGGAGAAAACCAGATGAAGGAGTCCAGGGCTCTAAAGCTACAGCTTCTGGCCTGGGTATTTATAATTTTAGAATTTTTGCACCAGAAGTAGAGAGAGAAATCAGCTGGAATCAGCTATATACACTTGAACAAGATGAGAGAAATTGGCCGTGAAGGCTTTTGTCAGGCATACTGTGTTATCAGGGGAACAGACAGCCTTGACTTTTGGCACTCTTATGTAACTTGCAATCAGTAATTAAAATAAAATTGCATTTAGCAGTAGACAAGAAAAACATTGTCTTGCTGGCAAGCTTATAGCTAATTGTACTAGTGATCATTTAACTGCTTGTGTGTGCCCGCATTTTTCTACCATTTACATAAAATATGTAGAAGTGGAGTAGCCCTGCAGCATATCGTTGAGGTGAAAATATTGAACTTCTGAATGCTTACTTCTAAGGTCAGTTTTTGTTTCATTTTATAACTTGAGGTTGACTAGGAAGACAAATACAGTAAATTGCTGGTTCTCTCTCTGTTAGTGACTTTCATTGGTTGCAAAGATCCTATTCTAGTGTAGTCAGAAAATGTGTGACCAGCCTAAGCCGATGATTTAGTGACAAATTTTGAATCTGGCTTATACAGTAAAGGGTCTGAGGCCTGCAAGAAAACATGGATGTTTCTACAAAGGTTTGGCTTAGAGGTGGGGGAAAGTTTTGTTCAAAATGCTGGTTCATTGAAAATGAGACTTTTCATGAGGATGCGTTGCTTTTGACTGGTTTTTGCATAAGATTTTGAGGTGTGGAATGAAATATCTTCCTGGGCACTGAATTAAGACAAACCTGTGACCTTCTGTAAAAATACTTTAACTGCAGAATAACCTGCCAGTTAGGAGTCTGCTAGGATGTAGCAGGTTCCTGTCCAAATGCATGTTCTGCCCTGTGCAGCCCACAGCCTTTGACCTCACTCTTCTGTACACCAACTTCTCCACTGGTTTGTCCTAAACCAGATTTACAGCTGTATTTCCTACTATTGTGAGAGGGGCGAGGAGGAAAGTAGTGGACTTTTGGATTAGTATAGATGATTATGTGAGGCTCTTTCTTCTGAAAGCCCTTGTAACCCTGTGGTTTAGGGTGCATCCAAGTTTGCATGAGATGTGTGTACTCCTTCATTCTGGAAGGAGGCACTCCAGAGCTTCCTAGATGTTAGACCCTAGGTGTCTAAACATTCCTCTTGACATTTGGGAACCTTTCAGATATTGCGCACTAAAAGGTATGGTTTGGAGCTGGCTCAGAGCTGTATGCAAGGTGGCAGGACGTATTTTTGCCTCCTAGAAAATGTCTGTGGTTAGTGCTCTGTGCACTGCTGCTCTTGTATCACCTGTGAGAGTCATTACCTAGGCTTACCAAAAAGAGTAGTGTGGTAATATGGTGCTGGCATGGTAGAAGTCGCTACTTGTAAATCAACCCCTGCTTCCAGGCTCTAAGGCTTTCATGGCTCAGAAGCTGAAAACTGGGCTCACCTCTCCCTTCAGAACCAGTTGTTCTCACAGTCCCGTCTGCAGGATGCAACAGCAGCAGCAGTTACTTGGGCATGTGTGGACAACGAGGCACTGAAGCCTGGGTCTGCCTTAGAGGAACTGCAGAAACCAGTCCTATGCCAGTGGCAATTTGATTTTCAGATCTGCCAAGAATAAATATAGTGTTTACTGAAAATGGTCGTTTTGTGAAGACGCTGATTTTTCATCTTCAGGGGTGAAAACAAAATTCTTCTATGGTTTAAATATTGCCATTCTGCACAGGAGGGATGCTGGTTCCAGTGTGCTCTCTCTGCATGGGTTATTTTTAGGCATTGTGGCGAAGTCTGCCCAATATGGTTTATTTTCTCATGTTTTTACCCCATGGGGATGCTTAGCAACTCTGACTCTCTGCATTCATTTTAGATGTAAATGTTGTAGAGCTCTGCTTATACTTTTCTGCATTATCTGAAGCCGTGTTTCTTGTTGAGTGACATCTCTAATCAGAGACATTCTCAGGTTTTATTAGAAACCATGAATAAGCTAGACTCAGAATTTTGGCCCTGTTTGCCAACTTATTTCGGAATCTGGAGATACATTTGTGATTATGCTTCTTTCTTTTAAATTAATTCTGAAGTTATTTAATTATTTCATGTTGGTTTACCCCCTGATTCTCTGACAGTTTGGCAATAGTACTGATTTATTACAATCAAATAATTTATTTTCTCCTATAGCACTTGGTTAACCAAATGAACTGTTTTCTGTTCTCACCCTGTATTAGATTTCAGTCTTGGCTTTGATAGCCTTCCTACTATATTAATCTGTTTTCTCTGTATAGACCTACTCTGAATATATGCTCTATTTATGGTGTCATCGCAATGCATGTGTGTTTAGTACCCGGTGTGTTGCCATTCATCAGTTTGAACCATATAGTTTTCATTCATACTGTCCTGTTGTAATAACTCATATACTTTTCCCAGTTGATTCATGGCATTAAACTTACCTTTCTGAATAATAGTAATTTGTATTTCTTTTTCCCATGTGGTCTTTTTTAAAGATAGTCAAAGGTTTTGGAATCTCTGAAAAGTCTTCCACTGTCTCTGTAACCAAATGGTAGGTAGGGTGGAGGAGTCCACCAGCAGGTTGTAAATCGGCATCTTTCTTGGCTCTCAATTAAGATGGTTATCAGGTGGACTGTCTGCCTGCAGTACCCACTGCCTGCCTCTTTAATTGGTGGGATACCAAAGTAGATGCTGATCTGCAAATTACAGCCATCTACATAGGGACATTTTCTGGCCAAATTGCTCTGATGCAGTGCAACTTTGCCTGCTATCGGTGTATTTTGTGAACTTGGTTAATGCAAACCACTTAAATTTTCTAAAGATGTTTTTTGCTTTTTAAAGTAATCTTCTGTTTTAAAAAAAACTTTAGTGGTTAGGCTATCCCACCTGAGATGCCCAAAACCTTTTAGTGGGATTCCTGAAGCAGAGTCTTAAAGGAATTTTGCTCCTGGACCATTCTCCACATGCTGAAAAGCAACTGTGGTAAATGTACAAAAGATAAAGGAACTTACGCCATGTGACTAGTAAAGGTCAAAGCTTCAAACATTTGCTCTGATGACACAGTAAATGTGTTGGGCCTAATCTTTGCCTACTTGCTTGGCACTTACCAGCATCGTACAACATCATTATACAACCTGGGACGCTTCTCACATCAGTAGAGTATATGGGAGTATAAGCCAGGGTAGAAATTGACCTTGTACACTGAACTGACAAAAAAAGCTGAACTTGTGGCAGACGTAACATCTGCCAGGTAGGACAGGCTTAAGAGTGCAAGCTGCAAAGAGGGTGCATTCGTGGAGTGGTACGGTGAAAGTTTTGTTCTTGCTTAACTCTGATAAGATGTATCGTTGGATCTTTCTTTTCAAGTAAAAAAACAAACAAAATGTGCATTAACACTTCTGCCTCCTCCCCCAAACAAGCCTAAATGTTAGAAGTTAAAAAATCAAGAGCAAAGCAGTGGTTTGGGACATTCTCCTTTTTTTTCATCAGGAAAATCCATAGATTTTTTTCCACCATGTTTCATTTTTTCTCTAGGTGCCAGCTATGTTTAAAGCCAGGAGTTTTAATTTGAAATACACTGAAATTAATCCCATGGAGGAGGAAGAATATCTCAGGCGTGAAGGGTAATAGTATTTCTTCACTGTAGAGACAAAATTATTTTGTTCACTTTTTAAGGGGACTTTACTACAGTGGCTCATAAGTACTTTATGAAAGAAGCTACAATACTTGTCCTTCATGGTTGAGAAATTCTGTGTTTCCTGGGATTACTGCCTTTCTCTAATCCGGTTTGTTATCAGCTATTGTGGGAGGAAAAGAGCAGCAGGGGTTTTCTGTCTTTCTGCAGCTGAAGAAATGCCAGTCTTTAAAGGAATCTTTCAGGGAAAGTAGAACATGGCAATTAACGGTAACGATCTGGTCCTGGTTTGAGAATGGATGGGAGCCCTTGCCATCTGCTGCAAAGAACAGACGTTTCCCATGAACCGCTAATTAAGCCTGCACCAACATCATTAATGGCCCTATTTGTACAGGACAGTGTATCTGTGGGTATGTGGGAGCATGTGTCTGTTTGGATCAGAAGAAATTGTTCCTTTACCTCTGCGGTGATCGGTTTTCTTGCAGAAATGCTGGTCTTGATGGCTGGTTGTGTTTTAACTGGATATCTGCAAATGTTGACTGGACATCTGCATGTCATACGGATGGTCACCCCTGAAGAAACGTCAGGAGATCTTTGAACTCCCACACCAGTGATTCATGTTTCTGCACACTGGGTGAACAGAAGGGGCCACGGATGTAAATGCAATTTATAGGGTCCTAAATCCCTCCATACCACTATCAGAATAGCCAGTGTAGATGAATTTGGTCTCTGAAATTTAGGGCTTTTGCTGGTGATAATTTCTTTGCACATGCCTCTTTTTACTGTTTGGATTTGAGAAGTGGGCTACCACAGCATGGAGTTTTTGGAGGTGCTGTCAGCACTGCGCTGCAGCTCGGGGACCTCCTCTCACACTGTTGGGGTCTGACTACTGTTGGGAATAGTCTGATCAATCTGTGTTTGGACTTAGCCTAGAGTGAATTCTAATGCACAGGTATGGGGCAATCCTTTTAACCCTTTTAAGGGAGGATCAGCAAGTTTGGGATGGATGCAGAGTCCTTAAGATAATAATCATTACTCCTGGAAGAGTTAGCTGGAGAGCTATCTCTTCCCTGACAGCACAAAGATTAAAAAAAATAAAAATGGCAGAGTATCCTAGTCGGCATCCAAAGTGAATGAGTCACTCCTAATGCTACTAAAAAGCTAATTCTGCCTTGACTTCAAAGAAAAACATCAAAGGCAGTTTTGCTGTTTATCCAGGTGCTAAAGAAGAGCTTTTCCATGCCACTGCTACTCTGGCTGAGAGTACGGAGGAGTGTCATGCGTGCTCGCTATTGATATTGAAATGATTACATTCAAATGAAGCTTATTGAATGTGTTGCTGACACAAGCAAGGGAACTACACCGCAGTTTGACAACTGCTCTGTGATTCTTACGGAAGATAAACCACAGAAGAGAAATGAGTTAAGACAGCAGGAAATGAGGTGTTCCCTGATTTTCTTAAACAGCAAAGATAACATTCTTCATGGGATCTGTTCCATAACTTGCTGTTATTGCATGTTTCTCCCTTTTTACACCCAAAAAGCCCCTTGGACTTCTGCATCGATTAGTCTTTATGCATACTCTGTCTTGGTTGTGCATGGCAGTGACCGTCAGGCATGAAAATAGTCTCCTTGGCGTAGTTTCTGCAGACCCATGGCGGCTGGATTCACCATGTGGTGTGTGGTGTGTGTTCCTCATCAAATGTGAGGGTCTTGATTCACTTTTGAAGGGAGGATTGATTAAAGACACAAAGCCAAGTGAAAAGTGGCATTTGAAAGGTTCTTCCAAAGTCCTTATAGATTTCTTTGAGAATAAATAATTTTTTTATAGAAGTGTAGGAATGCTTATCGTGTGGACTTCATAAAAGCATTTGAAATGGAGATGCATGGGAGAGGACAGAGATTAATATGAGGATTAGAAAGTGGGTAAGAAATTGGTTACGTGGAAGGATAGCATTGGATCGTTTGAAACGAAGTACTTGCTAGGAGGAAGATTACTAACAAAACTTGTCAAGTACCAGTTCTGAGAGCAAATGTAGTTACTATTTTCACTTACAGCCTTTGAATAAAATCAAGGAGTGTGTTTTAATGATGGCTGAATTAGTAACAGTGTTATCATTATTTCATTTTAAACTATATGCTAAAGAAGTCTTTTAGTTAGGCTAGGGTAGTTTCCTGAAAGGTAACAATTGAAAGGCTCGGTCAAATAGAAGAAAAAGAGAGAAACAGAAGAGAACAGCAGCTTTCAGATTTCAGCTAGGGCTTCACTCAAACATTGGGGCTAGAAATGTATATAAGATGTTTTCTGGAAGAGATGTAAATTATGAGGAGATAGGAAAAAATTCTTTTACATCACCCTTCTAGCAAAAGTGATGAATTATATGAAATAGTGACTATTCAGTAGGCCTGAAAAGAAATGAGTAGAAGAATGAAATTTGTTTTCTTCCATAATTTACAAATGTTTTGTCTTTGATTAGAGAGCTGTTGGGATAAAACATTTTACTTTTGCTGCTGTTTAAATGTATTTTAAAGATTTAATGGGTTTTCTTTCTGTTTTTCTGACTCTTATGTTTTGAGAACTTGTGAATAAACGTAGCACTCTTGAAGTGAGACTTTTTTTTTTTGTTGCCAGGTGCATGGAAGCTGTCTGCTAACACAATCTATGCTTTCATCCTCTAGCTTGTCTCCTTGCTGAACTGTAACATAAGCTGTTGTTTTAGTCCACTAAGAGATGACCCATAGTGCCAAATTGATTTTCTCATCTTAGTGACGTGTAGACTGAGCTCACGATACTGTTACTCACATTTCCCTTCAGTTGTGACCTATAGCTGAATTTGAATCTGATTCATGTGGTGAATTGCGTCAATCCTCTATGCTCTCCCTTCTCTCCATTCAGCTAGATTCAAAATCCTCTATACTAGTGTTTCAGCTTTTGGCAGGAATTATTGTTTGTGCTTCGTATCATTAATAATAGAGATGTAAAGTATGTTCACAGGATAAGTGAAAAAAGTAAATGTCATGGTAGAAAAAAGCATTTTCGGCCAGTGATTTAAATCAAGGGCCTGAAAAATATGAATAAAATCAAAGCTGCCTTCATCTCTTGAAAATAATGTAACACATGCAGAAAGTGGGTTAGATTTGGGAAATGCAGCTGGGGAAACCTGAGGTCTTACTAGTGCAGAGACTAACTTTGGAAAAGTTATGTTTCTGCTCTCTAGTTCAGCTTGCTTATCTCTGGATTAAGGGATAATATTCTTCAAATACCTGCTGGAACTTAACAGCTTTTTGCAGAATCTTTGAAGAAGCTCAACTGAAGGTGGTCTGAAAACTTCCAAATTCAGCGTCACTTTTTCCTGTTGTAAAGTGAGTTTCTACCGCTCTAAATTCAGGGCCTGGGAAGAAAGATTGCCTGTGTAAGTCAGGAAAAAGAAAGCATACCTAGACTTGAAGGAATTTATGGATACAGCTCGTTAGAGAGGTTCTAAATAAAATGGGTGGAGGAAGAGCAGAGCCAGTCAGTCTCACTATTTAATTTCAGTGTTTCACACTCGTCCTTGCGTGTATATGTGCAGACAGCATATTTTCTGAGTAGGGCTAAGCGTCGTACATGGCCTTCTGGAGTTTGCTCAACTCAGGAAGCTTTTGGAGTGCAGATACTCCTTTTTTTTTTAATTCATCGTATTTCAGAGTATAATGGTTTTTGATAATTGAATTAGGCTAAAATTTGAAAAAACAAATATCCCAAAAGGTGATATTCTGTGTCTCTCCATACACATGCACACACACGCGCGCACATATACTGTATATACACTCTAATAGAAGCCTGCCTACATAAACCTAACCATATAAAACATACCATAGGTATGATAGCAAATACAGGGCCAGAAGGAAAATGAGAGTTCTTCTGGTCTAGCCTTCAAGACGGGATCAACTCTAACTACATCGTTCCTAATGTACTTTTGTTTAACCTCCTTATCTCCACGGATGCATGTATCCTGAGCAATGCATTCCAGTTTTCTAGTCTACTTCGTTAGAAAGAGTTTTCTAATGTCTCACTTGCGTCTGTGGTGACCTGCTCAGAGCTTGCTTACTCTACCCAGTCTCAAGGGGGATGGAGGAAGGGTATGGTGGGGGGGAGAGCCAAAACGCCATGGGCTGGATGAGAGCACGCCTGAAGGGAGGGGAGGAATGAAGGAGGATGTGTCCATGGCATGTGGAGTGAGCAGAAATGAAAGGAGGGCACGTGAAAAGGAAGGACATAAAATGGTGGAGCATCCCGACGATGCACAGTGTAAGTGCAATGAAACAAGGCTTTGGCGTCTTGCATGCTTCCTATGCCCACCCCCAGTTGGAATTACTTGGTAAGTCACTGAAGTGGAACTGCTTAACTCCGTTCAGTTGCCAAAAGCAGAGTCTTCCTGCATCTGGAATATTGTCTCTGTTGGGAGTTAATTATATGGACTGAATAATTAATGTTCACTTTTGGTAAATCAAATAAAATAACAAAGCAGATTTCTGTCTCTGGTACAATTTATGTAACAGAAAAAATATTTTTCATGTGCAAACAAGGGCTAGAACAGCAGCAGAATAGAAATATTATGATGTTTAAAATCATAAAAAGCATACGTATATATTTAAATCCAGGGTCATCTTAACTTTGTTCTCACCCCAGTAAATGTGGACAGTTATGTGCTATATTACTGTGGAGCAGAATTAAATTAAGAACACAAGATGTTCATAATCACAAATGCATTTTCATACATGCAAGCTAATAAAACTACCAAGTGTAAAAAAGAAGGCAGTGTAAAAGGAAATCGCATTTTCTTTTTCTTGCATTGTTTTTTATCACAGTATCTCAGTAATACCTGAAGTGGTATTTGGCAGGATCATCACCCAGAGATTAGGTGTCTCGCTGTGTATGTTTCTGTCACTTCATGTCTTTTAATGTTAAGAAAAACAGCCAAGATCACTGTTTACATCTCTTGAAAAATAATCCTGGGGATTACTTTCATTCTCTTGAGACGTGTCTCTAGAGGGATACTTATGCCAGTGAAATGGGTAACAGCTTTTCCTGTTCACTTTTTTCCCCATAATTTATGTATATTTTGTAAATCACGGAATGTTTACAAGAAAAATAAAAAATCTTTAAAATGGCTGATCACATTTTCAACCTTAAAAGTGATGTTGTTGCAAAATATATTTTTTTAGGAATAATTCTTAGGAGATAGTTAATGTTTTATGGCTTACAAATATTCCTTCCCCAACACTTTTGCATTGCCAGGCTTTTTTTGGGTCTGTTTCAGAAGTAATATTTTTTTACAACAGCTTTTACTTCCAAACTGTATTCTCTGAGTTCTCTCATGATTTTTCCTATCTGCAGGTAAGCTCTCGTAAGCGTCCAAACCAGAACAGTCCACTGTCTTAATGCATATTGCAATAAATGCCTTTTGTAATCAATTTTGGGGGTCTATGGAAACAACACTGTAACGTTTCCAAGGCAGTTGACTCTCCCGTCCTTAGATGGGTGGCTGCAGTGGGCTGTGCTGGATAGGTAGGAGGAGAAAAGGTGGAGTTTGCTGGCAGGAGTTTGTGCTTATTCTACAATCTTAGTAGTACATTTTAAATAGAAAATCTATGTCTCTGTTAGAAAGGTGCTGTAAGTGTTTAGGAGCAGGCAGAAGTAACGTGTATAATCCCAAAGCAGTATTGAATCAAGGTCAATTTAAAAACGTTAATAAAGGTATTTCGTCCCACCACTCTAATCTTCCCGTTCCTTGTTTTCTTCTCTGCTGCACCCCCAAGCAAACACCACAAACAGAAGCACTCCAGCGGCCTGTGTGGTGTCTGTTGCACCAGTGAGACCGCAAATTCACAACTGAGAACCGGAGGCAGCACGTTCCCTCTCGCAGGCATTTGCAGCATCCGTCAGCATGGGAATTCCTACCGCCCCAAGGCCGTGTGGCTCTGGAGCACCTGGGTGGGTTGTTCTGCACGTGGTCCGGCTGCACATGCTGCAGCACCAGCAGCCTGGCTGGTAGGATGCATCTTGCACCTCTCCAAAGTATTGGTGTGGTTGATATTACTACAACGTACGAGTCTTTCTGGATTAATTAAGCCCTTCTGGGATCTGAAGCTCTCAACTGCGTGCTGGTTTCTTTGTATTGTATGTACTTGATTTTTTAAATACAGGTTTGCAATGAATAATGTTTTGTATCTGTTCTGGTAACTGTTTATTCTTGTATCTCCTGTTTTAAGTGGGTGGTGGAAAAATACAGTGTCATTATAAATGTAAATATTTAAGCAATTAAAATTGAGCAGTACTATTTTCGTGCATTTCAAGTGCATGGCTATATACAGGTACTTCAGATAAAACATTTCACCTCCAGCTTTAGCAAATCGCTATTAGGAGCTCCGAGGCAACTTCTTTTCTACCCAGGCAGAGAGTGCTGGAGTCTAGCAGGTAACCGTGACACAGTAATACATTACAGAGATGCAGTTCTAGGCACGTGTAATGAATTCACAAAGTTTGGGTTGGAAGGGACCCTTAAAAGTCGTCTAGTCCAACCCTCGTTTTGCTTTTTCTTTTCCTCTGTCCCAGTGTTGTAGTTTGGAGTTGGTTTCCTTCCATTCTCCCTCAGCTGCAGGAGACATGGTGCTCTGCAATGCTTTGTTTTTAGCCATAGTAGATAAAGGTTTTAGCGGTAGATGGACTCAAAATGTGATCCCTTTGAGGTACTTGATATGAATCACGTTGTTTCAGGGATGCTTTATAGCCTGTCCCAGGGCAGTGCTTTCAGTGAAATAGCCTTGCACAATTCCTATCATCATTTGCAGGTGCTTGCTTATTTTTGATAGGGGGAAGGTAGGGAGATTCTGCCTACGAAGGTAGGTTTTCATGCTGTACATTGTGTAAGGAAATGCTACTGGGTCTTTCTTCAACAGTCTAGTATCAGCTGCGTAGTTTTTATTGCCCGATTCGGGCTCTTTAATCCCAATAGTTGAAAATTTCCACTCCCTCTCCTCTTTCTTCCACCTAGCAATATATTATAATAACATTGCGTTAGTGAAAAGTCAGTTAATGTTCAGACACAATTATAATTGACACCGAGTCAGCTGTGTTATTTGAGGTGAAAGAAGGATATTCTTTGACTGTAATATCTTAGTATTACTATGCCTTAATACTCCCACTTCCTTCTATATATAGGTCCTGCGTTAAACCAAAAAGCACATGTGCTATTCTCTCATTTGAGGGTTTTATGCTAGGTGTTTTGTGAACCATGCTGCCTCTTAGTTGTTCTGATATAGGAAATATGTTTTTTTAAGAAAATCTGTTTATTCTTCTTTTTTCCTTTTGTAATTATTCTGTTATTGAAAGGAACGTTTTCTATGAATCCTGATCTCATTTCATTTCTACCCTCATCAAACATAAAGTGAGTTTAATGACAAATTATTTGAGACTGGGAGAGTGTTTTGGCAGAGTATCATGGTATGCTAGTTATGGCTTTTTCACTCTTCCTCAGACATTTGCTCCTGTCTAGTGTCAGAGGACCAGTATTGGGCTGGACAAGACTTCTGCTTTCACCATGGGTGGCCACTTCTGTATTTCAGTGTTTTCATACAACCTTTCCTCTCAGCCTTTGGAAAGATGCTGACTCTATGAGAGGTTGCCTGAGATCTAATTTTGGTTCTTTATATTTGATATTTCTGAATTTTACACAAATTATAATGACTGACTTGAAAATGGATAAGGGAAGAGAATGCGATTTCACTTCTCAGTGACACAAATGTCATTGTGCTGAGCAGGTGATTTTTCAGATATATCAGATCAATGCATATTTGCTTTCCTGCT
>NW_008824350.1:828568-831799 GCF_000699105.1 Pygoscelis adeliae
AGGAAGATTTTTCTGCTGTAAATCTGCTCTAAACTGTAAGCAAGTTTTTTCCGTGTTACACTGGCATTGGTTTTTTTCACATCAAGATTTTAAAAAAGGAAGGAATTCCAACTAACTAGCAAGAAAGCTATGTTTTTCTTTTATTTAAAAAAACCGCATCTCATTGATTTTGATGAAAAACTGGATTGAAAAGTGTTAAAAATCAGATTTGACCTGAGGGTCAAATACCTGAGGGACTCTCAGACTTATTCTAACAATGAGAAGAAAAACGGGGGGAAGGGATAAATAAGGGGAATAAAAAGGAATTATAGTAAAATGACTTTCACTTTTACATTTCACCTCAATTTTTAAAAAATTATTATAGCTAACTAGGACTACTCTAACTGTAAAGGATTAAATATTTAGGTTGCTTCTAAGTTATTTACTTCAGTGTGTCATCAGTATCTCTCTTTGTTCAGGTTTGTCTCTTCTATTGCTTCCATAAAGAAACAAGAAAGGTGCATTGGTGCATTTTGATTTCTTTCTGTACCTGCCCAATAGTGGTGGAAGTGGAGAAGTTTGGCACTGAAGGACATGGGCTTGGAAGGAGAATTAGGAGCTGGGAGGCTGCAGCTCCCCTGTCAGAAATGGCACTCCTGGGCATGCAGGGCTTCTGCGTGCGGGAGGGAGCTGCTGTGCCAAAATTCACTTCCCAATTCACCGTGCCAGTCTTCCCTGCCCTGCTGCTTTCCCTGTGTGAGCTCCTCAGTCATTTAAGCCTAGAAAAGGTAACAGTCCAAGTAATTTTTTTTGTGATTGTTAGGTTTTTTTTTCTGGTTTTGGGTATTTTTGTTTGTTTGGGTGTTTTGTTTTGTTTTTCCCTTTATAAAAAAAACAACACAAAGAAAAACTTTCTGCACAGGTGTACTTGTTCTAATACTTGTTCTGTCTCTTCTGTATACCCTACAACACACACAAGTTTCACAGGCAAAATAATAATGGTGGGTGAACCATCCAGAATGCACCTCCCTCCCCACTCTTCCTCGATGCATGGGTACAAAAGAATTTTGTGTGGTCAGAATTTGATGGGAGTGGAGGAGTTATTCTGAGATTGCTAAGCTAAAGCATTGTCCTGGTTTCGGCAGGGATAGAGTTAATTTTCTTCCTAGTAGCTGGTACAGTGCTGTGTTTTGGATTTAGGATGAGAATAATGTTGATAACACACCGATGTTGTAGTTGTTGCTAGGTAGTGTTTACGCTAGTCAAGGACTTTTCAGCTTCCCATGCTCTGCTGACTGGGAAGGCTGGGGGTTCACAAGAAGCTGGGAGGGGGCACAGCCAGGACAGCTGACCCAAACTGGCCACAGGGACATTCCATACCATGTGACGTCATGCTCAGTACATAAACTGGGGGAAGCTGGCCGGGGGGGCCGCTGCTCGGGGACTGGCTGGGCATCGGTCAGTGGGTGGTGAGCAATTGCACTGTGCATCACTTGCTTTGTATATTCTATTATTAATAATAATTATTATTTCAGTTATTAAACTGTTTTTATCTCAACCTATGAGTTTTCTCACTTTCACTCTTCTGATTCCTTCCCCCATCCCACCGCGGGGGGGGAGTGAATGAGTGGCTGTGTGGTGCTCAGTTGCTGGCTGAGGTTAAACCACAAGCATACAGTGAATAGCAACCTGTAGTTGTGTGGATGTGGTGGTAGTTCCTTCACTTTCATAAGCAGCTCAGTATTTCACAGCACTCAGCACTGTGAAGGATTCGGAAGGATACTGTCTGTCTGCACAAGATCACATGCAAGCAGACATTTCTGGCGGTGGGACTGCCAAATAGCTGACCAGAATGAGATCTTAAAGAGCAGTTGAACCGTTAACGTGTAGGTCTTTTGCTGCTCTGCATTATGGCAATACTGGGGCACAGTAATGCACGTCTGCTTGACTGTGCTCTTCAGTGGAGGGTTTGGACTTTGATCAGGAAGATAGCCACAGTGGCTTCAGGGGCAGCTGCTAAATGCAAGGACATATGCTTAGCTAAATCTTTGTTTCTATAAAGCTCTCTAAAATCCATGATTAATATCCAGGATCTTAAAAAATTCAACGTTTGTTTCTTGTTGAACTAAATTGCAGTTTGGTACTCTGCTGTGCTGTTCTTGCACAGTTTCTCCAAGCCATGTTCAGAATGGTTATTAGTAGGGTCTAGTTAGGTGAGTGTCCTGCCTGTAGCTCTGTTTCTCTGGAGGGGTAATCAAGGCGTACAGTATTGCTGCTATTGGGGTTTCTTTGTGGGAGTTATTTTTGCTGATTTTAAACTTGCCCACTCTTGTTTTGCCCAGAGGAGCCAAATGCCCTCTCACCACCCTCTCTTTTGCAGGTGAATTCTCAAACCAATTTATAAATACTGATAAATCCACGTTATGTCATGGGATAGAAGATTGCTATCCCTACTATACAGACAGGTAAATAAAAGATAAAAGCAGCTTCTACTCTGAATCCCTATTTTGCATGTTCTTTTACTAAAATGCTGAATGTGCAAGTATACACAGCTCAGTAGAGTCATTCATGAAATCACATAAAAGCAATTAAGCTTCTGAAACTGAAATACTCCATGTTTTGCAATACTGGAGCGGAGTAGGGTATATATACCGGCATTCCCGTATTTACTGTTCTGCTGCCACCACCGGTGGCTATGCAGCATAGCCAGGTGATGGTGTAGGGCTGCATCCCCGTCCCATGAAGCGGGTCCTGTCCCCGTGGCTGCGTGCTGTGCCTTTCAATAAAGCCACTGTGGGTACAATTTAAAGTTTCATTGGTTTAGAAGTTGATTCTTTTAAATGGAGTCCACTACAATTCAAATGCAAATATTAGTCATGTTCTTACAAATGTTCAAACTACTTAAATCCCTCTAGTTTATTTGCCTGAATGATTTCCTCTGGCAGTGAATTCCCCTGGTTAACTTTCTGCTCTCCTAAGGAGTATTGCATTTTTATCTGTTTTCAAAGTTGCTGCCTTTCAGTTTTGTCAGTGCCCCCATTTCAGGTTTCTCTGTAGAGTTGGTGTTTGATTTGCCACTTGATGAGAAATATCCTTGCCTAAGGAAAGAGACTTGAATTTGGCAGCAAGTGGAGTGGGTGGGTATAACGCCTGCATAGCTACACAAAGCTGTCACTCAGGCTCCTGCTACTCTGTGCAGGAGATGGAATATTTCCTAATGAATTAAATCCCTTGAATCAGGTCACAACAGGA
>NW_008824350.1:831824-833268 GCF_000699105.1 Pygoscelis adeliae
AATCTCTATTTACACTTAGTGTTTTTAATTTCCTATTCCTGTTCCTTTCATCTGCTGAAGACACTAAATGTTTTTGAGCTTGGCAAATGAAACGTCTTGAATGAAAGTGCAAAAGTGTTTTTATATATCCATAGAATGAAGCAAATTGCGTTCATCTGACCTGGTCGTAAAATGATTCAGGTGACTGGGGAAGGGTTAGTTATCTGGAGAGCCACTTGCTGGAAGTGATGCAGAAGTCTGTCCAGAACTGCACAGACGTTAGTTGAGATGCCACGTGATTATCCATTCACGGGGAAAGGTTGAAGGCAAATGGCTTGAACGCAACGCCCACTACACAGTGGGCGGCAGGAAAAGTTCATGCCCTCAACAAGCTGTTCTGTGGTGCAGCAGCTCGTCCAGGGGCTTCAAAGGATTTTTCAGATTTCCCTAATGTGCAAGTAGGTGCTCTGTTAGAGGGGAAGGGAATCCTGACACGCAAGGTAATTCATTTCGTCTGACTTTAAGCATCTACGTGGCAGGTGTTTGAATATTCCCACTTTTATTTAATAATTCTATTGTGTTTATCTTGCATCCCTGTATAGTCAACGGAGAGGAAGAGGCATGTTTAAGGAATGCTCTGTCTGACCCCATTTTGCTCCCTACAGGAGGAGCGTCGACGAGCCCCTGAGGCATGAGCCTCTGGCCTCACTCGCAGGAATGGCCACCTCGCAGCCATGCCTGCCGCCTGCCAGAGGGCTGCTTTAGGGGGTAGGAAACGTCTAAAGGTGTTAGGAGAAACGGAGCACTAGTAGTGATCCTGACGTGGACTGGTGGCTTTGTGATAGTGTTCCCTCCCTCCAAAGTGCTGCTGTTGTGTTTAATAACTTATTTTTGGAGAGGGAGGATATATCTGGGGACTACTAAAGTAGGGGGGATCAAAATAGAGGATTCTTTACTATGTACAGATGATGCAGCCCCAAAATGCTCTCTTATGTCCGTCAGTGCTTTTGTTCATTTTTTGCTCTTTGGATCTATAGGTAGCTATAAACAATCATCTTGTTTTTTCTTGGTGTACTGTTGTCTCATCAGAGGCCTACATAGAATAGCCTTCCCTATGTTTGATTTACATTAATTTTTATTTATATGTATCTTGAGTGGTTAAACATTGGAACAGGCTGCCCAGGGAAGTGGTTGAGTCACCACCCCTGGAAGTATTTAAAAGACGGGTAGATGAGGCGCTTAGGGACATGGTTTAGTGGGCATGGTGGTGTTGGGTTGACGGTTGGACTCGATGGTCTTGGAGGTCTCTTCCAACCTTAATGATTCTATGATTCTATGATCTTTGATCTCTCTCCACACAAATACACGTGTATATGTGTGCTCACACGCATGCTCATAGTGTAGTGGGGCCTGACCATCTGCTTTGAATTACTGGAAAGGAAATTGTATGTAACGGCCATCCAGG
>NW_008824350.1:833310-842240 GCF_000699105.1 Pygoscelis adeliae
TAAGCATTTCATTAAATAGCAACAACTTGTGGCAGAATTGTGCTTATGAGACTGCTGAGCACTCAGGTATCCTTAATTGTTTAAATTGGGAATTTGAAAACTTATTAGGATCTTGGATAACTGCTTCTGACTTATCCATGAAAGGCAACATAAAAAAAACTTATAAACACATAAAAAGTAACATAGCAGACAAGGGTGAAGCCATGTCCAAGAGAAACATAAACATTTAGGAAATCATTTAAATTAGACAGAAAAGGCAAAAATTGCAGGGCAGAAACCAAACAAAAGATGGCCCTGATGCTGTCTGTCTGTGGATGGATTTATGAGTTTGTGGAAAAAACCTCTTTGAAGAGTCACAAAGGTGCTGGGGGGCTTAAGGGTCAGGGATCGTATTTGGAGTCTATAAAATAAAAATAATCATAATCAGTGAAACAGGCTTTCCTGAAAGTAACTCTAGTCAAAGAAGCAAAGTCAGCTGTATTTTTAAAAATCAAGCGACACAGTCAAGTATATAATATTTGCTGTGTATTTTGGGAAGGGGAAGATAAGGGTACTGTAAAAATGCCGCTTTCAAGTTTAGAAGGAAAAAGTAGGTCAGGAGATTTTCATCGTTCCTTTACTTTTACCCTGAAGGGATTAATCTTATTTCAGATCTAGCAATGCATACAGACCCATAATCTACAGAATATTTTGTGTAGGAAATCAGCATTTAATCTCAGTCTCTGTGGTTAGAGAAATATATGCAGCAGATAAATGCTGAGTCATTAACTCAATATTAATAATGTATTAGTGGCCACCTTATGGACCTCAAATCTGGAGATTCTCCTCTGATGCCAGGAAGTCTGAAAGCTTAAACAAAACAGACAAGGAATACTGTACCCCCTAACTGCCTTAAACAGAAATTCTGAAAATGGGGTTTGAGTAAAAGACTGAGAATTTTTTCAGTACATGAAATACAAACAGGATGAAACTTCGGGATGGCAACCCTAACTCTGGCTACTCCATCATGTTTTTATGATCTTGGCCATACAGATCATATTTCATAAAAGCCAAGACCATATTTTCCAATGTCGATGCTTAAAGTCAGGCAATTGAATGAATAACCTGACTTTCTTAAAGGTACTGGTTGAACGAACGCTTTCTACTTGAACTGGCTTTGAACTGTGGAGAGACAGGTGCCACTTGTTTTTCACCTAAAATAGGACTACTTGCATAGGTTTCCAGAAATAGGTTTCATTGCAGAAACCTGCAGACTCCAGAGTCTGAAAATGGGAGGACACATGGAGTCTCCTCTGGGTGGTAGTAGGTTACATTGCCTCCCATTGCTTCCTCTGCCGAGGTGTAACACAGCAAGCTATCACGATGGAGACCAATTTGCTGGGTGTTAAGGTACATTTGTGGAGACAGTGCCCAGATTTGTCAGCAGAACCAACATCAGCCAAGCAATTTAGAGGAGAAGCAACAGCTGAGGAAATGGAAGGTTTTGGTATTTTCTGTCCAGAAGCTTTCTTCCAAGTTCAAAGCTAAAAACACAGTGGTAGGATTTCTGGTCTTTTCTCAGGTGCTTCGTATAGGTCTAGTGAAGCAGGATGTAGGGATTGTTTGGGAAAAGGCAGAAAGGATTTGAGAGAAAAACAGTTTGCTCCTATCCTTCTTATAACTTGCATATTTCCTCTCAAGTTTGAGAAGTGCAAAGCTACTTTGCAGTCTCTCTTTTGAAATACTCAAGGACTGGGAAATTTTGTCCTTATGTGACAGTATTGCTCTGGGTACCTGGCTGCTGGCTTGAGGAGCTGGGTAGAAACATTGCTGGAGATCTTATGGCTGTGATTTCATAAGGAGGATCTGCTGCTGTTCTCTGAGTTACCTTTGCATGATGGATACATGCACAAGCAACCTTGCAGTGCTACCAGTCTGATCCTGTGGGTTGCTTGTGGAATAAGAGAGAGAAACAAATTCAGACTGACAGGTGGGCACTTCAGTTTTCAGTTGGTGAATGATTTATTTGTGAGAACTCATACCTTGCTGCATAACTTACTGGTTCTTGACACAGTCTTTTCCATGTAAAGGAGTCAGAGATTGGCGAAAGGGCTGGAGATTTCCTACAGCAGATTTCCTGTGGCAGCCCCTCCTCCCCAGAGAGGGGGGATATGGATTTTATTTCACAAATGGGCTGAAGCAATATCACTTTTCCCTGTAAAAATCTGCATGCTGAGCAGCGAGGGGAACACATGAGCACCATGTTTACCATTTCCCTGACAGGGAAGTGGTTTCATTGCAAGCAATGAAATCAAACCAGCTGAGGTGCAAATAGATTGCCCTGATGATTTAGCTTGCTTTCATTTTGGCAGTGGTGAGCAACACAGGTTATACAGTAAACCATACAGTATAGTGTTTTCTGACAAAAATAATAAACTGAGATGCCCGTCATCTGCTGTAGGAAATATTGAAAGTTAAATGGTCATCATAAAATGCAAGAGTTGTTATCGATCGTTGCTGTCTCCCCTGAAGGGTCTAGCAGACGTGTAACTGTGGTGTAGGTAGTCACATTGCCTTTGGGTTTTTTCCCTTAAGTCACGAAATTTCACATTTGAGTTACTGCTGACTGGTGCTGTACCTTTGGCAGATGAGAGGTGAAGGTTGCTCTGAGCCCAGCAGTCCCTCCTTGTTTGAGGAAAGGCTAGAGAGTTTCACTGTCTAGCAGGTGGCTGCAATTTTGAAAATAGCTTAATAAATTTTCTTCCCCCTGTTTTTTGTCTGACGTGCTAATTAAGCTCACCAGGGAAGTGTGTGGCTTGGATTCTTCCTTTGCTCTCAGGCTCCTGCAAACAGGCAACAAATGTAGATGTATTTATGCAATTGTGGCAAGCGGGAAGGTGTCCAACTTCTTGACCTGTGAAGGTACCGAAGCGTTTAATGCGAGGGATGGAAAACAGGGGCATGCTGTTCCTGAGGCACGGTGGGCAGGGCAGGGGTGCTAATGAATTGGAAGAGGAAGGCTAGATGCCGCAGAAGAGAGTGGCAAGTGTGTGAAAAACAGATTGTGTGAGTAATTACTTTTGCATACCTTCCTGACCATTATCAGCAGGACTGGATTTTTGATGAAAAAACTTAATTAAAAAGTTTAATTTTTTCCTCTTAAGAAAACTGTGCACAAGGACTCATTGGTGGGTGGAATTTAGGACACTGATTAATTGCTTTCAAGTGATCAGCTGTGTGAATCCTGCTAAGATGAGAGAAACAATAACAGTTGGCAACCTGCTGGGCTAATGGTACAAATACTTGAGCACTATTTTTGAAGTAAGGCTTTTCTGATGACTGCCCCATCGTTGCCATTGCAGGTAGGTATTTGCTGCAAGAAGGGACAGAGGGGACTCTGGCGTGCAGCAGCTGCACCCATTTTGCAATCTCATGTCCCCTGATTATTTCTGTCTGATTATTTCTTTACCCTTAGGAGCCTTTCCTCGTGCTGGCCCCTGTATAAGGTGCTGTGCAAATGCAGACCTGGCATCTTTCTTCTGTGGTAATGCATTGCCCCCTGAGCCTGGGTATGTGGTTGACTGTGACATGGGGCCTTGGAGCAGGAGCCAGGATTTAATTGCATGAGGTCCAGGCTGCGCTGCAGACGGATTGTGAGGGGAGCCAACTCTCTGTCTTGTGTCAGGTGCATGGGATTTGACAGATCTGCAAATACCAGGCAGAGATCCCGACTTCGAGACCTTGCTGCATAACAGAGGCTTTTACAGGCAGTGGGACACCAATTGCAGTGTTTTTCATGTTTGTATTAATACAAATGTAGTAATTAAAACAGTTAATAAAACACAGCAAGGCTGTGTGTTGTACATGGCATATGTTATGCCTGCATGGCAGCATCCACTCTTGAGAACCATGTTTTTTCGTTCCTTCCAGGCTTATGTTTTTGGTTCATTTAAAATGCTGTGGCATCGCTCACTCTTCATATGGGTTCTTGTAGGTACAAAACTCACCGTGTTACAGCACAGCTAGTCTAGGGCAACTTTAAATGTTTTTTTCTCTAGCATGGGCAAAAGCTGAGAATTGAAATACGATAGTTTACAGATGCTCAGTTTCAGTCTATTCAGTCTATTTCTTGAAGAAGACGACTCTTTCCGTTCAGTCTATTTCTTGAAGACATCTGAAGTACAGTTGTCACTGACCTCAAAGTGAGAAGCATAAACATTTGCCAGACTTCACACAAAGAAATTGGCAACTGTGGTCCCCTTTGACACTGGTCTCTTGCATTGCCTTTCAGCTTTCTAAACTGGAAGACAGCCTCCCCATAGAGGGGAGGGAACATCATCTGTCTCCCAATGCCTTCTGCTGCTTTTTCTTCCCCAGCTCTGCTTCTTCATTTCTCATTCAACATACAGCAACAAACTCAGCCCAGAGCACTGGGACGAGACAGGAGGCAGCAAGTGTGCCTTTCCACTGCTGCAGCATGCTGGCAGTCTTACTGCTCTGCTTTCTGCACGGCACTGCCCGGCTGCAACCATTGCTTGGCAGCTCCATCCCTCCCAGCCACCCTGCCCCAGCCACCTCTTGCTAGCTGGGAAGCAGGATAGGTGCCTCCTATGCTGCTCCAAGTAGCTCTGAAGGAAGACCCTATCCTATGTTATCCTCTCTCCCAGAGAGGATTTCTGGAGTTTGCTACCCAACACTGTTTAATTTTTGAAGATTTACTAATCTGTGCTGCAGATTTATGATCAATTGCTGTTACTCCAGAGCAAAGGACACTTGACTAAATTCCCCCTTTCATCAGTCTTTCTAAGCAAGCTCTCTGCTGACTGAAAGCAGACAGGGCAACTTGGACCTGCAGGCAAGGCCTTCTACACTCAGATGTCACTAAGGAGCCAGTGGCTGGCTGAGTTAATCTGGCCGTATCACCAAAGGCACTACAGTCGGTCCCTGTTGCTTGCAGGGAAGTAAGTCTACAAAATTCAAGAAGCAAAACTTTTATTAAGAAGCAATATCTGGGTGAGGGGGAGGAGGGCAAAGAAGAGGAACAGAAGGCTTGTGCATTCATGTCAGTAGTGAGTGATATCCAGGAATGCATGTTGCTTGGAGTGCCTGAAGGGAGAAGCTGTGACTGACTGCGTGGCAGGTTACTTCTCCCAGCAGCGGGACTGTGGTGCGAAGTGGAGCCACGCTCTCCAACTCTTTGTATTGCATTTACCGGTCATCCCTTCTTTAACACATCGAAGATGTCCCACTTGCTCCCTTACGTATACTTTGGGTGTTCTTGAAGATTTCAGATAGCAGGGAGGGAAAATGGGGTAATGCAGAAAGGTACCACTTTCTAGTTGGGGATTATTATTTCTGTAATGCTTTCTGTGCCTCTGGGATGAGGCTGAGAGAAGACGTGGAGTTTTAAGTAAGAGGAATGATGGGGGAGTGCAGTAGCTGGCGTTTCAGTTGTGTGAATAGAGAAACATTGGAGCGCAAGTGCTTTGTGTAAATACTGTGTGCTGCACATACTGCACACTGGACACTTATGGTCAATTCAAACGCCTTCTGAAACCCAACTTCCCAGTGAGAACAGTACACGTTGCATGATGAATATGAAGAAGCAGCAGAAAGGATGCCTGTCCTGTAGCTTGTTTTAACAGTGCTTGAAAGTATTAGTCATGCAACAGTGGTAAAGAATCACAGAAAGACAAGGTTTCTTCTAATGCTAAACAGAGAAATTCATTATGATAAGGCCCAGAGCGTTATTCCTCAGGCAAGAATCTCTCTGGCTGCCAGCAGAGAGCTTAGAGCTGGATTTTTCCCTACTCTTGTTCGTACATGGCTTCTCTGCTGTTTTGTTTTGTTTTGTTTTGAAATACAGGTGATTTTAGGATATTCATTCTTCCTCTTCTTTTCCTACCCTAGAAAAGCCTTGCTAGATTACTGAGAGCTGCTGTTTAGCATGTCATCATCCTTTATCATTTTTACGGTATGTATCTCTGACTTTTTTCCAGAGCATCCTTCACCCTTCTCCTTTGCCTACCAGTGACCGTGCTTTCCTCCTGCAAGAGTTACATTTAAAGCATAATAGCACTCAGGACTCAGCATTTTTGTGTTAAGCCAAATCCTGTTGCTTTCATATCCCATCATGCTTGTCAGTCCCTCATTTCAGATCCACTTTCTTCATTTGAACTTGTCCTCCTAAGAGCATCCTGCCTTTGGCACGTGCAGCCTTTCTTTTGAAATGCGCTTCCTCACTGTGCCATTTTCCTCTTCATTCATCATCTCCAAATTTTTCCTTATGGGATATTCTCTTCTTTCTCCCACTCTCTCACTTGAATTGCTGTAACTAAATATTATTCTGTTTGGAAAGAGTTAATAGTATTGGGGAAGGATGCAGTCCATGGTATTCACATATTAGAGTTTTAGTCTGTTTCACTCTTGCCAGTATGTGGAAACATTAAAAGAAGAGAATTGCAGTAACGAGGCATAGTTTAAGATCCTGGTAACAAAGTGAGTGAGGTGAGCAGCAATCCTGATTCAAAATGCGTCCATTCAGAGTGCACCCTCACTGGTCTCCTACCTCTGTACCTAAGTTCCCCTCATCAATATATATAATATCAAGAAATCCATCTCTTATAACTGAAGAGCATTATTGTTGGTTGGAAGAGCATTGCTTCCCTTGTTCTGTTATCTTACTGATTTACAGAAAATGTACTGTATCCTCAAAGCTAAAAATCAGGAGGTTTTAATATATTTAATGATCTGCAAATAACTTTAAGAGTCCAGTTCACACTGTAGATAAACTCTAGATCTGGCAACACACTTCAGAGCGCAGAAAGGCCTTTTTATATGGGGAAGGCATATTTAAATTAACTCCTCCTCCCCTTCTTTTCCATCCCTCTTCCTTCCGTCATCCTTTACCTCATGATCTGCTTGTTTATAGCAAGCCCGAGGACAGAATAATGATTCCCAGTGCCTCAGGGGCTTGATCTGAAATTCTAGCTGCATAGGCACTTGTATTAATGAAAGCAGCTAAGTTTAAATTCTCTGCAGGATGTCAGATGAAAAGCATGTTTCAGTCAAGCTTAAGGGTGCAGTTACACACAGAATAAGTGCACTTTGCCCCCAAGTACACAGGGAACCAAATGACAAATTGGCAAACCTCACTGCAGCTTCAGTGGGTTTAGGGAAACAGCACTGAAATAGTAAATCTGGTACCTCCTGGATTGTTTTTTCTTTTGAATAAATTGACTGAGATCCTAGGCAGTTCTGTTTTTCTCAGACAGTAATTCAGGGTACAGAATAATCATAAAAGCTTGATGAGTTACTTTTACCCATAGTTACTGGCTAGCAAGGTGGTACTTAAGAAACGAACACAAAGTTTCCTGTCTAGAATTGCCTACAGTGAAAAGGAATGTTTTGGAAAATCGATGCCATCAATGAACTCAAGCCTGTCAATGTTTTATTCGGTGGCTTCCCATGCTGAGAGTTTGGAGTCACTACTTCTAATACTTGAGTTTGTGCTGATGTCACTTGGTCTCATGAAAAAAGCAGGCTTGATCTCTACCTGAAGAGAGCCGTGTATGAAAAACCCTCCTTGTAAAGATGGAAGGGACCTCCAGAAGTCATGTAGTCCAGCTTCCTGCTCAGAGCAGGACTAATGTTGTAGTTAGATCAGGTATACCAAAAGAGACTGAATAAGCAACAGTGTATAAACACATTAAGGACTGGAAATCATTAATACACTACCCATCTGTGTTGCCTAATTATTAAGACCCTGTTTTCAGGTGATTATAATTTTTGTCACACTTTAACTGTTTTTCCGTGCTAATGATTATGGGTCTGAACGGACAGCTCATTTCTGAAACAGAATTAAAGACTATCTTCTCTCTCCCATATAAATATTTTCATGAACTTTCCTTTGAAGAACTCTAGCAATCCTACGCTTTGGAGTAAGAATATGACTTTCAGCTAAGGTTTTGGTCTCTGTGTCATCCAGGTGGAAATCCATGCTTTAAATTCTTTGAATTTAATAACTAAGATTTCACAAGACTGACCATCACTGTCCCTACTTCTGCAGCCCTGGGCTCTAACGCTGAGTCTTGCTCTAAAACCAGCACTGAGGATGAAGCCTGCTTCATTCCTGAACTCCCTGGGTTCCCATGCAGTGTCTAGGAAAAGGCTGTCTAACTCGATTGCAGATACCACACGATTTAAAACAGAATTGGGTATTGATTTTATGCTATGTGATAGAATCTTTGGGCTTTTTAAAAAATTACTCTATTAAAAAACCACAGAACTTCCTAGATTGTTATGCAGGTAACAAGGTAGCTCCAAAGAATATTATTAAGGCTATAAAGGCTGGTGCTCACAAGACTCTGAAATGCCAGAAGGAAGGGTATCTCCATGACCCTGCTTTCCCCCCTGTTGTTTCTAAATTGTAAGATAGTCTTTCTAACTGAGTGATTGCACTCTGGGTTTTCCACAATACTTTGGTCTCATTTATAGTACAGAACAGAGACTGTTGCACTTAGTTTATTTGCTTCAGCAGCTGAAAAGTGCACAGCGACTGAAGCAAGAGACTGCGGGAAGAAATGATATGGTTAAAGGCAGGTGAGAGCTGCATCCTGTTTCTGCCTGTTGCATCATTTTCCTGAAGTGACTTAAACCAAACATCTCGCTCGTTAGTAATAAGATCCTCTTTTACTGGCTGAGGCTTGGCTCCTGGTTTGCAGAAAGGTTAAGCACCACAACCACAAATGAATTCATACTTAAACCAGAGAGAAGATCATGTCCTGTGCTTCTCAGCTGGGGTTCCTGAAAGTCAGTGGATGTATTTTTGACCTTGATCTCTCTGCAAATCAGTTACAAATATGTAAAACATGGATGATACAGTGCAAAAAATAATTAATATTTGTGAAGCAGTTGGGTTCAGTTGTGATGGTAACAGTGGCATGGTCAGC
>NW_008824350.1:842259-870754 GCF_000699105.1 Pygoscelis adeliae
TTAATACTTCAGGCTTCTGAGCAGAATGTGAATAGTGCACAGTACGCAAGACCTGTGGCTAAATGTAGAAGTATGATGAGAAGGCAGTCACGCTTAATAGTTGTCTAGTAGCTGTAGAAACTATAGTTTCTATGCACTGATTGAGGGAAGGACCCTGTAGAAAAAACCTAGATGAGCATTTAAAGTTTGTATTCCAAAGTATGTTTGATAGCTGGATGAAGGCTGCTGAAGCAACTGTAATTCTGACATATCTTTAAAGCTTTAAAATGCAAGCTTTAAACTTGCACGATCTTATAATGTAGGGTTCTTTTAATAGTGTTTCCATGTGTAAGGTATTTTTGTGAGCTTTATAAAACAGTATTAATAAAGACTGACTCTGTCCACTCTAGCTGTTGTCTTCCCATCCTAATTTTCTTTTTAATATATAGGCAGATTTTTAATGTCAGTGGTTTGTTTGTCTGGTTTTTTTAATATATGTATGCCTGTGCGTTGTCCAACAGATTGACTGTACTGTTTCTTCCAAAACACAAGAGGCTTGCACCATTTGAGACATTTACAGCAGTGCAGATGACTGTGTCATGTAGGTAAAATGCTGCTACATCAAAGAAGTGGTTCTTTAGACCATCGATATGCTTCGTGCTGATGTAAATGGCTGCAGAAGATACAAGGCCACAGGGAATCAAGCTCCATATTTTAGAACAAAACATGCAATTTTGCTGAAAGTGATTTACAGGCAGAGTTTGTTTATGCTTCCCATGCCATAGCAAATAAACAGTGCTGTTCTGGATGCACCGTCAAACAGCGTTGGAGGTTTGTGAAATATTGGGCTTGCTGTAACAGGAGATGGGCTGTTTTTTATTTTAGAAAAGTTAGCGAGCTAGCTTCTTTCACAGATTCATTTCACTGCATGTTTCTATAAATTTTATTTAAATACTTTGGGGGGGGGGGGGAATTTTAGCTTGTGCTTGGAATGTCCTCAGAAGTTTGTTATCTAGAGAGAGAGGAACAGCCCTTGTTGCACATTACGCATGATTATGTCCCGCTTAGGGATGGAGACAGGCTTGAACAGTGTGGAACTGTCTCTCTGCCTTGACTTCTGTGAATAAATCACTGCTATGTTTGTGTTTCCCACATATAAAGTAGGAATTATATTACTTAGCTCACCCTGATGTAAAAAGTTTTTGTTCACATAAAACTTGGTGATGGAAAGCAGTTCGTATCATTAATCGCTTCTAGTTCCTTGAATGTATTAGACTGGTAACCTAAAGAAAAAACTGCAGCCCTAGAAGAAGCTTAAAACATAGAAACCAGTCAAAAGAGAGTATAAAATAAATGAGGGTCCACCCAGGCTCTTTATTTTCTTTATTTTCTTTCTTTTTTTATTTTAACTTTTTTTTTTTTTTGAGGGGGTTTAGACTGTCATGGAGCTTAGACCTAAATGTCTTGTTACTCCATTTCCTTCCATTCTCCGGCCTCTCGCATCATTTGTGGGAACTCGGTCAGCACAGGTGGACACCTGCATGCCCCGGCCAGAGTGGCGTGCCAAGAATCACCAGGTTGTCCTGGTGTGGCGTGCCAGGTTCCTTTCCTTCTCTTGGAGGAAAGTTCAGTTTTGGAAGAGCATTCTCAACCTGTAGCTAATTACAGCATGCCTGCTGTGAGGGGAGGGGTTTGGAGGAAGGCTCGGGGCCAGCCATAGTCTCCAGTCAGGCTTGACCGTTAACGCAGAGTTGCTCCCTGGGAACTGAGGACTGGAATGGGGTAGGAATTTCTGAAAGAAAAACTCATCTGTTTAATTGTTTCATGAATTGTATGTGCAGAGCCTTAAAATATTTCCAGTTTCTGCCATTTTTCCTTCACAAGAAAGGTGACCTGTACGCTTCTAGTCATTAGCTTCTGTTCTTGCACATATGCAGCAGGTAGCACAGGCATGAAGTAAAGATGCAAAGTGGAGTCCAAAACCCAATATATAACTTAGGTAATTGATTACTATAAAAGTTACAGGTTGCTTCCTGGTGAAGTTGTATTTGAATCTGAAATAGAAAATTTCACAGATTCTCGGTAATTGTTCACGTGAGCCTTTGGGTCAAAGTAAGTACAAAATAAGTACTGATGTAATAGCAGGGAAACTTTCTGAAGTTTCTGCAGAGGAGAAAAGCACGTGCTTAGTTTAAAATTAGGGCAGATCTACTGACCTGACCAGACCCATGGCTGAAAATTCTGTCTTAAAACATAAACACGTATCTATATCTTAAAAAAAAAATTAAAAAATAAGAGTGTGCTAACTGAAAACATGCCACTTGCAGTGTAAGGCCTGTTTTTTTTTTCATGTAGATGTAGCTCACCACATGAATATTGAATAGGTTGGCTGGCTGGCCCGTGTCTGCTCGTGGAGCAGACTCAGTGTGACGGCACTGCTGAAAGCGAGGAGAATTTAGTGGATGTTCCTTCTGTGTCTCACCCCGATGGGACAAGAAGCGCTCTGCTGTGTGAGATGGGCAGGGTTTCTGCTGGGCACGTCTTTTGTCAGTAGCATGGTCACTGATGCAGAAGAAGCCTGTGGAGATCAGGCTGTGTCGCGCGGTCAGACTCTTATCTGTCTGATCTACCTGCACTTGGAAGCGTGTTCCTGCAAATTCGGTTCTGAAGTTGCATCTGTGCAACACGTGCTTGCTGGGAAGTGAACAGCAGTAGAAGAAGTTTCTATTAGTTCTGAGTAAGTATTAGTAAGCAGTGCTTGCTTGGGTTTTTTTGGTCTGTTCCTCAGAATTCACCCAGGTCTCTTGCACAAGAGAGCTGTAATTAGAGTGGAGCAGAGCAACGTATGGAAAACGACAGCACTTATTCACTGGCAGGAAGATTTCTTTTCCCTGAGACTTCAAGTTGTCAAGTCTACTTCTCCTGATGAGAGCACCGCTGGGCTGCGAGTGATGGATTACTCTGGGAAGACAATCACGATCAACAGCAAAAAGTTTCAGATCTGAAACTTTCTCCTAAACTCAGTCTCGATCAGAAGTGTTTGCCTGATGGCTAGCGGATCTGGCTACAGCTAACAGAGAGGCCTGCCAACAGTAGCAGGAGGGGTTTGGTAGAATTACATTTCCGTACTTTTTAAATGTTCTGGATCCAAACCTCTACTGCTGTCTTACCCAAGAAAAATTATGCGTACTTGGGAAACTTAGTGGCATTTCACTTTCCAAATGCAGAGGTATGCGAGTCACATCTCACAAGATGAAGAAGTGTGGGGCACTAGAGAATTAGGATGGTTAAAACACTGCAACTCCTTTGAGAGTTTTATTTCAAGCTGTTCTAATTGTGGCAATTTTTTGCAGAACAGAGGATGAGAAATAGTTGGTGATGCTGGTTTTCTTTGGTTTTTTTTTTTAAATTCTCTGCTGGCATGGCTCCCTTACAGTGCCTGTTGTGTACCAGGGTATTTGTTTTGGGCTAAAACGAATTTTTCAATTTCTCTTGGAGAAAGAGAGTAACTTACTGACATTTTAGTCCAAACAAGTGTACAGACTCAATTATCCAGAAGGCCAAAAAGGTGGGCACTGTAATGCTTCTCATCAAAGTTTTCAGCTGTTGAAGGGATAACTCTACTATTTTACTACCACTATTATAATGTGTTATATCAGATTACAATTCTCTTGTAGATCTGGAGGCCGGATAGCCCTATGATTCTAGTTAAAAATCTGTTTCTATTTCTGATGCTACCTCCAGATGAGTGTCCTGGGATATTGGTTGGTTTGCGCAGACTGGCTGTGAGGACAAGGTAATACAGACACTAGTGTACCCAAGTGGCACTGCTTGGGGTAAGAAGTTCCTTTGGAGAAGAGGCAGCCGCAGGGTTGCAGGAACTGTTGGGAGTTGGTGAGCTTGGGAAGCACAGCGCACTCAGACATCCCCGTTTGGCACATCTCTTCCAAAGTGTCCACTGGTAGAACTTCAGCAACAGAAATGAAGGAACTGCCTCTGTGAAATGCTAAATCTTCCTGCACTCTCAGGGAGAAAGAGCAATGTGTTTCCATTTATTGCTTTGTCTTCAGTAGATCCAGCCGTTTATATACAGATACTATTGCCATTAAAGTCTCTACATACACATCTCTGTAGGGGCTCCAGGTTTCTGGGAGTATGGCTCATGGAAGAGGGTTTCTATATATCTACTATATGCTTCATCCTGTAAACTCAACCAACTGCTTTTGAAAGCTCCTGAAACTAGATCACATTTCTTTTACAGTAATAGAAGAGGCTTTAATTACTGAGGCAGAAAGTTTGCTGGTTAGGAAACACAGTCAATTTTCATTGCATCTCTATTACAAAGCTGGCATAATTTTAAAAAACTGACTGCCTTCCGTCTTCCAAATGCATGAAGTCTCATTATATTTTAAATACCTTTTGTGATGCGTGACTCAGAAGAACATGAACAGTACTCTGCCACTGTACAGTTTTTTGCTCCAGCTTCATCTGACTCAATTGCATTTGGCATTATTTCACCAATTTTATTTTTGAGGTTTGATGAACACCTAGCTACCTAGCTTTCTCAGTACATCATGTTAAAACTTTGGCCTACATACAGAATAAAATATACTTGTCTGATCAACTATATTCAAATAAATCAAGATGAGTAATGTAGGAATCTGTTGTAAAGCTTGTTTAGCATGATGCATACCATTTTAGAGATGTTATTCTTTCTCTTCTAATAATTACTTTTAATTCTTTGCTGATTGCCATTAGGAAAAGAATTCAGCAGAACTGAAGAGAAAGAAAGAAAAAAAGACAAAGGTAATAAAAGATGCTGAAACTAAGGAGACTTACTGTCAAATTAAGGCATATGTGTAAACTGCCTGGCTGCTCTCTAATCTTCAGGGTATAGAGCAGGGGGAGACTCTTATGCCGGCAAAAGTGCCCTATGGAAATAAAAGGGTCTGTCAGGATAAAGGAGAGCGGGTGGCTATGATCATTCCTTCCCTGTGCTGCCTACTTCTTTGCTTAGGGGTAGAATAGAAGTTGCCTCCAGGACATGCATCAACTTTCTTAGATGCATTAGTCATATTCCAGCTCCAGGTCTTGCAAGTGTAATGCCTCCAATTGTATCTGCAGCTGTGCAACTTCTTCATTCCTGGCCTGGCTTTCCAGGCTGCAGTGGCATAGGTCAATGGAGACAGCTTCTCAGATGGGGCTGCCATACAGGCCAGGGTTTCTCCCAGACCTGTTCTGTTTTTCTGCTCTTCGAGTTGTCCCTCAGCGGGTTTTTCATAGCAGCAGCTTGGCTCTGGGTTTTTGGACCACCCCTAAAACCACTGCAGAGAAGGTCAAGGAGGGGATGGGCTTGTCTGCTGACATGGACCAGCTGGAGGAGGCCAGGGATGGAGAGATCTGAGAGAGGGCTGGAGGCATGGGGGCGTCTGGGACAAGAGCTCAGGTGTCTGGGTTAGGAAGTATTTTTGGGGCTAAAGGGCCTTAAGGGTTGGGGGCGCTGGGTTGAGAAGCCCAGGTAGGCCCAGAGGGATCAGCAGGGTATGATGCATATTTTGGGGGCCAAAGAGGTGAGATGATGGAGGCTTTGGGGAGGGAGTTACTGGGTAGTAAGTGGGCACTGCCAGGTAGGATGCTGTTTTGGGGCAGGGTCATGTGCACAGAGCTACTGCCAGGCAGTGACTAGCTAACTTCTTGCTATTAACTAGTAAACTACTAAAAGCTTGTATAAACCCATAAATTAGTAAAACTGTAATTCATATAAATGTTTCCTGTCTCTTATTCATTGTAGGTGTTCAGGGAATTCAGGACAGTTTCTAAAGAAGCAAGTCTTTCTTGGGATTTTTGGGGCCGGTCTTGTTCAATATCTTTTATCAATGATCTGGATGAGGGGATCGAGTGCACCCTCAGTAAGTTTGCAGACGACACCAAGTTGGGCGGGAGTGTTGATCTGCTCAAGGGTAGGAAGGCTCTGCAGAGGGACCTGGACAGGCTGCATCGATGGGCCGAGACCAACTGTATGAGGTTCAACAAGGCCAAGTGCCGGGTCCTGCACTTCGGCCACAACAACCCCATGCAGCGCTACAGGCTTGGGGAAGAGTGGCTGGAAAGCTGCCCAGTGGAAAAGGACCTGGGGGTGCTGCTTGACAGCCAGCTGAACATGAGCCGGCAGTGTGCCCAGGTGGCCAAGAAGGCCAACGGCATCCTGGCCTGTATCCTCAATAGACAAGCCTTATGAGGAGCGGCTGGGGGAGCTGGGGTTGTTTAGCCTGGAGAAAAGGAGGCTGAGGGGGGACCTCATTGCTCTCTACAACTACCTGAAAGGAGGTTGTAGCGAGGTGGGTGTCGGTCTCTTCTCCCAAGTAACTGGCGAAAGGACGAGAGGAAATGGCCTCAAGTTGCGCCAGGGGAGGTTTAGATTGGATGTAAGGAAAAATTTCTTTACTGAAAGAGTAGTTAAACATTGGAACAGGCTGCCCAGGGAAGTGGTTGAGTCACCATCCCTGGAAGTATTTAAAAGACGTGTAGATGAGGCGCTTAGGGACATGGTTTAGTGGACATGGTGGTGTTGGGTTGACGGTTGGACTCGATGATCTTAGAGGTCTTTTCCAACCTTAATGATTCTATGATTTGTTTTAAAGGTCCTAAAGATTGGACAGCTCTGTCTCTGCTTCAGAAATGGGTAATGAGACTTCTTTGCCTGTTCCAGAATGAAACGTCTTTCTTTTTACAGCACTAGTAAGAAGTTTCTCGTTTCTGAGCAAAATGGCAGGTTGAGAAGATGTTATGGATGAAGAACAAACTGGGATGCTAACTACAGGGCCTTTTTTCCCTTCTGGTTAGAAAGGGAGAGTTGGGGAATGATGGTAGGTGTGATGGGGGCTTCAGTAGCAATGACTTAACATCTCACCATTGCTTGGGAAATTATTCATACTTGAGTGTGAAGATGGATGGAGCTTGTTTACTCATCGCAGAGGTTTTGCTTCGGTGGTCTGTTCTCTTAGATGATGGTGTTGATAGCTGAGCCATTATAATTTCAGTTCTTCTGTGTATTGATGTTGTGCCACTGTATAGCTTGTTTTTATCAGTATTTCAGATAGGCTTGACTTAATCCAGCAAATCTATATATCCTGTAGTGTCCACGTGAATCTACCTAGAAGGGCATTTACAGATTTGCCCCCAAAATTACAAACCAAACTTTTCTGAAGTATTGGCTAACCTTCCTTGGATATTTGTTCAGAAAAACAGATTCTCAAGAAAATGGGATTATTTCTTGCACAATTGGATCCACCCTTCAGCAAGTAAATCAGGATGGAATGTGTACAGAACAATTCATTCATTGTGAAAGTGGTCATGCTATCAAAATCTTAAAAAAGTAAAGGGGGGGGAAATGCTCCAGCCTTCCAAAGCTGGAAATTGTCAGGTGAGGTACTATGTGGATGATCTGCATTTTGCAGGTTAATTTTATTCTTTATCTGTAGAATGTATTGATACTAAATGATGTACCATGTTTCTTCTCTTTGTTGTCTGATGAGACCCTATTCAGACACTCACATACATATTGAACAGATTAATTCTGGAGAAAAAGAAGTCACCTTCCTCATAATGTTCTTGTGACTTAGCCATTTACAACTTGTGTATAAATTCAAAAGGAAGGTGTGGAAGATTTATATGTTCCATGGATTCCACAGAGGTTAATTGCTTTCCTTCTTCAAGGAGCTCTTATCATGCAGAAATAGAGTAGTCCCACTGTAAGAGCTAAGTATTTGAGTCTAGCCTCAACACCAGCAGAATGCAAAATGTTTTGGATGAAGAAAGATAGTGTAAGCTTGAACTCTTACCAGGCTACGCTCAGGCTTGCTTGAAGTAGGTTGCTAATGTTAACTGATCTAACGATACAGAGACAAATTAGGCATTATGTTCCTGCAGCTGGTATGAGCAGTGAGGATGCTGCCTCTGAGGAGTTTAGTGAGCCCAAAGTCACACTCCCTGTGAGATGATGGAAATGTTTGCCTTGTGCAGTTTTCAGGCTCAAATAAGTAGGTTTAAAAGCTGGGCCATTAACATTGTCTATTCCAGCTTGTACGTGTCACAGGCCGTAAAGCTTTGTGTAGTGGAACCAGGTAGAGGATTTGGGGTTTCATTTGATCCCAGAGAGTGTTAGGAAGTGGAGATTGAGGCAGGAGTAGTTCAGTGGTCCACCTCCGTGTGTTCGTAGACTCTTCCAAGGTCACCCACAATGGAGCCTCTCTGGCTTTGGAGATGGGATAAAATGTTCTTAAATACTCACAGCTGTTAATTTTAGAATTACTGTTTTTACAAAATCCAAGTTTTTTGGTGGGTTTTTACCAGAATCAGGAAAACATTTTTGTACTTTGAAGCCAAATGAAATTCAGTGATTAAATACATTCAAACGTAGACCCCAGTCTCTGGGTGGCATAATCTCCTTCAGCTGTCTGTGGAGTTAACAGTGCAATTCTGAGCCTTAAAACTGCTTTTTATACAAGAAAGTCTGACATTGCCATAGCTCAGCAAAGACCTTTCATTAAAACCTGGGACCCCCCTTCCCATCCTCCCCACCCATGGCCTTGCTGTGGATATCATTACAAAGCTGGTGTGTGAATCAGCTTGTGTTCTGTATGAACTTATGCAGATTTTTGACTAATGGTCAAAATTATATCCTCTGCGGTTCCAGTCATTTTTCCATTTGCAATTTTATTTTTGTTTGAACCTTGAATGAAAAAATGACCCATGGTCAGGGGAGCACTTAAGCCCTGCACTTGTGTGGATTAAAATCTGTGAGCTATTCACACTGTGGGCAGCATGAGGGAGAACCTTATGAATTTGATTTCGCAGGGGAGGCATTTTTAAGTCCTGTTGAACCAATGTTAGCAATATTGAGTACTTTAATGGAGTCAGCTTGCCAGTTGCTGACAGTGTTTTCAGCAACCTGCCATCTCGCTCAGCCAGAATCATTTAAAATTGACATGGTGCTGAAAATGAGGAGGCTAAGGAGTCCGGATTTGCTGACATATCCGTATGTGGGCATGTTTTAAATACATCAGGATAATCTTGCTTGGAGGTTCTGTACATCAGTGCTGTGTGTTTAGTGCATTAGAAAATGGGATACCTCTTATACTGGGACACTTGTTTCTAGAGATGTCAGAACATCTACAGGTACTTTTCTAAGCTATTATGAAGCATATAAGGTACCCTTTGCTGAGTGGGACACACCACATTGCTTATCTCTGGTGATAATTGAATAACCGGTTTCATTTCACTAGGAAGAAGCTTCGGATGCTAGAGAATGTGTGTTCTGCTCCTGAAGACCCCAGAAAGTCACCATCTAAACAACCATTTAATCTGTAATAGCTATGAGATCATGTGCACTTTTGCCAAGCGTGTTTGACAGTGAACTTCTTATTCTGTCTTGTGCACCTTGTTTTTCAAGGCTTGATTATTTTATAACCCTCGGATTTTTGGCTAGAGTAGTGATTTTTGATATTTTTTATGTTCTTATTCCAAAAAATGTCCAGTGGATGTGCAGACTATTTTGGAAATTTCAGCATGAGTAGTTTTCAAAACACAAAGGGTTAAAATAGGCTCTTAGTATTTTGAGAGGCCTGAAATATGGCAAAACAAGCTCCTCTGGGTGTTACATAGAAAATCACAAATGCTGTAGTCTTTCTCCAAGGAATATGCACAAGGGATACATTGAGACTTGCGTGACGGATATTACTTTGCCTGTCAGCAAGGACACATAGGGTTCTTAGAAAGGGCAATTCAGAGAAAGAGATTAACCTTCATTGTTCTGGATTTCCCCTTGGAAAAGGGAAGATCCTCTCGCTCTCCAGTGACAAGAGAAGGAGCTGGCAAATTAACCGGTCATTGCGAATTCATCCGTCTGTGACCTGAACCTGAGAAACAGCACAGACATCCCATCAGTGTGACAGTAAGGATGCTCATTTGGCCACCTTTCATTTGTGATAATGGCATCGTTGATTCACCTCCTGTTTTAATTGGGTGAATTAACTTCCTTTCCAGGAAGGGTACTAAACTGTGTAACTACCTACCACAGAAAGCGTTATAGGACCTGTCATGGAAAATGGAAACTGCAGCTTATTTTACTGCTGTGTACTGACAGCTGTACACATTTATCACAGGAGGGGCTGGTCTTGTATTTGCCTGGTAATAGCAGACAGGTTTGGGAGGGGAGACTTGGGGAGGTGGGCGAAGAAAAGGGGGGAGGGGGGTTGTAGCTCAGTGATTAAGAAAAGATGTACATGACTCACCCTTTTCTAACAGCGCTGGAGAGGGAGAAGGATACCAGTCCTTTAATCCTTTTCATTGCTTCTGTGGCCGCCCTCATTCTCGGAGGTTTAAAGGCTCAAATGTACAGTCTGGGAATCTTTCCAGATACATTTTTGAAGCACTGTTTGACTGTTACAAAACTGGTTCGCTAAGCAAAGTGCAACCTCTCTGTCCCTGCTCTAGTGAATGGACACTTCTGGCTGGACTTCCTTATCCCCAGTCATGGATTTTAGTTATTTTCCACTAGAGGACCCATGTAATTCTGAGTTGCATCCCAGGGGTCCTCTCCAGCTTCCTGCTGTTTGCTTTGGTGCTTGTCTGCTATCCTGTGTGAGGAGGTGGGAGTAGACAAATACTTAAAAATCCCCTGAGCAATATAAATGCTAGATAGTTAGTTACTCATTACTGCTAACTTTCTAAAGCAGCTAGTGTTGAGATGTATCAACGTGCCTGGCCTCTCTTTCCTCATCTCTCCAGATAGGGTTGCCTGGCTGGACCACAGCCTTTTGTTGCAAAAGGCAGAATCTCCTGCCTGAAACACAAAGCTGAGGTTTTGGATGCCAGCTCTCATTAAAGAAGCTTTGTAAATAAGGAAGTTTTAAATCTACGGGGGGGCCTGACTTCAGTTTCGTATTAATTTCCTAAAATCTCCTGGCACTTTAAATGAGTTAGGGTGTTCTCCAAATCTAATATTAAGCAGCTGTATAACAGTACTCCATGTAGTACCACCCTGGAAGTAATTTGTTTTGATTGATAGGTGAAGTGGTACCTACACAACCCCCCCAGTCTATCTCAAATATGCATTGGTATAATGTTTTTAGATCATTTGAGGTTGTGGATAGAAACTTATCTACATGTATACAGTATAATTTTTGTTCTCTTGGAATTTCTGGCAATTTGCTGACAGTGATAGAGCACTCAGTGCAGCACAGTGCTTTTTGTTTACTGGCCTCTGCAGCTCTATTACTGTGCTTGCTGAGCATAACAGTAATACACAGTCCTTGTAGCATCACTCCAGAGAGTGGTAGACATAGGATGGCAGTCAAATGAATACAAACTTGAATTGTTTCTTTGATCTCCCCAGACTTCCCACAGGCTGCTGTTGCAGGTTTTTTCAAGGTCATCAAGTGTTGGTCATAAAGAAAATGCTGGCTTTTGTGCCTGTGGTTGGCTGGCTAGAAAACACACCAGTCAATGAGATGATGGAAAAAAAATCACTTTGTTTAGATCAGACACTCTTTGGGCACGAGGAAAAATAATTGAGGGCAAATTGTATCTTCTGGGTATAAAAATGGGCAATAGCAACCAACCTAGTGTCCAAATAGTTCTGGAGTCTTAATCACTTTGTTGAAATGAACTATGATTTCAGTAAATCATGATGCAAATGTCCCTTTAGCTTTAAAGCTTAGGTAGCCTTAAGAGAATAAACATGTTTGTCAATACAGTCCAATTATTCTACTCGGATTTATAGCCTTACAGCTTCAGTTGAATTTTACCACTGAAAGAACAGGATGAAATCCAGGGTATTCATGTATTCCCAGATGTTACTGTGAGATAACTCTTATTCCCAGCTGTTATCAGTTCTAGTGAAATAGCCTTTTCATTCAACCTAGCCAACAGCCTTTAAGCCAGAGATTAGACTTCAGCTGTTTTATTCTTTCAAAAAGCACAGGGATTCTGTCTAAATGCTAGTTTGAAGGAAGACAGAGTAGTTATCTTAAACCAGCAAGTGATGATGCCACTGAAGTACCTCTCATTCAAGTGAAATGTTGTTTGCCAGTTGTACTGGGATATAAATCCTGGGATCGCTAAACAAGAAGTCTATTACAGAGAGTGCATTAATATTCATAAAGCGCTTTGTGATTCCTGGAGGAAGGATGCGTTATAAATACATGTATTATTATTAGCAAAGTTTATTTATGTGCTTTGAGACATCGTTTGTCAGAATCGGGTTGCTGCAAGGCTGAGTTCACTGTTCTGCCCAGAGTCACGATGAGTCTGGGCACCGTCATGCTGCACTTAGCCCAAGTGGGTTGGCACTGCTTGGGATCCCGCTGGCCAACTTCATTTCATCACCAAGTGTACCGTCACTGCTGAACTTGCCAAGAACATGCTTGTGCAGTGGAAGTGCCCTGCATAAGGTATGCTGGTGTCCTAAAGTTATGTGACTGCCTAAATATTTCCACCTCTCTTTGTACAGAGAAGCCTAGAAATAACAAGGCTTAAAGGAGATACTTGTGGTTTTCTTCAGGCTTTGGTAGGAGTGGATGCAAGGTTTAAATCCAGAATTGCTAGCTATTTCTGAGGATGCAGTATTCTTTCCCATTTTCTTCTTGTCTCCTTCCCTTCATACAAGGTTTTCAAAATCGGTTGTAGAGCCACTGTCAGGCAGCTTCTAATACTGCACTGCGGATAGAAGTCTCTAGTAAAATTAGTGGTGTTTCTTCCAAATAGATAAAAAAAGAAGGACTTAAATCATTATCTTTGGCTAAAATAAAATAAATTTCTCTCCTCAGATGCGTTCCTAACAGAAAGGCTGCAGTGTCTTTTCAGTGAGGTTATTGAAATAACCTTTTATATGCAGCTCATGAACAAAACCCAAACCTAAGCTGTATTATTCTGATCTTTGGGAAGAAGCATAAGCAAGAATACCAGAAAGTCCAACCAAGGTATTTTAAAATATGCATTTTAAAGTAATTCCTAAGTCACCAAACAGCATCTTTTTCATCAATAAGTACATGCAACCGACTAATTTAATCTGTCTTTAATCGGATTCAATGTGATTTCTTCTTTGTTTTTAACACCAGAACCTTTAGATAATCTTAAGGTTCTGGGAGGAGGGAGTGATTCCTTTCCTTATCAGCATCAGAAATCATTTTTTCTGGTTGCAGAAATTTTCTCTCGGTGCATCTTGAACAGCTTTTTGGCAGTCAAGAATTACCAATCAGCCATCTTTTGTAATGCGTTGTCTCTTTATTTGTATTCAGCCAGTCTGCAATTTGCTGCCTTGAGAGCAGCAAATACTCATCATGTTAATTCATTTCTCCTCTTCTGTGCAGTTTGAGTGACATTAATTCGTTCCTTTGCCCATTTCACATCTGATTTCACATACTTCCAATGATGGAGTTGAGGAGCTGGGATTTCCTTCCTTACGAAGAATAGCTGTGTAATGGGTCAGGATAGTACTTACAAGCAAGCAACAGGATAGTTTCTGAGTCCGAGCTAGTGGCAACATTTTGTCTATAAACAGCAATGTTAAAGTTACTTCTTTTGTAAAAAGGACCTGGAATCTATTTTTCAGGTTAATTTCTAAAGCAAATACAAACGTGCCAAACATAGAGCTATAATCCTCAGATCTTTAGGGGAAGAGATCTTCTTGTGATGTCAAAGAAATTTAGAATTGAGGCAAAACGTGTAAAACTGTTTGCACATACCTTGTATGAGGATTTCTAGAGAAGGCTTAATGTTTGCATTTTGTAGCTTATTCCAGGCTGAGATTTCCAAAGGCGATTGCGCTAGGAGTTATGTGCCTACCCAAAAAGTATCCACTGCAGTATAGATGTTCACATATCCTACAGGCAGTGCTCTAGGTCGGGTGTTAATAAAACTTACTGTACTGTCCTGTACATGTACAAAAGTCCTGTACTAGGACTCTTCAATTATTTTGCTGCCCTCCTATGTACTGTTCTCACGTTCTCTCACGTCTCAGGCTGTGATTAGCTTTAAACTGATGCTATGTTTTTTTCCCTGTTTGTCCCACGAAGAATTTTCCATCTTAAAACCTATTTTGCTTTCAGATCCTTTGTCTAATTGTAGGTTTTAATGATGAATTCTGTGTGCCTGAAGGGTAAAAGTAGCAGCTTTATTCCATTGGCATTCTCCTAAATTAAGTCTCACATCTATAGCAGAAAAGAAACTTTGAGGTTTATTTTCCTACTTCTAGTTCCTGTGCTTGAGACTGGAGATAGTCATATTCTGCCAAGTGATTCATACATTCTGTGATTTACAGAGATAAGATAAAAATGTAAGAAAATAAGAAAAACTAAAGTAGAAAATACATCTCAGTATAGCGTCTTAGCCATTGTTACGGTACCATAATTGCAAGGGAAATCAAGTTAATATTTTAACGTCATAAAATGAATGCGGCTTTTAAAAGTGCAGAAGATGAAAACAAGTTCAGCCTGCCCTGAAGACCCCATGAAAAGAGCTGGAAGGCTTCTGCAGTCCTGCATCAGATCTCAGCCACAGCGACACACGCTGGCACGAGGTGCTTACCCTTGACGAGGTCACCAAGCAAGGCCAGCCAGGATGGAGCAGTTCTCCAGAAAAACTCTGACTGCTGACTGTGCTGTGCACGTCAGCACCTGGGGCAGGAGATGGTACCATCTCTTTTCTCCTATTGTGGTTGTTTCTTTTTGTCTCACTGGAGCTGCGCAGTGTGCTAGTTCACACATGGACCTATCTCCATGGCAATGATTTGAAGTCATACCCCGGTTGAATGCCAGATCAACTGGAGAACAACAGTGTATGATAAAAGTGTTTTCTCTGGGAGCTGGAAGAAGGGCTTGATACCTCATACCTTTCCATCACTTGCTTAAAGCTGTTGTAGTTTTCCTTTGACAGCCGGTCATTCCTGTATCAAACATGTTTCACGGCTCTCAGTTCCTAACTCATCAGGGCAGTGGATACTCTCTTTGAAATTAGCTCTTCAGCTTATGACTCTGAGTAAAAATCTTTGACCTAATGCACAGAGGCTTCATTACTTGAGAATCTTGACCATAGGCCTTCATCTGTACCTTTGTTGCCATCCTAAGGTTATGCTGTTATCTAGCCAACAGCTGGGCTAGATTCTGAATTATTATAATGCCATGTTTACAGAATAATGATGTTAAAAAAGCGAGGGCTGTTCTGTTAAAATTCTGATAGCATATTGAGTCTTGAAAGAGATAGCTAGTAATGCACAAAGTGTTGAAAAATATGTACATTATTGTCTATTTTTTGATTCTAAAACATGAGAGTAATGCCAGGCAGTATATCAGCAGCAGTTATCAGCTGTCACCATTTGTTTGACAAATTACTAATTGCTCTATTTCAAGCAAATGTTTTCAAAGTAGACGACACAAATAACTGACTTTTGCTGTTTATTTGGAGGCTCTTTGTTTCATCACAAGTAATTCCAAGAACACGCAATACTGGCCAGTTAAGGGAGTAAGACAGCTTTATTTTGTGTAAAAGCTTTCAAGCAAACTGTATCCCCAGATGCCTCATGGTTTTGTCATATGGTTTGTTTAAAAAAAAAAAAAGAGGTGAACCCAATCTGAAAGATCTGGGTTTAGCTCTGTGTGTCTAATTTTGAAGAGGCTGGTTCATGACAGCAGTTTAGGAGTACATTTGGATATGAGGGACAAACCAGCCCTACGTGCAGTGGTATCACTTTCTCAGTGATAAAGAAAGGAATTTAGTTTCGAGCAAGGGGAGACAAGATATGCTTCCAGATTTTTAAAAGCAAGTGATCTGCTGAAACATAAGAAGACGACTGTTCCAGATGGCAGGATTTGCAGAGAGAAAGGCTACTGTATTTAACAGCAACAAGATTAACTGAATGGGCCAACAAGACCCAAATGTTAAAGCGGAGAGCAGAGAGACTGGAGATGCCGAATGTACAAAGTGTCATGAGCTACAGCTTGAAACCAGTGTGTGACTCGGAAGTTGTTTGAGAGTTGTGCAACATGGTTGTGCTTCTGTGCAAAAGGAAGAATGAAAGGAATGGCTATTTATGCATGCAGCAAGCTGAAATCTAAAAGGGGAGCTATAATCAAGAGAGGAAAGGAAGGTCTTGGTAAAGGTGAAGTCCAAGACCTGAGGAGGTGCTGATGCATCTAGAGTTGCAAGCATAAAAGAGAAGGAAAAAATAGTGGCCTTTTGTGTTGTCAGGACCTCTAGGAGTTTTTCAGTTTACCTTTCAAGTAATCTATATCTCTTTGTCTTCAAAAGTCATAAGGGAGGCTAAAGGTAATGACACACATCATTTGAAAGTTTGTGATGTTTTCCAGTGGAGCTGCCCTGCTGACCGGTGCAGCCACTGAATGGAGCAGTGGTCTCAGCCCTTTCCCTCCCCGTTGAGATGGCTGTTTGCTCATCTTAGTCAGAAGACCTGGAGTTTTGAAAGAAATAGGTATGTGTGAAGCAACCAAATGCCATACCAATCTAATGGAAGTTGTCATCTAACGTCTGTGGGTCTTTCAAAATGTGTGCGTAGGAGTGTAAGAGCCAAGGCAACGGCTGCATTTCCCGTAGTTGTGTTAGACTAAATGAGGGAAATGAAGATGGGTGAACTCCCCCATCCATCCTCCTACATTTGTGCGTGCACATAAGCAGAAGCACAGAAACAAAGTTATATATGAGAAAGGGTTAAACATTTGAAATGGAAAGTTACGATGTTAATACCATCAAATATAAAATGCGCAGATGAAAATGTGCTGTGACAGTATTTGCACTATCCCTGATGTTTCCTTCTGTGCATTTATTCTGGTGTCTGGATCTATCTGAATTGCTTCTGCCCTCAAAACTGTCTCATCTTGTATGTCTGAACTGTGCGTTTGTGTCTAGCCTAGATCAAAGCATGAAGTCATAATTAGTATATTTGGCTTATTAGTGAGCCATTGATCTGGCCTATAAGTGGCAGCACAGGTCTGTAAATTACCATTACACTACTAACAGGAATAATTCCAGGCAGTAAGGCTGGTAATAAACTGCATTTTTATGTTGTTGAGTAACAGCAGTGTCTTAGCACTCATTTATTGAGGAAAAATTACTAAGTACGATTCCTGCCAAAGGCACAATATGCAGTTCACCATTGACATACAAATAGTATGTCAATTTATAATATTGTCGGGAAAAAGGTAGTTTAAAGGATATGAGTAATCTACCGAGAGATTAAAACAATTAAAAATAAAACCAGAGCATAACAACAATAAACAGTCTGAAATGTACGACCTTTGCACTGATGCGGAGAGGGCACTCCTTCCTTCTTCACCCCCACTCTGCCTAGATGTAAGCTCTGCGTGTTTCAGTTCTTTACCTTTGCAAAGTATATAATGATTTCTAAAAGACACAACAAAGAAAACTAAAAGCTCGGGGAGTTCACAGAGATGGCAGGAATTTTCACAACAGGAGCTGTGAAGAATCCTGATTGATTTTACACCCCCCACCCTCCCAGGAGCGCTCACCATGGTACAGAGTAATGGCTGACAAGAGCCGATCGTAAGTGTAAAAAAAAAAAAGGCTTTTATACATGCTTTTATGATATGCAGAACAAAAGAGCTTGTGATATTCATGCATTTTGCCAAAACATGGTCAAATTTAAAAAGGAAATGTTTTAACTTGTTACAAAGTTAATGGCCTGCCTACAAAAATAAGGGCTGGGAAGCTGTTGATTATGGCCAAGTTTCGTACCTCTGAAACTGTAGACTTCGTTATGAGTTTGCTGAGCGCGTAACTACAGTATCAATAGTGAGAAGCAAGATAACGAATGCATTTTATGTGAGATGTTATTAATGAAACATTACTCTGTGCTTGCTTTTTTTTTTTTTTTTTTTTTTTTAAAACTATTCTGTAAGGAGTCAGTTCTTGTCCTCCCAGCCCCCTCTTTAGCTATTACTGGGACAAATGGCTGGTGCTACTGGTGGAGCAAGCAACTCCGACAACACGTTTATGCCTTCTTTTCTCTTGTGGAAAAGCCTTGGGTTATCCCCACCATGACCTGCTGAAGTCGTAAGTGCTGTAGATGCCAACACGTGCTCTCTTGGGGGAAGAAAAAGTTGCTGGCTTGAACCAGGACTTTGTCTCTGGTAAATTCCCCAGTATCCGTGACACAAGTGCTGACAGAGTCATAGAATCATAGAATCATTAAGGTTGGAAGATGTTGAACAATCTACAGGCTCATCTGTTTCCCTTTGTCCTTCCATTGAAACAAATGCTTGCTCCTAACTTCATCCAGGAAGAGGGGGAACAGATGCTATTCGGGACACATTTTCCTCCTGAACAAGTATGTGCAGGAGGACCAGAAACCTGGTTAACTAATGCCCTGTGTCTTGTGGTTAAGTGATAGTGATGCTGAGCATGGAGATAGTATTTCAGCAGACCACATGATTGGTGCCAGTCTGATGTTTGAGAGGATATGCTGGTGCTCAGTAATAGTCAAGGATAATATTCACTGCTGTAAAAGGCCTTTTTCTGAACTGTTGGATCTTTTGAATGCTGATATATTCAGTGATGCACCCCAGCTTAATTCCAAGTGGTTTTTAGACATGTTTCTATGAAATTACATTAAAAGAACAGTACCAGGTAAAGTAATTCTGGATTACAAGTAGGGTAACTTTTGCCTAAACTGTGGAGTATGAAATTAGCAACTGTAACTAATCAAGTGTTTGGGGTAAAGTTTTCCTTTATGGGCTCTCTGGAAAGGGGAACAGGACAGGAATGTTAAGCCCACCATTGTGGAGATGATTGAAGTAGTTGTCCTCAATACAAATGTTAAGCTGTGTTGTGTGATGTATTCACTCGTCTTGGCACAGGGTCTGCGCTCTAGTATTTCGTGGGGGAAAAAAGAAAACCATCAATGAGCTACAGTCATGATAACATTGCAACTTAGAACTACTGTGTGGAGTTAAGCATGTGTTTGGTGACTGAACATATAGGTACTCCTGATCCACCAGCTTCCCAGAAAGCAGGTGGATTTCACAGCCAGCACAGGCCCACCTTTCACTGGGAAAAGCTTGCCTCAAATTTCATGTTAACTGCCTCTTCCCTGCACTGTTTGCCAGCTTACACTACTGGTTTTACAATGTGCTAAGTAAAATTTAGCCTTTGAAATGCTGAAAAACTTTCTGTTTTGTTTTAGCTGAGCTAAAAATGGGGAGGTGTTGTGGATGACCTATTTCTGGCTGGAGTGCAGGACCATTTCAGCCACATGTACGTCAGCAGAGCCTGACTTCATTTTAATCTGGCAGAGCTGCTTAATAGTGAAACTACACTGTGGAGAGCAGCTAACAGGTAAATAAATGAAGAGAAATCCAGCTATCATGAAGCAAATCTATGCAAATGCCTTCTGATACATGTTTCATACAAGAAATGGTGTTTCTCAGACTTTTGCTAAAGACTTTTTCCCCATGAGGATGGTCAGGCAGGGAACAGGTTGCCCACAGTTTGTGCCATATCCATCCTTGGAGGCTTTTGAGACCCGATGGGACAAAGCCCTAAGTAACCTGATCTCACCTCACAGCTAAGCCTGGCTTGAGGAGAAGATTGTATTGGAGACTTCCTGAGGTCCCTTCCAACCTGAATTTTCCTGTAATTCTATGAAGTTCTTCAAAGTAAATTAAAACAATGTAAGAATGCTGTTTAGGAAGAGATGTGTGTAACGTTCATCAACTGCAAAATTTCTCTGTAACTCACACAACAGCTCAAAACTGCAACTTCAGTAAAACTGTGTATCGATTGCATTCTACATCAGCTTAGCAAAGCAAGCTTAGGGACTTTCGAATCCTTCCATTTCAGTTGCAATGTTTCAAAATTTTTTGCCATCACATACACAGGAACACTTGCAGAAGTGATTTCCAGTTATATTAACAGCAACTGTCTTTATATCATCCCTATGGAAATCAGTGCGTTGATCCAAGGAACCGCATGGTGTCAGTGGAGAAGAGCTGAGGACCGGCTTTTAACACTGGAAGTAGTTTACTTATTCATGACTTTCCTGATTTGGAAAGTCCTGTCCAGTTGGCAGGACATAGATTGGGTCTGTGATGACTTCCGAAAGTCAGGCAGGGGAAGTTGCTATAAAATGGATTTTAACAGTAGCTGGAGTTAACCCTTTAGTGAGGATTTTCAGGAAGGCATTTGGAGTGGAGGTGGGTTGCTGATTTTTGTGTTTAAAGCAGAGGAAGGGGAAAAAACATGTCCTTGTCACCTGCAAACCCCATTTATTAAGCAGCCAGTTGGAACAGATTTTGGAGCTAACAGACCCCCCCATTAGAAAGATTTCCTAAATTGTTCTGATTCTTTCCTTGCTTCAATTATATTTCCATATTTTCAGTTCCGCATTTAGGAACCATTTGTTTTCATCCTAAGGGATGGTCTGTTATGTGACCCTTGTTTTCAGGGACATGTTGTGTCAAACTGCCCTTGTTAATTTTTAATCTGCCCTTGCCAGGTGATTCCTCTCATGCCTTTAAATCATTTTTGTTCTTCCAGAAGTTGCCCCAAACCTGAAAGCTTGTACACAAAGCACCTTCCTTAATATAAGCAAATGGGATAAAAGTGAACAAGGCGGCTTAGAAATCCACAACATATACAGGTCGTTGGTGATGGAAACAGATAGACAGTTCTCTTTACACAAAATTGAAGTTGCATAGGTGCATAAACTGCTTGTGTTTCGTATTTGTTGAATAAAATTAGTGACATGATAACATTAGTGAGATGATCATGATGGAAGTAGTATGTGATTATGTTCTTTTCCATTAGCAAATTTGTTCAGGAGCAAACTGGCCTTTTGAAAAGCAATTAGTAAACCTAAATGTCCTTTGAGAGATAAAAGAAGAGCCACTGTGGCTTGCTTTGAGATAGCAGCAAAAGTTCACTGCAAGTCTGCTAACAGTTCGTATCGTAGTGAAGGGACATAAGGAGATAATCTTTCATAACGCAGATCTCAGAACGAGGCCAGCATTACCTACCATGTCCTGCATACGCTGCTGGATGTTTTCCATGAATAAGATGTTAGTGAAGTCGTTGCCATCCATTTTGGCTTGACTTGGAAGTGAAGCCTTACTGCTTTCTGTAATGTCTCACAAAGCATTCCTCCTCCTTTCTACAGGCAGATCAGCACAGATTTCCGTTTCCTCACAGTGGTCCTTTTGCGAAGCCATGTGGGTCCTTAAGGAGCTCTCATTTCCTATACAGTTCATTTAAGTGCATATCAGCAAAATGTTTCTCAGAAGAAGCACTAAGTCACAGTCTGAGAAACAGACACTCCTGGGGCTGTTGCGGATCCTGCTCGAGATCTCTGCCTTCAGCTTTCTCTTTTACCAGTGTAAGGTGTAGGCCATGACATGAGTGAAACTGTACAAATAGTTGGGGAAACCCACTTGCCAGTCAACAGAATTGGATGATAAACATCCAGAGACGTCCGTCATAAAATATTTTAAAACGGTATTCCAGCCTCACTGAGATCAAAACATTTGTGTATGTCTGTATTTATGTATCTATACATATATATGAATACACATACAAGTGCATACATATACGCATACATATGTATGCTCATTTGAAGATCCATAAAGTAAGAGAGGAAGTTTACACTGTCAGTTAGAAATTTTTTTTATGATAGTCTCAGCAGCTGTTGTGCGGTGCTGTACAGTAGAAGAAATCTGCCTAAAGAGGCGGGTCTGCTTTTTATTTCCTAGAGCAGGCTTTTAACCAAACATGCAGTGAAACCTCCAGACCTGTTTGTTTTGAGCTGCTTCTGTCATTTGGGGGAGTTCAGCTCCTTCCTCCAAAGCACCTGGTGATGATCACAGCCGGAAAACTTTAACGGGCAAGAAAAAGTGCTGGTGTGACCCAGTATTTGATTGCTGTGTGCCTTGCCTTGCGATCAGAGCTGTGTTTGGGCAGATGATGATGCCTGGCAGCAATTCTGGTGCACGGGGCATGTATTTGCACCTTGCCCTTTGTTGGACATGAGATGGGAACATGTTCACACTGCTTCCCACCGCTTGGGAAGACATCCCAGGTTCCCTGTGCATCCCATGGAGACCTTCCCTGGCCCATGTGCAATGTTCCAGCTCATTTGTGGCTCCTCAAGGGGCAGTGATAATTTGAGAAGCTTCACTGGAACATGGACATTTCTAGCTCTAGGAGAATGAAGGTTAACAAGAGAAGGGAGTGGGGGACACCTTTTCCCCCCATCACTCCCATCATCTTCTGTGCCTCAACTTGGGTATAATACTAACAGGTATTTCTGAAGCCGTTAAACAGCTCTAGAACAGTGAGCATTAGCAGGGAGCCCAGGCAGTAGCGTGGTTGGAGTGGGAAGGATCGGTTCTGTGGATGTATTAATTTGAAAACATGCTCTATTATTTCCTTTACAAAAGTCTACTAGCTGTTGTGATAGGAGGCAATTTCCATTTGTATGTCCATGGAATATAAAATGAGTCATGTATTTGTTTGGAGGGGAAAAAAAAGCATAGCAATATTGTATAATGTGGAGCTAAAATTAGATATATTGACAGTGTATTGAAATATACAAAATATTTTGCTTAAATTAAAGCCACAAAAGGATACTATGTTAATATCGATAGACTAAAACGAAATGGGAATTTTGTGCCTACTTACTATTTTGTCTTGGTTCATTGTCTTGTACACCACGGATTTGGCTAGTTTGTCTGTGTCACTCCTAACAAAGATGTCCTGAGCATGACTCTGTAATCTTTGCTAACTACCAAACATCTCCAAAGGGCATCCCACCTTTCAGCGTGAGATCAGCCCTGTATTTTTTCAGCCTGCATTTGTCTCCTCATGGGAGCATTGTATACAAAACCCAGTAAGAGATCAAGGTTTGCAGCTAGGGTCCTCACTGTATTAAGTTAGAAATTCTGCCCCTGATTTTTTTTTTCCTCCCTTTTTTGAGCTTATTGGGCAGCTGCTTGAGTGTCCTCAGTTTCTTTTGTTCCCTGGCTCTGTTTCTGCACCCTTAAAACAACTGTGTGCAGATGAGGAGGACCAGATTCAGCAAGTGTCAGTCTGTATATCATCTTGGGGAAAGCAGACGATCATCTGAGTATCAGTTGCTTTCTGCAACACCCTGGGATGTTTGTAGGGGGCTAGAGGCCACAAGTCAAACCTGTGCTTATTTTTATGGCAGTGTTTTTTATGGAAGAAAAGCAAGGCAGTCCTGAAAGCATAGGGGGAGCAGAGATTGAGGCTATTCTGATTTTGTTGAGAAGTACTGCAGTATCTTCATTTCAGAAAAACATATGTAGAAACAAGTGACTAAGAGTAAATGATTTGTACTTCTACGGCATCTTTAATCTTCCTTCGGTGATGGTAATTTTGTCGTTGTTTATCCCTTTAACTCAAAAGTGTCTTGCAGGTATTAACAAATATTTTTTTGTCTGTAGTTTTGTAAATGGGACTTAGACTGAGGGGGTTTTTTACGTGCTACAGGAAATATATGTACAAAAGTGTGAGTAGTTCAGCACTGGAACAGGCATCTGGCGAGCTTCTGCAGGCTCTGTTCTCGGAAATTTCCAAACCTGATCTGCCTTTGAGGTTAGCCCTGCTCTGAGAGCAGAGCTGGACCACAAGTCACTCCCCAGCCTGAATTACTCTCTGCTCCTATGTAAAAACAGGATCTCCTGGAGCTGTTTTAAGCAAGTAGAAACCACGGCAGCTGTCTACAGCCCCATCTGGGGGGGATTCAGTGTCCTGGTAGGCTAAATTAAATATAGTGGTAGTCATTCAGTGTGCAGAAGTGGGAAGGGAGGAGCCTAGAGACAGCCTCTACCGGGGCCTCCACACTGGCACCTCTTCTGTTTTCCATGCCTACAGCACTACTTGTCATGTTTCTTCGAAATGTTTTTCATACTCCAGGGACAAACTCTGTCACCCTTAAATCCAGTAGTAAATCTTCCAGTAACTGTAGCTACAATTTCATCTCAGGTCACTGTCACAATCCACTCATTCCCACAGATAGGATAGGATAGGTTAGGATAGGATAGGATAGATTATTTCAGTTGGAAGGGACCTACAACGAACATCTAGTCCAACTGCCTGACCACTTCAGGGCTGATCAAAAGTTAAAGCATGTTGTTAAGGGCATTGTCCAAACGCCTCTTAAACACTGTCAGGCTTGGGGCATCGACCACCTCTCTAGGAAGCCTGTTCCAGTGTTTGACCACCCTCTCAGTAAAGAAATGCTTCCTAATGTCCAGTCTAAACCTCCCCTGGCACCTCACACAGGTATCATCTCCTGGGTTAAATTCACATGGTTCTGTTTTCCGTGAAATTCATGTTTTTAAGTGCACAACTAAACTCTTTAGGCTCATTCCTTACAGGATGGTTATGCTCTTATGTACTTGCACTAAACTAGTGATTATTTTTAGTTAACTTTAAATGGTTCAATCTTAATATTCCCAGATAATAACGAAAATAGGCAGACACAGTGCATAATAAATGCTCCTTGAAATATAAAATGTTGGTTCAAATATATTTGCTGTTTTGCTGTACAAAGTCAAACTAAGATGGAGCATGGGACTTTGCAAACTGCTGTCTCAGTATAAATAAAAAAATGAAATTTAAGAGCCTAAATTTTGCCATCATTGTTTTACAAATCATTGCAGGTAGCCTGTCCTTGCACAGGAACGTTTATCCGAGGGTTCTAAAATTAACTCTTGTTGAAGGAACAGAACTTTCTGAAAATCGAATAAAATTTGAAGAGCCTTTGAGTGATAGGTAGCTGCTGAAAGAAATATGAGAAATATAAAACCATGCAAGACTCTAGTGAGAATTTGTAGCTTTCAGTTGCAGTCCAGAAACATCCCAGATCCTGTGGGTATTTTGGATATATAAATCATTAACATTCAATCTTAGACTATTAGAGTCATTTTACATGTCATGGTTAAAGTCATTTTGCATGTAATTGTATAAACTCTTTCGAGTTGGCCTGTTGTATTCTTTTAATGCCAGGGGTTAAACTGTGTTCTCAGCACAGTAATACATAGATTTTATTTTAGATTTCCTAGCAATTTAGTAAAACATGAAAAAGTAATTAATTGAACTAATTTATAACATTTTTAAACATCCCAGAAAGGAGATCCTATTATTTGTTATACCTCTGCTAATGCCTGCTAGTGTTGTATACAATAACTGCTATGAGACAGGTTTTGAACCACTGTTCATAAGTTTCAAACGCATGGAAGTCTAAAATGCTACAAAAATTAGAAGTTAGAGGTGAAGAAAAATGATAAACCAGGAACAAATATAATTTCATTTAGTTTGAAATTGTATCTATCCATTTCATTGAATTAACCACATTTGGGGCAAATACTTTTTATTTTGACTGGCAATTTTTGAAGAAAACTGTTTCATGAAATGCTAAGTTTGTGCACTCTTATAGTGCAACTTCGCGTTCCCAGTTTGTGATAATAGCCTGTTGTATAAAGTTGGGTGCCCAGGTTCCTGTGAATTTTGAATCTGTGATCTTTTAAGCAAGCATTACTATAATTGCCATATTAATAAAAATGGTTGTATTTAAATATTTATTTTGAAATTTATATTTTTTTGGAGAGGAAGACTTGCTGAAGCAATGTCACGGGAGAATGAAACCACAAAGACCCAGAGCAGCGACTGAAGACGGCTGTTTTTGTTTTGCTCTTTTATTCTGTAACCTTGCTCTGCAAACTCCTGATACCCTGTTTCTGCAGAGCTTGGCAGAGGGAGTAAATCTGCTGTCAGAAAGTGTTACGTGAAGCTGCCAAGCAGGCAGAGCAGTCCCTGCTTCCTGTAATCTCTGCCTGCAGACACTGCTGGTCTTTGCCTGGGTAATGTATTTCACCCGATGGAGAGCCTCCTGATACTGGTTGCTGTTGCCAATTACTCCCTCTTCACTGACAAGCTAGAGACCACAAGGTGGTCTTGGGAAATTAGGACTAGTTTTAGCAGATGGCACTATGGTTTTTCTTTAACCTTCCACCAGGTTAAAGGACCGGGGAAAAAATGAACAGCAAAGTTTACTTGTACCATCACTGACATTACATTCTGTGGCTAGAATATTCCCCTGTTTTTTTCCAAGATCTTGGCTTTCAGATGTCTTCTTTTGAACAGGTGGGATCTAATTTTACTCTTGTGGAGCTTTATATAATTCCTGTGTCATTGATGAGATGGAGCTGTTAAGACTGAGAATGAGGTGAATGCTGTGTAAGTAGTAGGAAAACATCACCTTACTATAATAAGGAAAAAGGAAAAGGGGCAACAGTTATCATTACTTGGATTAAATAACTGTCATGTGAAATATTCTTGCCTATCAAGATTCTTAAGACACTTGTGGTTAGATTTTGCTGTAGTATTTGAAATGATGATCCTTCTTTAAAGAGGATGACTAAGAAATAGTTCTGTGAGACAAAGCCCACAAAACCTGCTTAGATGGTAATTGTCCGATGATGCTAAGGTTTGCATTCCCCTCACTGCCTTTCCCTCAGTGCGGCACTAATGGGGTTTCCAAACTCTTGCACCTGGTCACTTGTATTTTCCAAACACATTTTTTGGACTCTTACCAGTCTGCTTAACTGGGTTGAAACTGGCCAATTGATTGAAGAGTAACAGGTCTGGAAGACAGACAGACAGACACAGACCAATGCATAGACCATACTACCACATGAGCATTGCTCCTTCAGGAAAAATTAAGTCTGAAAACAACTCTCTCTCTCGAGTTATTTATCTGCATAACTGTGAAGATTACATACCTCCGTGATAATTTTAACACATTGGGTAAGATATGAAAAAAGCCGATGTCCTCTCCTGACTCACTAGAAGCGCAGCCAGTGGGGGAATCTCCTTTTTGAATGGGAGACTTCCAATGATGAGAGTGACGAAAAAATTGAAACTCAAACAAATCTTGGTGTTGAGGCGAAAAAAAAATCAATTTTGAGTAGTGCAAGGTCTGAGGAATCTAATGGGGAAATAAATTCACTGTTTTGCTGACTATCACCATAGTGATACGAGCTTTCTCTAAGCTGTCCTTCTTTGTTACTTGACTGTGACCACTTCAAGGGGTGGCAGAGGAGATGTGAGTATGTTTAGACCACTCCATATTTGACCACCCTGCAGAGGCTGACAGTCGGAGTACCAAACATGGAGATAGATTCAGAAATATATCACTGTTCTTGAACTTTAAAGTGCTACTAAAAATAACTCGCATCCACAAAGAAAAAGCCTGATGTCGCATCTGGCACTTGCAGATGCACCTCTGGGAATATGGGCTAGCAGCCGAAACCAGATGCCTGGCACTGAGTGGGAGCTTCTCCCAATCATGCAGGTAGTAAATGCAAATGCACTTTTTTTTTTTTTTTTGAGGTTTCTTATGTTTAAATTTTATACATCTCTGTAATCTGTTCTAAAAGATCATCAGCAAGGCTTGTCAGCACTTTTCTGTAGAGATGGAAGATGGAAAACAAAGTGGATTGTTACCATTTGAAAGCCTCATGGCGTCATGCAAGGCAAGATACCAGGTTTGGACATAGTTTTGTGGTGTGTGATCGCATTCCAAGACTGAAATCAAACTCAATTATTTAAAGTCACATGTATGTAGACAACTGTAAAGACAGCTGAGAGTACCAACTCATTTCATGCGAGGTACCGAATAGGCAGGTTTTGCTTTTTAATGGACATGTACATCACAGCAAATTATCACCATATAAAAGTACTGTATGCTCATGTGTGCGCACCCTTGATGATCAAATTGGTATGTAGGAAGTAATGCCCTTACATCTCTCTAGAGGATGGACCTCTAAACCATTTTCGTAATAGCATTTTAACAATCCATTAAGAGCCTCCAATCTTTTTAGCAATGAAATCCATCACTTGCTCAGCATGTGTCCTTTAATGCAGCAGTCTTGCTTAAAATCGCTACTTATCCAATTATTATTTTTTTCACTTGGTTTACAGCCAGTATCAAAAAGTATAATGTCCACTTGCCAAGTAAATAGAAAAATCCATCTGCCGCTGTTTCCATTTGCCAAGTCTAGGGTATTATCATTGTATTTGGGCTTTTTATTTGCCTGGTAATAGCAATGTTTCAGTTTGCACTCAGGTTTAAATACAGATGTAAATTTATGCATTTGCCAGTGTTACTCAGTGAATTCTGTCATGGTGTCTGTTTGTTTAGCTTACCCAGCTACCTGGCAGTTAGCAAGCAGCAAAGCTTTTCTTCTTAATGGTACCAACAGTTGCTGGAAGAGCTGATCACCCCTTTTCCAAGAAAAGAGTGGCCATATTTTGCCTTATATCCGATGCTCCCTAATCCGAACCGTAACAATAAGACATGTCCGATGTTGCTCCATATACTAGTTCTTGATTCTGAGATGGAAATTAAGATAGAGGTGATGCATTTTCACATTTCTCTGAGGAGTCCTTCTCCTGCATGAAGGGGGAA
>NW_008824350.1:870774-885452 GCF_000699105.1 Pygoscelis adeliae
GAGCTCCCTTCCAGCGATGTGGGTTTGGAGGTGAGCAGTTGTTACTGATCCATGCATGTACTTGTTGTTTTACAAGCATCTGGAAAGATGGGGTAGCTCAGATTAAAGTTCTTGTTAATAACAGGTAAATCCCACACTTATTGCAGTGTTTAGACAAAACACCAGATAAATGATGGGGAGTAGACAGGGAATAGTAGGGCTTCAAAAGTACAATCATCGATTCCTCCAGGTTTCATTAAATACTTACCTGTAAAATTGGGTACATTTACATGCATCTCTTTGCCACTTTCTAATGCAGAAATACTGGTGAGATGTCATCCAGCAGTGTGGTCCCCCATCACTGCTCTTACTGGGTGACAGTTTGGGTGTCTCTCCATCCCTTTTGTGTGTCATGGCTGCGGGCTTGTGGGAAAGGCTGCCATGGGAAAGGCTGCCATGGCAAAGCCAAGAGGTATTTCTCCAAGCCTTCCATCATTCGTTCACTGCTTTCCACCATCCCAGGCATATGCCTTCACTGTGCCTCAGGGAAATACTGTGGTAGTTTGTCCCTTCTAGCCTGATTCAGCAAAATACCCTTTATCTCAGGTGGTCACTTACTAGCAGGGGCTGCTAAGATGCAGGGAGCAACCCAACTGGCGATAGTAAGTGCAGCGGGAGAGTAATGAGCAGTCAACGAAAACAAGGTTGTGCGAATAATTTTGTTTAAACAGAAGATGGAAGTATTTGGCTTGGAACTCCTTTTAGCTGAGAGCCAGCACAATTCAGTAATCAAAAAGAAAAAGGAAAGGACAGGGGGGCAAGCCCTAGATTATGATAGTTCTCAGTGTGGGACTAGGGTAGGTCTTAGAGCCTGTATATTTTCCTTAATCAACATCTTGCATAAGTGCCTTCAGGTCTGCTCCTTCCATGTGTTTAATTCAACATTAAAAAATGACACAGCATGATTTTATCTTTTTTTCCCCCCTCAATATTTTCTTATCAGTGTGCCCATCCATAAGATAATGTTTTTACCTATCAGATTCTCATATTCAGCCTGGGATCTGAAAATGAAATGGAGTTGCCTTTTTTTTTTTAAGCGTGTATTATTGTCAGTAATAAAATTAACTCCATAATATTTTGTGCCTTAGTTACAAAAGATACAGTACTCTGATTTTCACAGCCATTGGCCATCAGCATTGCTTCTATGCAGGTCTAGGAGCTCTCACTTATTTCAGGTACCTTGTGTTCCTTCATATGTCTAAAATGAAGCTAGAGAGACCTGATTCTGTTCTTATGCAAAATGTTAAGTATCATGGGACTCACTGTATGTTCAGAATTTGGAAGCAGGCTATTCGCTCCGCCAAGTTGCATATGATCAGAGCTATATACTATAAACCAACACCTGAACCCTTGGGATTCCTTAGGGTGATAGAAGTAAAAGCTGTCACTTAAGTAATAGCTATTGCTTGAGGAAATACAGTGGAGGAGAAATATGAGGAGTGAAAATACAGTATTTTGGTCATTGCTCCACAAGAAGACACAGCAGAAGATGAAATAACTGGAAATGTATAAAGAGAGAAGGAAAATTACATGTGGTTTTGTACGTATGTGTATATATACACATCTACAAATGAGTCTTGGTTGGACAACTGGGCCTCAGCAACAGAAGATAGAAGCTACGTGTTTTATGGGAAATTCTCATTCAATGCTTCCTAACACCAGAACATGAAACATACAGACCTTGTCACACTTAGCTCTTGCACATCAGTTGAGTGCTGTTAATGTTAGAAATGCCTAAGCTATTGCTGTCTATTACTGTCACTGGTCTGTGCTCCCCTCTCTTCTGTCCTTAGTGGCATTCATACTGGTTCTTTGGTCTAACGTAATGCAACAAGATAGCAACAGAACTTATGGGCCTGTTTTAGTGACTGTGTTCAAAAGGTGGGACAGCTGCTCAAAGTCAGTGCAATTACAGTGCTGAAAACTGATGCAGTGGAAAGATGAATTAGGCCCCATAAAGTTATTTTTCATCCTTTTGTCAAAAAATTTCCATGGTTGGAAGCAGTGACAAAAAAGGGATAGAGTGTTTTAGGAGTCAGAGAAGGAAGGTGAATGCGCTGAGAGGATCATTTGGCATCAGTTCTGGGCAGTAGTCCATGCGCTTTGATTCACAGGTATGCATCAGGCAGAAGCAATCAGTCTGCTAGAAGATGTGCTACGCTTTTTTGTTCTGTTTGTGTTTTTTGTGGTTTTTTTTTAATGTGTGAATGTCAAAAATGGGTGCAATGAATGTGAAATGAATGGAGTAGCTTACTTAACTAGTTGCCTCTTTCTTTGTGCTCTTAGATTAGCCCATCTCTAGTTTTTTCCCGGTGTGACTTAAAAAATTTTAGTTCCACTGATATTTTTGAATAATTTTCTGTGTGTTTTTCTATAAGGTGAAATAATTCTTTTTTTTGACGTAGATCCAAGCTTGGTGGAGGGTGAAGCAGAAATAGCTGTATAAGCATAGGTGGGTTTTAAATTAATGAACATCTGAAGAGATGGAAACATGAAAGATAACCAACACACTTCACAGGCATGAGTTCAGTTGGTGGGGAGGATGCTGCAATAGCCATCGGTGTGTAAGCTGCAGACGCAGCCCTGCTGAGGAAGGTAGGCATTTGCTTTGAATATTGCAAAGCTGTCCACTGGCTAAGCATTCGGATCCCTTATTTTGTGTAGGAGTGTTGGGTTGTTCAGTGAAACATCGTACAGTGCAGGCCACTGGAAATGGGGGTAGGGAGCTGCTTGTGATGGCATTCATTCCTCTTGCCAATTGAAAAGGAAATTACAAACTCCAGTGCTTCGCTGTTCATTTGCTAACAGAGTGGCTGTTTATCTGTGTATTCTGGGCTCTCTTTCATTCTCTCTTTAAAATGATATTGCTTTTGTTCTCACATTCTCCATTTGGCTAGGAAAAAAACTACTCAGCAGTATGTCAGACCGTTCCAGGTCTTTCCCAGATCACTTTTACGGCGATAGGTTGATGTGAAAAGAAATACTGGTCTGCCATGGGAGCATTTATTAATGTATGCCGTAAGCCACTCTAATCAGACATGCTATGATTTTTTGTACTGTACATAGTGCTGCAGGACATGAAGAGAAAAGCAAAGCTTCTGTATACAGCCATACAATGGTTCAGAGTCCCAGAAATTAAAAATGAGACAAATCCACTAAGCCATCTTACCAAGTCCCCTCAAGCCCGTCTGTTTTGTTCCCTGCTATCTTGTTTCCCTGTATTTTCTGTAGTCTCATCCTAAATGCATCACATGATGGGCTTCTGCTGTTCCCCTTGGGAGGCTGTGGCAGAGCCCAGGGGGTCTTGCCATTAGAGCACTTTGGATGATAGTTTTTGAGAACTGTGCAGAATCTCCCTAGCTACTGTGCTGCTTCCCTGGGGTGAGTGCTGCCCACTCATTTCCAGTTGTGATTGCAGGACTTGCTGATCTACTGTACCAGATTAGACTCCCTTGTTTAAAATATACTAGGGAGAAATCAGCTCAAAATATGGATGTTATACATTCAGTGTGTTTTGTTTTTTAAAGTTGATGTTCCAGTATACTGTAATTGGCACCTTTAAAATTTCCTTATACAATTAGTGTTCTGTTGCACTTGCCATTGTCACTCAAAATAGTCAGAATCTTAATTTCATCCGTTTCGTCGGTATGTATAAAGAACAGGGGACTTTGAAGACCCCTGCCAGAGTAACTCTTTGTACAGATGTAACTGCGTTGTTCAAACATGCATGTGTTCTGCAGGCACACGCTTAAGACCAGATATTGAAAAGCTATGTTGTAATGCCAAAGGAGTGAAAACCAAGGGAGAACAGTTTTCTTCTCTCTGCATACTCCTTTATTCTTTTGTGGAAGGAATTACCACTGAGTTGTAAGCCAACTGTTTTCCCCTTTTGAGATTTTGGTGCAAGAGAAGTGCTTTGTAATGATAAGGCAGAATTATTTTCCTTATTTTGTAATTGGTAGAAGCAGTGTGCATGTAAGTGACTTGTCAGTGGGACAACTGAGAAAAGAATCCATTACGTTTGATGATTAGTAGTAATAACAGGAATAAAAATTATGATAGGCTTTAAAGATCCTAATTAACACTGTGGCTTGACTGTACTGAGAATTTGCACAAATCGGTGAGTTGGAGACTTTATGGTTCAAAGGTGCAAGCATCTGAAGGGTAGGGAGATGTGTATAAAACACCCAAGCAAAGAAATGTGGTAAGGAAGCAGTACAACTCTGTCATGGGGCAGGAAATAGAGGTAGGGACTTTGGGAGTAGGAAAAAAAGGGAAAATCAGCATAGTGTGTCATCTGCTTGAAATCTGAGCTTGTGTACTGCTGAGGAGAGCAGTAGTGAACTAGGAGTCCGTTATGCTAAGCACAGCACAAACACAGAGCAAAAGCTAGTCCTTGACCCAAGCAGCAGTGCAGGGAAATGTGGCCATTGATGCTGTTCTCCACCAGTTAGTAGCTGCAGGAGCATCTTCCTGTTTATGACTTCTTGTTACTACTCCACTGCTTGCCTTTGCTTCCTATTCCTGGAACGTAGGAAGTTGAGGAAGGGGAAGGTAACCAAGACATACCAAACTCCAAAATCAAATCAGCTCAACAAATTTTGACAGAAGCTTGTCTAAATTGTTCTTCAAAACCTCCAGAATGGATGATCTTTCCAGATCCCTTCCAACCTGGGCTGTTCAGTGGTTCTGTGATTCTAATCCACGCAGTCAGTGTTGTTCTTGCTGCTCTTCTCCTCCTCCTCATGAACCAATGGGTTGTCTTTCCGCTACCAGTTTGTGACTAACTCTAAATGTCGCTCATATGCAGTATACTTATACTTGGGGTATCAGAGATGCCTGAGCTCATTGTCACACTTTACCAGGAGATTACGAGGTAATTCATGCTCCACTGGTACACTGCATTCCCTTTACTTGAATAAAACAAAGAAGCCAAGACCCCTTTTACTCAGAGGTCAGAAAAGCAAAAAAAGGTGTCCTCACAGAAGTTGTAGCTGTGAGCTACAATTTTTCAAATCACACAGACTGGTGGAAGTCAGCCTAAAAACACAAGAGCATTTGATCAGGAATATGCTAATTTATTCCCAGGCTCATACAGAGCTAGGAATTTTGTAACCTACATCCTCATGAAGTGTTTTGATTTCTGCAGCTGTAAAGTGCTCTGGAAGTGGAAAGTGCTACTGTATTGTAAATGCTACTTCAATTAGGCAATTCAATATATGTGGTTCGCTGAAAAGCGGAATAACTCATGCAACTTTCCCCACCAGTAGCAGAGATTCAGCACCTTCATCCTAATGAGGGAAGCCTGTGGTGTGCGGGAAGTGGAAAACTGGGGATTGATGAATGAGTTGGGGATTTAATCTTCGGTGTGGCAAATTACAGAACAAGCTCATTGGCCTGGTGTTAAACAAATGCTTCCTACCAGAAGAAATCATCTTTAGTATGTGAGCATGTCTGTAGGCCTGTGAACTATTTCAGTCCAACCACTCACGGCACCAGAGGTTGCCGTACAGTACAGTGATACCCGTTCTCCCACTCCACGTGCACTACCAGCGCCAGGCTCTGGGGGCTAGGCTTACCTTTTCCATATCGCCTGCAACTACATGAATACTTATTTTATCATCTCTCCTGGCTCTCAGAATTGCCATCAGGATGAAACCTAAATGTCTGCGTCTCATATAACTATTCTAGTTTGCTGGACAAACGGTTATTATCAAGGGTTATAAAAGAGTCCTGCTCAAAATAGCTGATGGTCCGAGTTCAGTCCATTGAACCCAAATGAATCGGTCACAGGACTTCATTTCACTGCATGTTTTCCCTCAAGAGTTTAGGATGCAGTTCCCAGCTGCAGCATACAGTCTTGTGGATTTCAAATGCCACAGAAAGGTAAATATCCTCTCATCATTATTTAACAACTATATTGATAATTAAATTAGTTTAAAAGGCTGGTAAAGGGAAAACAATTCCAAAAGTGTGATAGGAATACTGTGGTTTCATTTTTTTCTTGAGTAAAGAGATGCTATTTGTAAGTATTAGCAATTTTTTTTTAAAAGTAATCCCATAAAAAAGCAGAGGGTTTTAAATTAAATTAACCGTATTAAATCAGTTTTCTATAGCATACAAAATAAACCAATCTCCACAACCTTCCCCAAACTTTCATTCTAAAGCAGACTCTGATTTGTTTATAGAAGCTGCATATAAACTGCACTACATTATAAACTGCACATACTCTGCTGTCGGAAGTACAACAGCCTTGCACAATCCATAGAATAAGAAGTATTTGAATTATCTTAAAGTGTGGAGTGCTGAATGCCATTAAGTCTTGCCTAGTCAATGATGAGGATTTTCTCCGCTCATCAGTGGACATCATCGGTACATTGTTTTTTGAGACATTTAGCAGTGGGACTGTGATTCACAAGAGAAATCTGCATTAATGTTGTGCCTTTTTGGTGAACAGATAAAGGGTTCCAGAGCTGTCAACATATGAAAATTGGCTGGTTTACAGCTGAAATTCCTGAAATGTGTGGTTTTCACCTTGACACCAAAGAGTGCAGTCCAGACTGAGAAGGTGGGGTTTGGCATTGTGTCATCTAGCAATGACGAGTTAGATGCTTAATTTGGGAGGTAGATCTCATATTTTCCTCACACACTTTCTTTTAAAGAAAAGATAAATTGTCAGTTCCTGATCCTACCTGGCTTACTTGCTCTGAGCAGGTTGTGATCGGCCACTACTGCAGTTCTGGCTCTTGAATGCCTTTCATCCCATGTCTGTGGCTTTTATGGAGCCCTTCATAAACTTGACCAAATCGGCCCATAGGAATATAGTTCATGGAGGATGCTGGCTTTATTTAATATGCAGCTACTGCTCTTGCAGGGTATCTGCAGTACAGCACGAAGTATCATTTAGGCTTAACTTACTTTTACTTAAAAGTGTGAGGGGCAGAACGATCCTGCAGGTATGGAGGCACAGCAGGATCAAAAGAGGAAAAATGCTTCAAAAAAATGTGCTGGGATGAAATTAAGGGGAATTAAAAAAGAAAAACGCTTCTGACCATATGGTCCTATTACAATGGGGAAAGTGTAAGGAGAGCTCAGGCTTTCCCAGACTTCAGTTAGGCAAAGTCTTACAATTTGCCAGTCAAGATTAACTCCGCATTTCCCATTTCCGCAGCCTCTGAAGTGCCCTGGTGGGAAGCTCTTTGCCCATATGCAAAGACTCCCCAGGGGAGTGAACCACATTGCTGGTGCTGAGGCTTGGCTAAGCACATAAGCTGGGCTTTGGGGAAAGGCTCTTTTTGTTGTTTCCAGTCCTTAATTTTGTTATCATTCTGTTTAGTGTAGCTGTTGTGCTGAGAGGCCTGAGCAGTGTGAAAACCCATCTCCTTCCTCTTTTTCAAGGATAAAGAATCATCTAAAACAGATGTTGACTTCCAGAATGGCACGGCACAATACCCATTCCCCAGCACACCTCCTGCTACATGCCCTGGAAACAGGTGGCAGGTATTCCTCCTGCCCCGCTCTGTATGCCTGGAGCTAGTGAAATATTGGGTATAGTTAGCATTAATCTGAACATGGACTGTAAGTTACCCAGTAGATCACGTTCTTCGGTTTAGCCAAACAATATATGGTCTTAGGTGACCTCCCAGTTCCTTCTCTCTTCACTGCCAAAGGATGCCACCCCCAAGAAAACTTGCCATGATGAGTTATAATCTTGTTTTAAAATCTGAACTGCTTAATGAATTTTCTGCTCTCTGAGGGATGCCTCTTTGCTGTCATGAAATTGCTTCCTGAGGTGAGAGTTATATTTTCGTTCTGCATAAATGCAGTTTCCACTGTGTGGTGGGTCACATAGATTAAGAAACGTTCTCAGGAAGCTGAAAAACCACTCAGAACAGCCTTTTATGCTCTGCAGTCGCTATAAGGGCTGACGGAATTACCAACCAGGCTTACCTGCGAGCATCCTAATGAGGGCAATGAAAACAGTATCTCCATGTGCGTCATGCAGCATAACACAGTGACAGAGGCAGTCATACCTGATCAAGAAAAGTAACAACTGCTTTTTTATTTATAAGAAGAATCTGGAAGAAAATAAAACTGTTAACAATGTATGCCATGTTTGGTTGCAGTCAATAAGTGTGTGTATATTTAGCTCGGGCATACTGCTCTGAATAAGGCTGATTGTCTCATTATGGAAAATGAGTCAGTAAGAATATTTTTTTAATCATTTGCTATTGATTTAAGTGGTGTCACGGTTAGAGGCGTAGCTGGTAGTGGTGAAATGGAAGGACTTCTGAATATGAAAGCACAGGGGAGATGCAGGGAATAAAGAAATGGAAGTACTCTCAGTGATTGTAGGTACAGGCCGGTATTCCTGGTTCTTTATTCTTACCCGTGACACCGATTCCCTCTGTGAGGATGAGTAAAGCACTTAACTCCTCTGTGCCCCACTGCAATAGCAAAAGGCAGGTACTACAGGGATGCCAAGAATTGCATCTCTGCATATAACATTTGCCATGGTTGTGGCTGAATTACCTCACAAATATTCAAAAAGCAACTGTTAGTCATTATGTTCCTTTTCCTAAAGACCAAGAAAAGGGTGGAGTAGCGACTACCTATGTTAGTGCTGCAACATTGCTACTGCCAGTCATAACCATACCTGCTGGCTTCCCTCCTTGCTTTTCTCTGCCTTCAGGGGAAAAAAAAAATCCTTAATGGTGTGTGTTTGTATGAATTTGTCTGTGTGTGTGTTAAATGGTGACTTCAGATACAGGTAATTCAAAGAAAAATTACTTTTATGTCTTGTCCTGAAAATGGGAAAGCCCTGACATTGTTTGATTTTTAAATACATTTTGTACCTTATAAGGGCCACCAGAGTTGGTTTTTCATCACCTGCAAGCAATATTGTACAGGAATTCATGGCTCCACAGAAATCTGACATCTGGCTGAGAAAGAGGCATCTGATAGAGGTGGAGGAGGGAGAAGTCCATCCGCATGACTCCTGTATCATGGCATAACAACTCTAGTAGTAGCAACGAAGTATTTTTTAAGGAAACTAGGTTCGGTAAGCTGTCAAGGGCTTCCTGGAAGGCTTTTAGAGCATGCATTCTCCTTTCCCCATCTTCCAGCTATTAAACGCTGAATATTCAATTTCTTTTTAGATAGAAAATGCATTTTAATCATATTACTTAAAAATCCAACTCGATGTTGTTAGAACTGCATCACTTGGCCTGTAGTGGTAGCATAAATTTCCTTCCCCTGTTCACTTAAAATTAACAGGGACAGGAAACAAATAAAGCACTTTGATTTCCTCAGCTGCAGTGCCAGTTGCTGGCTTCAGCGTTTGTCTGTCCCTCTCCCAGCTTAGGAGTCAAGGTAGGCAACAGATCAAGGTCATGATTGAGGCTGGGCCCTCGGCAGGGCTGGTTTCACTGTCCTACTGGTAGAAATCAACAGTATTTCTATTGAAACTATGTATTAACCTTGCTTTAAAACATCTGTAAGGGAGATCAGGTTCAATGTTGTTGGCAAACCAGCAGACGAGAGTTTTCACATTTTGCTTCCCTTAAAGAAACACTAATTTAAGCTTTCCTATTTCCTAAATATTTTATTCTTTTGCTATTGTTCTATTGCATTTTGTGAAAGAAGGCGGCTGGAAAGCGGTGCACATCAGTGTGCAATGTATGCTGTATAACCAGGCTTAAATACTCTGTCTGGAATCACTCTCTTCAAGAGAGCAGTTCTTGGTTGGAGGAAAGTCTGTAGGAGCAGTCTCCTGTGGGAGTTTCATTTATCCCACACATCTGAGGAGGGACAGGAAGGAAAAAGTATTTGCTTCCCGAGTTCTTCATTGACTTTGACCTCTTGTCGCTCCCTTTGCTGTGGTGTTTCCTGGAAACCCTACAAGTAGGTGCTTAGAGGCGCTTTTGTGATTAACAAACCAACCCCAGGCAGCATTTATAACTTGGGTTCACCTTGTCCCACCAGCCTGACCACTGTCCTTCCATCGGTGAAGGCTCCAGGTTCATGGAGGGTTTTATGCAGAGTCTAGGAAAAAGGCACATTAACATTAGTAAAGGCAGGTGAATCTTGTGCTAACACTGTACCAAATTATAATGCCAGCAAATGAGATTGCTCTCATTGCTGAGTTCAACGTGAGTGGAGATGGGAGAATTCTGTGAAAATCTGAGCAGCACTGAGTCACAATTTCTCAGGATAGGTTCTGTGGTTGCAGAAATCATTTTGTTTCATTGTATTAAACTTTCCTGCATTTACATTTATTTTAAAACATTTGAAAATAGATTGTCTGTGTCTAAGGTTTTATTTTGAAATCGTTCAAGCAGAAGAAAAAGAGAGTACTAACCAATGTGAAATAGGAGGTGAATAAATTTTCAAAAGTTTTTTCTGCCTTTTTCCTGTCTCCTCTGAAAGGAGTTGACCTTACAACTTGTTAAAAATGGTGAAAAGATTGGCAATCTGTATGAACATTCAGGTTCCACAGCACTGCAGTGCTGTGGAAAAAGATAAATGACAGGAGACAGAACAGATAATGGATTTCTAGGAGAAACAAACCTTTTCTTCCAACATAAACCTTTTTTCTATTATTGTTCTGATGAGCTAGAGAAGGTGCTTATAAATAACTGCACTAATAGTGGAACATAAACATCACAGCCGGTTTCAGAAAAGAACATCTACAGTTATTCTTCAGATTTTTCAGCTTTTTTAAATTGGAAAGTTACAGATCACACTGTAGTAATATGGAGATGTTGCTGATTTCTAAGTAGAACAGAAACAGGCAGAAGAAGGGAAAAACGAAATCCTAACCACTTTTGATAAGCAGTTCTGCTGTAGTCAGGATGTCTGTTAGTTACAGTTTTTCTTTTTGGTGAATTTAAGTATGTACTTAGGTAGAAAATACCAATATCTGTAAATTTACAGTCCATGCTTTTTAAAAAGGAGTGCATGTGCTGAATCAAAGCAGCTCAATGCCTTTGAGGTGTGCATGTCTTTTCCCATAGCTTGGTATCTATCTAGAGATTGGAAAAAGAAAACATCTTTATAGGGCAAGCGTACTTGGACTGCTTAATCTGAAATTCTAACCCAAATACTGAGTTAACAATAAAATACTGATTTACTAGATCTAGTTGCAAGTCATACCTTTCTAGATAAGTTAAATAAAACATGTAATTTATAAAGCACATTGCAAATGGAAAGTAACTGTGACTGATTTGATATCAGCATTTTAATACCACCCTGTAGGCCCTTGACTGATTACTTGGACATCTGCATGGGTTGAAAATGATGGGTGATGTAGCTTGTTGGGTTTGGAAATGCTTTTTAGAGCAGGAAGTTTTCATTAAGTTTCATTAAATATTCATTTTCCAGATGCACGGTTGTGGAATTTGATGCCTATTCCAGGAGAGGAGAGGAGAGGTACTATCTTAAGAAAAAAAAAAAAGAGAAAAAGAGAGAGGGAAGACCAGAGCCACAGCAAACAGAAAGACACACGGAGTAATGCATTGCCACAGGTAGTTAACGGTGCCCTTGGTGGTATATATAGTATACTGCCTATGCTGGGCCCATGGCAGCAGCCATTGCAAACCCACCATGGGGGATACTCTTCCGACAACCTGAAATAGGTGCCAAATAACAGACTGACAAGGGGGGAGATTTTTAAGAGAGTGTATGGTTTCAGGTCATATCTTTAGCACTTCAGCAAGCAGCAGACAGGATTTTATCAGGTCAAGTACTTCCCTTGCCATACCCAGAAACAAAATAATAACAAGAAGAGAGAGGTTTTTTGCACGACTCCTTGTCTGTCCCCTCCCCAAAAGAAAAGGCTACTCAATAAACGACAGGTCACTCAGCAACAGAGGGAGGATCTCCTGCCATCTTTCCGTACACCTGTACTCACACAAATGCACTTGCACAGAAGATGAAGGATTGTGGAGATATAAAATGAAAGCTATAGAACAGCTTTTATTAGTGGAGTATGAAGTTGAAGCATCTGGGATAGGTAACATTAAAGCCATGGCTCAAGGGCGCCTGGGAGATGGTGCCTATGAAATGATCTAGATTTTTGAAGGATGTAAGATGCCAAAGCCCTGCTGTTCCTTGCAAACAAATCACATCTTGCTTCAGTGTTGGTTTTAGCTGAGACAGCAATCTGAGGGTAAAGCCAGTGTGGCCTTGCTCAGACAGAAGATAACATAGTATATTCTGTTATATTGAGTGGGAATATGACGCTTTTGAAGAGCATGGCCTGAACCATACATGGCAGTTCTGTCATGCAAAGGGATTGAAGGGATGTCGAACTGTGAAGGCTACAACTGGAAGTTGTAAATTCAGCGTGGGGGAGAGTCTAGGCTGTCTGATTACATCCGCAGCGTCCAAAGGATTTTCTGTCTTCTTCAAATACCAACAGTAGTCAGAGAGTGGAGGAATTCCACAGTGATGGTTTAACCTCCTGCCTCAGTTCTTTTGTTTCAGGCTTAATGAAACATTTTAAATTAGTCACTAACAAACGAAGAAACAAACACCAACATGAGGCTTACAGGCACGCATGTAACCCTGATAAGGAAGCAATAATTAACGTCTGCTATAAATAAGAATGGTTTGGTTGCAGGAGATTGCAATAAATTATAAGCTTGAAGACAGCTCTGAGCTGAGTGTCAGATTTGGTGGGTTTGGTGGGTGAGTGATTTCTCACCCATGTTCTCATGACACAGGAGGAGGAACGAGGGAAAAGTCCACCTTGGGGGGAAAATCTGACACCTGGCAATGTTCAGAGTCCCACATTAATGATAGCTTTTAGATGTACATGAATAAAAATACCATTGTCATTTACCCCAATTCACAGAAACCTTCTGTCCCTATTTCAGCAGTTAGCTCATAAATTCAGCCTGTCTACCCCAGGAGCATGAAGCTGGCTCCCGCAGTCAGAGCTGGAATTGCCACGGCGTCCACATGTGTATGGCTGGCTACGTGGGGACAGGTGTACGTCTGCATGTAAATAAATTAGAGGGCATAAAGGAGAGAAATGGATCTAGCAGTGGTCTCGGTCTTAAGGTGCTGGAGAGACTCACTGGCTTCCCTGGGGAAACACCGCAGGGATCAGCTTTGTGTGAGGTGCTTCCCAGCCGGAGAGAGGCAGAAGAGAGGATGAGGCGAGGTCTGGTGCCTTGGGCTGCAGAAGCTTTTAGCTTCAGTGTGGGATTGCTGTACCTCTGGAGATGAAGGCTGAGGGCTTTCACTGCAGCTTTTTGCACAATTACGATTTGTCTAATAACTCTGTACGTTGTCTGTAACAGCAAATCTTTTCTGCTTCCCTGTCTTCACTATTCACTAAATATAAATCTCCTTTCCTTTAAACAAAAGATTGGCCTCTGTAAGCCTAATACAATGATTTGTGTAATGAGTTTATTTAAATTCCTCCCATGCTTTATAAAGTTGCTTCTTTATCTTTACACTGTAGTTTAGGTTTTATATTTTAATATATCGAGTGAGAAACTGAATGGGAGAAAAAATTTCCTCTAGCTTGTTATCTGCAAAGCTTTTTGAAGGGCAGATGCCACATGTAAAGAACAATTTTTAAAATAACGCAGTCTTGCTAAACTTGTGTTGTAAGGGTCAGCTTAGAAAAATCTCATCTGAATTGTTATGCCTACATAATCAGTGATTCTACAGCTATAGAAAAGCAAAAGTCCTAAATAAGTATGAATAGAAGCAAAATCTCTTGTGCCTCACATTTTGACAGTTCACGTTAAGTAATGGGGCTTTGTTGGTCCCCTCGCTTCTAGTTATCTTCCAGGCAAAGCTCTGGGCTTTTGATTGAGATCATAACTGCAACTAAGAAATAACTTTTAGAGACTAATATTTTGGTTTATAGATTGAATTATTGCTCTAAGTAATAAGTGATATATGAAAGGGAAATTCCACTGAGTGTGTTCTGTGATTTAGGTTCATGTCCACGGACATTTTGTAACATAAGTTTCCCTTTCTCCTTGAGTCTTCTAAACCCAGAAGCCATACCTGACCACTAAATAGGTGTAACACAAGAGAACTACAGCAGTTCAGTAAGTTATTTGCTGAGCATTTCCTTGTACATTTTTATAATTATAAAGCTGGGTATTTTTCCCCAGCTTTGAAGAGGAAATGGGTATAGTGAGGTGTTTTTTTTCTGAGCTGCCAGCCCTGGAAACTATTGGCGTGTGGCTATTGGCCAGAAGGTTTGCTCTTTGCTGGAAAATGTGTTGTTAATTACTGTGTTGGGACTATGTGATCAGTGTAGATAGGGCTTATTATTTTCAAGATGGCATGAGAGTGTTTGTTGCTTTTTCTGGTTTCCATGATGGATGGACTGGAAGATGTGGATAGAGGTGGGGGACAGCCCTGTGCTAGCAGGAGGCTTGGGCAGTGGAGATTTTTGAAAAATTCTATTTGGATGTCCTCGCGTTGTGTATCAACCCATAATGCTCTTGCTTGCTTGAAGAGACTCTTACTTACTTGAATACCCAGCCTGCTCAGGGAAATGAAGAGAAAGTGCGGCGAGGGCAGGAAATACTTAAAGCAAGAAATATTTGCAAAACTTGGTTTAATTTAAAACTAAGATCAATAAGAAGGGACTTGCTGAAATCAAATTA
>NW_008824350.1:885520-892093 GCF_000699105.1 Pygoscelis adeliae
ACTGGGTTGAATCACTTGAGAGTTCTCACTCAGTGTGTGCACTTTGGAAGTGGGATCCAACTGCATCTTTTGGTGGTGTCAGACCTCAGTTTGGGAAAGGAGATAATCACAAGTTACTGCAAGCCAACTCCTGTTCCTCTGGAGACATTGTTCACCTTGTAAGCAGAGGTTATTTTATTTCTCTGTCACCTGCCAAAGGTACAGATACTTTTAAACAACCCATCTCGTACCACAGCCACTAGTAGGCAGAGACCTGGTGAGCTCTTCTTGCTCTAAGATTTGGAGAGTGTGGGTGTGGGTGTGCGCACACATGTGCCAGCAGTCTCTTCAGTTTGCTGTGTTCATAAGAATATCGTTGAGATGCTGCCCATAAACATTTTCCTGAGGAGGGCCAGTACTGGCTACGAGCGTAGTAGAAGGAGTCATGCTCTTCAGCAGCCTTACCTGGCTAAATCAGCTTGCCCACAGTTACTGCAGAGAGACCACAGGACAGGAAGCACTCACACCGTAAAGAGGGGTTGTGGGCCACTTTCTTCTATCTGACCATCAATCTGTGTGTGGCAGCACTACCAAAATCAGTCCTCATATATCTCTTTAAATTGAATGTAGGAAGAGCAGGAGCTTCTGTATTTTCCAGATGTGTCATTATTTTGGCTAAAAAGTAGTTGGACATGATGACGGCAACAAGTAAGCAGCGATGATTATTTCTTGCAGGCACGAACATGAGTGCTGCCTTCTTACAGTCGTGCAGCAAGAAGGATGAGCGCCTCAGGCATACTGAAGGTGCAGTTGGGGCAGCTGAAGTTGGCAGGATTCTTTAACCTGAATTTCCTTTCTCAGTCTCTGTCCCACCAGAGTCAGGCTAATGCTGGTGCAACTCACGCTCTGGGACTGCTGGAGGGCACTGCAACCGCTGCGCTCCTCCCGGCTGCTCACAAATGCCTCAGACGCTGGAGCCTGCTGTCTCCTGGAGTCTTCCAAACCTGTGAGCCACAGCTGATCACCAACAATACCTGGTAGCGCTGGTAGTACAGAAAGACAAAGGTGGTGGTGCCAGACTCATACTGCTTGGGCTTTCAGTGGTAGCTGGCTAATGCCTGACTCACTGCTCCTACCCCATTTCTTACTGTCTAAGCAACAAAAATATGCCAGTGACATGGGAGGAAGCGCATTATTTGAGAGTATTTCTCCTGCCTTCCCATGAGAGATTGCCATAACAGAAATACCAAGCCTGAAGCCCGCAGTGGCCAGCCTGTGTTCAGCTGCTTGACGCATTCACACTCATTTTTCTGAGGACAGTAGTAACAAAACAGTTCAAAATCCCAACCACTGTACTTCATGCTGTTTCTTCTTGCTCAGAAGAGCCTTCTAAAGTACAGAGTCCAAGAATTGCAGGGGTAGGCTGACAAAGAATAAAGCTCTTGTAGCAGGTGCTGCCACCGGTGTACAATCTGTTCTTGCGACGAGTGCAGAGCACGACTGTGATTCACGTCCCCATGGCTGGGGGAGTGAGAGCAGCGGTGCTGACTCGAGTCGGGACCGTGTCACGGGCCGTTGGTGGTGTTAGCATTTGTGCTCCCACAAGACTCTTGAACTACTCCCAGTATTTCTGCCTGTGCACACAGTCAAGTTTTTATCTACATACATATACATGTGAATAAATTATATACAAACACGCTGGCCGCGTACAAATAGCTGCTGTGCCTGGTGGGCCATTTACCAACCACCTGCAAGCGCGATGTGCAGGGCTGTCGTTACGGATGAGTCTCTGATCTACACGCCAGTTGCTTTACGCAGAGTGGGTCAGGAGGGTGGTTCAGCTAAATCAGGTGGTTTGAAAGGCAAATTTATTCATCATGGAACAGATTTTCTGCTTACTGAAGGGAGGTAAATTCATTGATATTGCACCTCTCACTGCTTCTAGAAATATGTATGGTATCCAAGTCCTGAGGTTTGGAGTTTGATGTATTGAATCCTGGTTTGTCTTTATGTAAGGAAACCAAGCGGCAGTCGGTTGGGGTGTATAGATTTAGGTGTTTGAACTGAAACCTGAAAGCAACTGAATTTTATCAGGGGCTTGTGGATTGGAGGGCCATGTCATCATGACCATTCATTATTTAGTTATCAAGCTGTGGATGTCATGGCCTTCTTAACTCAGATCTTCTCCACCCAAAGTGGTCATTTGTAGAGTGAACATCTTTAAAACTTGCTTTGTTTTGCATCAAGCTCACAGAGCATCAGAGTGATCAGATGATGGCACTGAGAAAAGACTGACAGGACCAAGTCCATGGCAGACTGTTACGTTCAGATTTGAAATTTCTTGAATCCCAAGTTTCAAAGAAAATGCAGATGAAAGGAGTCAGGGGACCGCAGAGGAAAGCTGAGGAGAGTTGCTGGGAGATGTTTGCATGGATCCTGTCAGGGCAAACTCACTGAGTCTGGAGGAATTCTGCATAACAGGGCTACCAAGTTGTCCTCCGACTAACTTCATCTTATGTTTGGGAACAACAATTCATTATTTTTATTTATGTTGGGTTTTTTTTTTTTTAATGGCTTCACACTAGAACAAATTTTTGCAATTTTGATCCAAACATTGCTTGGTAATTTTGAAGCATTGTTTACTTATGTTTGGTAGCAAAAGAAAGAATCATTTAACAGTGTCACATTTCTGGTGTTTGAATTTAACTGTGCATATTTTCTTTCTTTCATTTTAATTCTGTGGAAACTCTGTTCTGGAAATCAAAGAAAGTTGGTTAAAACAACTTTGTAAACTATTTGATATGCAGCTTTCTTTTTGGTGTGCTACAAGAGATTTAATTATGTAAAATTAGAATATTAATTATTAATTCTAAAATATTGTATCACAGAACCTGTATCTAATAAGGTTCTGCTCATCTTCACTATTGCATCCTTACAAAGATGATGCAAATTGTTTCAAGTAACAGGAAAGCACTGAAATGTATCCGAGCGTATTATGTTTAAATGGCAGTATTTTCTCTCGGTTGTATATACCTAGTTATGCTTCAGTCATTTTGATTTTGAGGTTTCTTTGCCCCCTCAGGATTTTGCCTGAAGTGCCTTAGTGTCCATAGTTACATTAAAAGAGATATAAACACAGATCTAATAACATCTCCCTCTGATGAAGTGCTTGCATTCAGTGAAGTAGTGTGCTCTTCCACCAAACACGCTGAAACATAATACTGTGTCAGAAGGTATAATAATATTTTAGCAACAGAGAGTGTATAAGAAATTAAATTGTGGTGAGAACAGTTATTCTTCAGTCAGACACCCCTTCTTTGTATCAAAACATCGGAATTTTTCTAATTCTGGAAGAATAAAATTGACAAATCCTTGCTCAGTGTTCATAGCGGCTCACTTAGCTCTGTCTCACAGATGATTATGGGTATTAGATGTTTTTTGTAACGTGTCAGTCGCTTGAGTAACTGAGAGCATTGTAAGGATTAGCAACACACCCAATCCCCAGAAAGGAAATCCAGGAGAAAACTCTTATCTGAGCCTGCTTCATACAGACATACAGTAACCGCCTCTGTTTTGTGTCAAGGAGGTAAATAGCTATCTGTTCTTCAAGAATTGGTGTCATGATGATTCAGAATATCACAGGGAAAAAAAACTTCAAAACGGGTCCCTTTCTTCAGCACTTTAATACGGGGTTGCTGTGTTGCTGGGTGGCTGGAAGGCATGTATCAGGCACCTGATTTAAATAAGCAAATAAACCACTATCAAGAAATAATTCAAAGGTTTAAACTTTAATTCTATAATTACCAGCTTCCTTTTAATTAAACAGTTGAGGATTCACAAAATAGAAATCCAGATGATAAGCATGACAGAGGAACCTGAGCAAAAATTTCCTGCCTCAAAAGGCAGAAAGCAACAGGGCTTTCCTCTCCAGATGAGACAGTGGGAGTAACCTGGTACCCAGCCCCTGGTCTGTGGGATCACACCAGGAACCTGGTAACAAACCCCAAATCATGAGTTTCACAGAAAGTCTGCATAACCAAGTGTTGTGTCATATTTACTATAAATGTATTGGTAGTCCTTAACAGCAGGAGCACCGGAGATGGGGTGGAGCAGCTGCCTGAGAAAGGACCCTGGGTAAAGGCTCATCCCCGGCGCTTATGCAGTGCATGTCCCTGGCTGGTGGAGTGCCGGGCAGGGGACATCACAACTCAAACCCCAGCTGCCGAGTCCCAGGCAGAGCAGTCACAGGCGTTCGCACTTGCATCCAAACTTTACCTCCGGAGGAATGTAAGGATGGAGAGGCGCGGGCAGAGCTCAGGGAAGGGTGCAGCTGCTCTCTGCAGTGCAGGTCCGTGAGGCTTGGAGTGATGGAGGAGATCCTGCTGATGGCTGGTGGAACCAGCCAGGGGGTGGTCTCTTCCTCTACGGATGCTCGGGTTGTTTTGTGTTCGTCTCCCTCATAGCCTTGTCTTTCCAGACTCATATCTAGAAATATGATCTGAGTTAATCTACATTTTTCCACTGTGAAGCCTGTCAAGTCCTGGAGGGGCCGGTGGAGGCAGGAGAAAGCAGAGGAGGGCAGGTGCAGGGTTACCGCACCAGCAGAGCCACCACACAAAGGAGGGAGAACAGTGCTGCGTGTGCTGAAGCCATCGCAGGGACCCCAGAAGGCCTGGGGGACTCCTGCCGCTCTGTGCTGCCTTTGGGGGGGTGCTCTGGGGACAGTACTCCCAGGGGGTAGACCCAAGCTTCCCACCCCAACTTGTGGTGCCAAGGCTACTCCTCAAACCATGCCAGCCATGGAGCATGGCAATGTACTACACTGTTTTGAAGTCCAAGTTATGCAAAAAACCACATTTTTAAAATAATGACATCAGCAATTCTGTGCAGTGGTAAGCGCTATGTAAAATCAGGCTGCAATGGAAGACATGCTGCTGAATTCTCAGCCCTTTATTATGGAGCCCTTTATTGTTCCCAGAGTATTGCAATTTACCTGACAGCAATAGTATCATGGAACAAACTTAAAGAAAAACAGATTAAATTTAGCAAAGTAGTTCCTATTCTTGCATGCAAAGCTATGGTCAATGCTACAAAAGGGAAATCTAAAAGAGTAAATGGAAATTCTAGGTAGTGCTGAAAGATGGTCCCCCCAGCTGCTCCAGTAGGTAAACTGGTTGGGGATTGGGAAGCTCTCGTTTTCTACTCCAGGGCTACTTTGTCCTTCTGACTTCTCTCTGGGCAAACGTATCCTCCCTACATTTTTTAAAGGTAGAAATCCATTCCTCACTCTCACTTGTATTTCTTCTGCACTAATTTTTTGAATCTTTTAAATTACATAAATGCAGCTGTAGTAGCACTGACAACTTCTACCACGTGTGGCTCTTTGCTCTTACAGTTGCTCCACTTTCAGGATGAGTTTGTTTGAGGAGGTTACAGCATCTATCAGATTACTGCTATACTTTCTATACTTTTATGAAGTATTTTCTGTATATGTCTTCCCAGCACCTAATCAAACTTTAACTTGCCTTCAACTCTTTACAGTGACCACATAAAAATTAGTAATAATATAGATGACATTCCTGGTATTTATATGATTTGCAAAAAAATGTCTTCCCTTACCTTCCCACTTACCGTTTTTCTGTTATCGCAGAGATTAATATAGTGCCGTGGTTGCCTGACTGTCCTGTATTACACTTGTGTATGACACTTTAGTCAATTAAAATGTCACTTTTTTCATTGCTGTCGATTAAATTTATAGCATAATCATTAGCAGTTGTTTTTGCTGTTGTTTTCATTATTAGTTATGTTGATAAAAAGTTCCAGTGGTAACAATTTCCACCAAGAATTCCTAGGTTTAAGCATCAGTAGAAGGAAGAGATATTTACTTGAACATAAAAGTGGTTTACTACCAATTTGGAGATTTTAATGCTTGGATGGTCATTTGGGAGTCAGTAATTTCACTCAGTTTATTACTTCGGTTTACATAGTATTTTAATCACTTAAGGAAAGTAATCATGCCAATTGCCTCAAAATGAATCTATATTTATGTCCGCTTGCAATACATTTATTTGTAGCCGGTAAGCAATTAAAATGTTTTTAGGCAGATGCTTTAAAATAGAACAACGGCAAAACCTCTGCTTCCCGCCCTCCTTGCAAAGCATTCTTTAAAGAGGGGCACACCTTCATCCTTATAAAATGCATATAGATCCCTTCGTGGGAGGGTTGTGTGTGCATGTATGTATATGCGCTTGCTCATCACCTGTGCTAAGCTGGGAAGTACACGGTACGTTCCAGGGGATCTCTTGCAAGTACAACCAATTCATTCAGATCCCTTCGGTGTCCCTCTCGTTTCGTAGTTAAGCACAACTCCAAAGTGTGCTCCGAACTCAGCAAAGTGTAAGGGAGCGCTCTTTTCCTCTCTTTTCTAGCAGTGTAGTCACACAATTAGCAATATTATGTGCATGTATAAATATTATACTGGACTTAAGTTGCCTTTTCGTTTATCAGCCAGTTTAGGAGACAGGTTTCCAGCATAGCTGATGATCTGGTAAATCCGGGTTACTTCCATGGTGGTTATTATTTATATTATTTATT
>NW_008824350.1:892126-900967 GCF_000699105.1 Pygoscelis adeliae
TTTTTAAGGTGAAGTATAATTTCTGAGAACAATAGCACTCTTGAAAAATATTTTTGCAACTACAAAACAGGTTGAACACTTTTTGTGATCCATATAGTCATTCTAACAAGGCCATTTTCCAAAAAGTCCCTTTTTTGAGACCCGCTCTGGCCTTAGCTTGACTGCTTGCCACTTCAGAACACCCTTTGGCTAGATAATTCTCAGCTTTGTGGGAGCAACCTCCTCCAGTGCTTAGCCACCCCCAGCGTGGAAAAATACAGTAACTGGCCAGACCATTATTGTGGTCCTAAAGACACTATACCAGAGTAGTACAGGTTATTAACGTAGCAGTTCCCATCTTGTCATGGAAGGGTAATTAAATTTTGTAAACACAGCAATGTCAGATGAAAAGTACACAGCGGATCCAAGTACTGTCTCCTTGTTGGGAAGATACATATTTGGTGAAGTGCTGTGTAATGTTTGAGGTTACCATGGGAGATTTAATTCCTAGTTTAAATTTGAAACAAGTTAGTAGTGGAGCAGTATGTGCTTCGTTACACTACCCATAAGTTGTAAGTCCAGAAGCATAAGTAACCGAGACCAAGAAAATGCTGGTGTTGGTGCCTTTAAATGCTGTCACCTTCTGTGGCAGAGGAATTAGGTTAAATTCAGCCTGCCCTCCAGTCACAGAAAAACAAAACATTGTTAATTAGCTCTTTGAATTTCAAGAGGTGAAAACAAAAGGTGTCCTCTGGTAATGTAAAATTGTGTTGTACCTTTCAGGATTGCATTTTAGGCACTTTAAAGGTAGAGGTGGTTGTCTGCCCAGTTTAAAATTATCTGTATTTCTTGGTTGGCTACTTATAGACATCATCTCTAGGAAAGCTCCTGGAAAGCAACTGCTCAGGTGAAATCAATGCAGGTAAGTGAGGCTGCCCTATTTCTAGGTGTGGTTAAGATTGGGTATTTACTCCCCTCTGCTCATTCCCCTTACCTTTCTTAGGCATGCTCTGTACACAAGCTGTATTTCCTGGGATCTTAATGGTCTGAGATGGATGTGCAGGTGAGAAAATGGTAGCCTTCTCAATTCAAGAATTGACTTTCAAACTCTGTATTTTGTAATTGTAGTTAATATTTTGAAGCTGTAGCTTATTAAAGCTAAAAAGAGTTTTAACCAACAAAAGATAAGTCTTAGCAAAGGCTGCCTGCAAGTAATTATGTGAGAAAGGACTGGAGAATGTTCCTGTTCGTGTAGGTTGACTTTAATAGTCAGGAAAGTAATCTTCTCTGTAAAAAGCTCTTCGCTTGCCAGGAAATATATTTGCAAAGCAGCAAAACAGAGTCCATTTAAATTGGTAATATATAAGTCATGCTATCATATGTATGTACAGTATTATATGAAGCATAAAATGGGTATATTCTACATTATGAATGCTATAAAATTTTTTATTTGTTATAACAGTCTTTTGAAATGAGGGAGATGATGTATGTGACAAAGCGCGGGACAAACTATAGAGGGGAGATGAAAGGAGAAGAAAAAAGGTTGTAGAACTAAGTTAGTCAATGTTAGTACAACTGTCTTGCAATTCAGAGAGTAGCACAGTTGTCAGTGTCTGAAATGATGTGCTTTTGAGAGTAAGGCTGAACTTCCATTGGCCAGAAAGCCAGCTGTTGGAAGCTGGGGATTTCAGAAGTACATGTTGCACGTGTATTAGAGTTTTTTTGCCTTTCAAATCAAGAGATGGCGGTGACTGTTGAGTATCACTGGTGGGATAAATATAACTGCACTTTTGTGGTAGTAAAACACTTTGTTTTTTCTATGTGTTAATATAATCACTGATTTCAGTAGTTCTGAGTTAAAACCCAGTTATTATACAAGTGAATCTTGGCTCCTTCGAGCCCTTGTTTTTTCCAGTAGCCTGGATTAGAACATCTCCTTGCAGCTTTATTTATGACAAAGTACAAGGGAGATAATTGAGATGCCTGACAAGCAAGAGAATGGGGGACATACCTCACAACTAAGGCTCATTATAAGTGATATTGCCTCTCTTTTTGGATCTAAATTACATACAGGCCGTATAAATCTACTTCTATCCAGCTATTACAATATCCTATTATAAATCACAGAAGCACAAACCTGCTTTTGGATTCATCCAATGTGCTTCCAAATTAAGCCAGAGCCTACTTTTTTTTTTCTTCCCCAAACTACATCAGTGCTTGACATAATGAATTATGGTCTCATGTTTCTGGCCTAAAAGTAACAATAGGGTTGTACTTTTCTTTCTCCATGTAAACATTAGTAGAACGAACTTCCCACTTCATGGTTCCCAACCCCTTGAGTTCATCCTTTGTCTCCAGGCAAATCAGGGAGTTGTGCAAGTAACATCTGTGACAAATTTGCTGGGTTTGCATCTATGCAAAAAACCTTCTTTTTCCACCGTTTCCTTTATTTTTCTGGGGGTGGGGGAGGATATTACCCATTTGCAGTTTCTGAAATCCCACTGCATGCAACGTGGCCTTAAGGGTATTTTCACTAGATGATGTTCACTCCCTGTTAAACTACCCTCACTGCTGACAACAGGTATCAGCAGCAGATTATCTTTGTAGAAGAAACAGGGCTGGAGGGAATTACAGATTTTTGACAGAGATTACATTAGGGAAGCCAGCAAATACTTTTGCTCCTCATATGAAGTCTATGCAAGGTAATGTTTCTGGTGTCCGCATCTCAAGGAGGACATAGTGGAGTTCAAGAATATACAGAGAAGGGCAACTCAAATCATCAAGGATATAGAGCAGCCACCTTATGAGGAGATGCTGAAATGGCTGAGATTCCTCAGTTTGGAGAGAAGGCTGAAGGAGGGTTGATCATCTTTTACAGAGTCATGAAGGCAGTGGATAAAGTGAGTGCAGAGTTACTATTCAGATCCGCGTTGGTCTGACTTGATGGAGATTTCCTCTGACTCTATGCGCTCTTTTCATGTGGCTCTGCTGCCTTTATCACTCTGTGGAGTATCTGTTGAGTGCTCGCATCCTCGGGAGGAATGGATACAGATGCGCTCTTGTTGAAAGAGGGGGTGAAAATTTGCTGTGGACAGTCCAACAGGAAAGAAATGATTTGTGGTTGAATGAATTTAATTTATGGAGAAGCTGATAGCTCTCTCCCACAGAATGTGATGCCATAAGAAAAAAGCAATTTTCAAGCTTCCTAAAGTCTTTCAAGTGTGTTCACTTGTCCACAAAGTCCTCATTGTCCTTTTTAAATAAATTCCACAACCCTAGACAGTGCAGGAGTTTCTTAATCAGTTGACATTGTAATTGTTTTAGGGTAATCTGTTTTCAGATGCAAATTCAGATCAAGATGCTGAAAAGGGATTCATGTAGGCTGTCAGAAAACTCATGGGAAACCCACTGTAGCTTTTCTGAAACACTTCAGCAGAAGTTAGCAGGCAGTGGGGGAGAAACTCCCACTTTTAAGTTTTTTGTGCCAGAAAAACCTGTATCAATGGCAACAAGCCCCACCCCCAAACCAATATATACAGTGAGAAAACAGTACAAGTGTGCTGCCAAACAGCTATATATAAATATATATAAAAATAAGATAGCAAAGTTGTGGATTGGGTCCTTACATGTCTTCCTTCCTTTCAGGTGTTCTTCATCATTGTGCATACTGTGAACATTAGATTATGTGGTGTCATAGAAGACAGGCATAATGTGAATGAAGTAGTAAAGTTGGAAAATATAAATCAGCTAGATTAGGCTGTACAAGCATGCTGTATTTAATATATTTGTCCTTTAAAAATGAATTTAAGGAATTCAATGTATGTAGACTGAAATGTCCATATCTCCATGGCAGACCATGAGGCAACTAAGAACGGTGTGTCTTCCTAGGTTGTTCTAGCAGAAGCAGGCATGCTGCAGCCTCAGTGGATGGTGCTGCAGCTTAAAAGCAGGGAACTCTCGCCACTCTGTTTGCATATGAATAACATTGCTTCTGCTGGGTGGCAGCTGGGGTGTGCAGCATTTGGGTTCCCTCTGCTGGTTCAGCTTAAGGCCCTTGCCTGGTTAGCTTGCATGGTGGGATGGCATTATTCCTGAAAGACTCTGAATTAGTTTCCTTCGGGGTTGCATTTTATGATCTTATGTAGTTATCACATCAGCAAACCATCCCTCTTTGAAAGGGATGTAAATATACACCTAACTCCCAAAATAAGTGATTCAGAACTTAAGCAGGTGCTTAAACTTAAATACACACTTAAATGCTCTCCTTAATAGGAACGGTGTAGGGGTATGTTTCCATGTTTTTCTGAAGACCTTAAAGATGACTTTGTCACTGGACAGTTAAACAGGCTATACTCACAACACTTCACAAACCATTAACTTGATTTTTGTCACCATCTGTAATGTCATTGTCTATACAGCCATGAAACTGGCACTTTCAGGCATAACGTGAAGGCAATAACAGTCTTTAGTTTCTCTAGCTTTTTTTGAAGGCTTCAGGAGTGAAGTGTAAAAGTAGGGATAAACTCTGGTTTTAAAGTAGAATCAAAACTCTGAAGCTACGGACTTGCTTTTAACTTCCTTGCTAACTTTTCTCATAGCTGTGGGCAAGTGATTCACTCTCTCCTCAGCTTGTTTTTTTTCATTTGTCAAAGTAGTTTTATGAACTCATCGGACTGCTGGAAGGCATACCTTAATTTTGAAGTGGCATGAAATTGTCAGCTGTAACATTATTGGAAGGGGTAATTGGAGCAAGGATGATACTTGCTCTGTCAAGTCCATACCTGTAAAGATATTCTGCTGTCAGTGGAAAGGAGACTTTAAAAAAAAAAAAAAAAAAAATCCCTCAAGCCTGAGTAACAAATAAAATGTCCAGGAGCCACAATTAGTGCACAGGAATAGATTTAGAAGTATCTTTGCAGTTGCCTAGTCCTTGCACTTTTCTCTAGATGTGCTATCGACCATTGTTCTAGACAGGGTGCAGGAGTAGGTGGATTTCTGGTCTGACCCAGCACCGCTGTTTTTGTGTTCTTGCGTTTTATATTGTACTGCTTGAAAGGGAGGAGAAGTTGTCCATGAGTCCCCCTTCTTCATCCAAGTCTGAAATGGAGAAGACCCTGTGAGCTATGGTAGTGTGGCAGTCTCCTGTACCTCCCTGGGAGGGAGCAGGCAGTGCTTGGCTCACTATGGCCACCTGATGTGGCTCCCCGGCTGCTTACATGTTGCACAGCAGCATTTAATCTGATCCTTCTATAGCCTCTGGTGTCTGCACTTGCCTCTTTGTTCCTGTGCAGGAAATGGTTAGGCGGAAAAGGTAATCTGCTCTCTGTTGTCACTTACGTGGTTGCTTTTATTCTAGAAGAATTAGACTGAATAACATACGGGCATATTTGTGGCCCAATCTTCAGTTTTGAAAGCTCCCAGCTCCTTTTTAGAGCTGATCTGGAGCAGAGTGACATTGCTCCCAAGCCATGCTTTGCTGTGCTCACCTGAAACAGGCACCATTTCCATCAAAAGGTTCCTGCTCTTCAGTTAAGTGTTGGCAAGTGTCACTACTCAGCAATAACTGTGTTAATTTCTGGTGGCTCGTGGTATAGCTGTAAACATTTCTCCATAGTTCAGCCTACCATGTGTGAGATACAGTGCATAATTCCATTGGAAAGTCTCTGAAATCATATAGTCCATACACAGACTCTTACCAGACATCTGCCTCCTAGCGTACGTTCGCTCCTAAGACCTGTCAGTTTAACTTATTCCTCTTCGCATCCCCGCAAAGTCAGAGCAGGATTTTGTGGAGACTACCAAGAACTGTAAAATGTGAACAGCATACAATTTGGAGGTGGAGAAACTTACTTTTCTGTTGCTTCTTACTTAGGCCAGAGTCTGTTCTCCTTGGAGAACTGCACAGTGTGGAAGTCTCGCGTTTCTCCCTCAAGCTCTCCTATCACGATGCCTGGCCTCGCCCTGGCAGTGGTGGGGCAGCGTGTGCGGGCTGGTGCTGTGCCCTGGTGGGCCATCCATCAGCTGGGAACTGGAAGATCTCATCAGTGTAGCAGCCGTGTCCCACGTGGCCCTGATATCTCTAAGCTTAAACCAGGACTAATGGGAAGAAAATGGTACAAGCAGACCAGCTGCCAGCTGGAAAATTATTCACTCGGAGGCTACAGTTACACAGAAGGAAGAAATTGCCAGTTACTTTTGCATTGCCTGTTTTTTGATTTGGGGAAAAAAAATTGCAGTGTGCATCCTCGGTACACTGAGGTGATGAAAATAAAAGGCAATTTCTTGATTTTATTCTCATGCCAAATTCAGCTTGACATTTTGAAACTGCTCACTTGTTTTCAAGGACTAGAAAATATTTTAGAGTTCTTTGAAGGGATTATGCAGGAGGCAAACCAGTATGTGTTCCTAATTTACCCAGCAGAATAATTGTCTTTCAGTTGTAAAGAACTGAAAAATCTTCTTTAAAAAAAAAAAAAGTTTTGAAAACAAGGGATGGTAGAGCTTGGTCTTCTGCAGAGCTAGAGTTCGGAAGCACTTTGTCTGATTCATTGCTGCTTTAGGCTTGTCCAAATCTGAACTAATTCCAATAAAACAAACAGGATTTGATCAATAAGAAATAGGATTCATATGCTGCTGAATCAGATCCTGTGATATTTAATCAGTACAGAGATACTGGACATGGAGGAATGTCTACAGTACATTAAGGAGCAAGGGTCTGGGATCCACCCACAAGCAGGGAGCTGAGGCAGTAGGACGCGGTGCAGCGCTGCAGGGCTTACTACCTGTTCAGGACATAGTGCTGCAGGTTCATGCACAACTGACTTGGGATAAAAATCCCAGAAATCTCGGTGTAGAATAAGCCCAGGTATCCCTGTTTCCACTTGGTGCATGTGCCCCGAGTTTTAGCTTACCTATGCTGATACAAGTTTGGAGTAGTTTGGTGAAGTCAATAAAGTACTAGTGATGCAGTATGAATACGGTTGGAATCACTCCTACTATTTCAGCAGCTTTCTGAAATGTGGTACCAGCTAAGTCTAATGAGAACGGTGCGCATTGTGCGAGGAGCTTGCTCTGCTAGGTACTTTTTTTAAGATGTTGAGCTCCAGAGGAAAAATGCATTGATTCGAAGTACAGTAACTCAGATAATAATGGATTTTTTTAATATAGAAACTGTATTTTTGGAAAAAATTTCAGTATTCGTGCAAGTTTCCCTCCAAAATCCAAACTGAAGCACAGTTGGATGGAAAGTTTTCTCTAAAGTGCGTTGTGAGAAGGTAAGGTTTTGATAAAAGAAACTTTACTCTGCTAAAAAGTGACGATGGTAAAAAGAATGACCTCATTTCAGAAACTTGGAAGAAAAGGAGCCTTAAAATGGCAGCTGTCCCCAAGAGATGTGATCTGGGAGCTTCGACAGGTAAAGAAGGAATTCTTAGAAGTGCACGATCTCCAGAAAGTAAAAAAAAAATTAATATTTCTCTCGCAGGTTTCAGTATTGATAGGCTTTTAAAAATGTTCTCTGCTGTCTTGGACTCTGCTTAGCTGCCAGTTCTGCACCTTTTTTCAGAAGTGCCTGGATTTAAATGGAAAAGCTTCCTGTATAACCGCGGAGGAAGGAACTCTGAACTTTAGCTTCCCAGAAGTGTGTACTAGGCTTGCAACTGAAAAAAATCCAATGGCATTTTATGCTATGTTTAGAAAAATGAGGAGGATGATGGAAGGGACTTGCATCAATCATTGCACCTGCCTCTTCCTGAATTTGAAAGGTCACCAGGGGTTTTACCTCAGTGTTTCAAATTAAAATCTGCTTTAAATGCATCTTAAGGGGGTGGGAAAAAAAAATCGATGTGTTGGAAAAAGCATATTCTCCTCCTTCTAGGCAAGAATTCATATGTTAACAGTAATAGTTTTTCTTCCATCATCTTCCAAGATTGCCTTCTGTTTATGGAAGGAACCGGAAAACAGCTTAATTATGGTCTTTCAGTTCATTTAAACAGTTAAAAATCCACATTTTTAGCCATTCCACCAAAAATGGATAGGAAGTAAAATGGTCAGATGAGTGTTTGGAACAAGATGTGAACTTGAGTTCCGATCGGTTTATGATAATGCTCAAAGGTTTTGTTTGTTTGTGGTTGGTGTGGTTTTTGTTTTGTTTTGTTTTTTGAATCTTACGTTGTAGTGCCCAGAGTTGAGTCCTGGGAGTTTAAGCATGATTCCTGAGCCTGTACCAAACGTAACTTCATGCTTTCTTCTGCGTCCTTCTGCATCCACCTAATAGCAGTCATCGGAGAGGGTTCCAGTATCTGCAAAGATCCCATATACCTCTTGTTCTGGGGTGAGGCTTTGGAGTGGCTGTGAATTGCCTTCATGTGTTCTCCCATCCTCTTTACAATTGCAATGTTACTCTGCAATTTATCATTCCCTACATGAGAACCTTGCAGAATTGGGTCCCAAATTATCTACAGTAAAAAAAAAAAAAAATCTTATGTTAATGCTATTATATTAGCTCCTTGTACCTAGCACGGGAAATTTTCCCAATTTTGGTCAGGATACAAGCAAAAGTCAGGCATTCATGAAAACTATTTTTCCCAAACACTCTCATTTCAGTGTCGGGTTTCGGCAGGGATAGAGTTAATTTTCCTCCTAGTAGCTGGTACAGTGCTGTGTTTTGGATTGAGGATGAGAATAATGTTGATAATGCACTGATGTTTTAGTTGTGACTAGGTAGTGCTTATGCTAGTCAGGGACTTTTCAGCTTCCCATGCTCTGCCGACTGGGAAGGCTGGGGGTGCACAAGAAGCTGGGAGGGGGCACAGCCAGGACAGCTGACCCAAACTGGCCACAGGGACATTCCATACCATGTGA
>NW_008824350.1:901077-904456 GCF_000699105.1 Pygoscelis adeliae
TTATATTTCAGTTATTAAACTGTTCTTATCTCAACCCACGAGTTTTCTTACTTTTGCTCTTCCAATTCTCTCCCCCATCCCACCGGGGCGGGGAGGGTGAGCGAGCGGCTGTGTGGTGCTCAGTTGCCAGCATTCAGTCAGCACATTCAGTCACTCAGATCAGTGAGTGGAAAGGGACTGGAGAACACCAGAACCTTAGCATCCCACCATGAAAATCCTCTAAACTAATTTGACAAGTTATTCTTGTTTTTTCTAGGAATTTCATCACTGGTCATAACTTTGATTTATCCATGCAAACCTTTTGACAGTTTGTATGACACGTTACTAGTAAATGGCCTGGAAGAACTCTATCCAGTATGTATTCTCCACTGTGTCTGTTTTTTTTTTCTGCAAAACTAAAGTGATCGCGTTACAGGTTGGCTGGCAATTTAGGCAATAACTGTGGACAGTTAAACAACGTTGGCATTAAAGTCTTGCTCTTATAGTTTTAGATTATTGTGCAAATGATGGCATATTGTTACTGTGGTTAATAAGAGCTCCTTGCCATCTGTGCAGTGATATTGCCATAAAGAAAAAACAGGTATATTTTTCTGCCCCGCTTTCATGTCATATATTATTCATATTATGTTTGAGAAGAAAAATTCATTCTTCAGGGGATGTTTCCTGTATGGATTTTATCTGTTAACTATTATGGAAATCTGATAAATCTTCAGGATCTTTGTAAACTTAGATTCTTCCACTCTTTCTTCCACAAACAGATTTGCAAAAAAAAAAGATACTTAGTCAGCTTGTGCGTGGAGATATTATTGTGGGAGCAGTTCCCATACTTTTCAGGCTTAAATTCTCTACAGGAACCCTGTAACCATTCCTCTCTGGGTCAACTTGTTGAGGTACGTTTTGCTGTGCACAAAGACTCTGCAAGCAGGATATTCACAACATAAAGCAGTTATTTATTGGGCAATACACAAGGTAGATGGGTAGACCTTGGGAGCTATTGAGCGAAGCAGTCCTAGTAAGGCATGCGATGATCTGGGCAGTTGTCAGCAGGTGGGGACAGGACAGGCTCTGCAGCCCCCTGGAAGGGGGTGGTCCTCTGTGTTGCTCAGTTGTGGTCTTTCAACTTCATGTTTTTCCTGAAGAGCTTGGTGTCTTTTCATCTCAGTGCTTTTCCTCCTGAGCTCGTGGATGTTAAATGTCTCCATCTCCACAATCTTACCTCTGCCTGCAGCTGCACCTTTTTTACCACGCGTGTCCCTGCTCTGTGGAGTTTCTCACAACTTAGTGGCTCACCTGGAAGGCCCTGCCTGACTTGTTGCAGAAGGCAGCAGATGTGTAGAGGATGAGGTTAACGGGCAGAAGGAGAAGGCAGGGCGATGGTAGCCCATGTAGCTGCTTTCTGCCTCTGCCACAGAGTTCCTGTGTGGTGGTGAGCAAATTGCTTGAAACAAATAGTCATTAATTGTATTCTCCTTGTTTTCTGGAATTTCTTAATTTTCAAGAGGCTGACTTTACAGCCTGAACGTAACTTTAACCTCTTCCACCCCCTGCACAGGACGTGCCTACAAGGCAAGGCACTTGGACCTATCACAAAAAGGTATAGATTAAAAAAAGAAAAATTCCAGCCTAGCCACTGGGGGGAAGAAATCATAAATGAAAGTTAGCCAATGTTGCCTCAGGACAAGGAAATATCTGCTTAAAATAACTTGATTTTAATGGTGTGTGTTTAATACTTATTCATTTAGCAGAGGAGGATATTTTTTAGCTCTGCCATAGCTCCAAATAATCTTTTAATGCGAGGTGAAACAAAACCTGCATGTAAATAGTTTTAATCAACAGGCTGTGAATGAACTCAGGTTAGTGTATGTTAAAAATAGAGAAGGCAGAGACTAGAATATTTTTCTACCAATTTTCTGTTAATTCATAGAACTTCAGCCTTTTCCAACTACCTCTTTTTACTAAAAAAGAAGCAAGTAGACGTGATAAAAAGATTCTGATAATTCTTTGGTGCAAATTAGTGTCCTACATATGATTTGTCATGATTTGAATGATTTGGCCCTATTTGTAACACCTACTTCTCTTCCTCTTTCTGAGAAAGATAAGAACAACTATTTGTAAAATACCGTGGGCAAGAAGTGCTTTCTTCATCCTGTAGGCAATCGTATTATGCCTTGAAGCATGAGATTTGATTAACCTGTCCCATTGTATAAGATTGCACAGCTGCAAATTTTATTGAATAGTTGTACTCACTTTCTGTAGTGCCTGAAAGAACCTTAATATCTCCTACTAGTGACTTGGAGAACTGTGAAGTCCTGGTGTTGTGATGCACTGTGATGCTGGAGAGAGACAGCCACAAAGTTTTGACCATGCATAGCAGCTGTCATCACAAAGGACAACACTACAACACTTTGTAGGCTATTACGACAACCACTGCTCCTTCTTTCCGCAAGCTACTGAGTGGAGATCATCTCTGGTCTTTGCCCCTCCTTTGTTGACTGCTGAAGGGTCTTCTCCCTTTCCATCTTCCCTCTTATTTCTTGTAGGATTTCTTTTTTTTCCCCTCAAAAAAGGAGTAAGAAGCATCTTTGTAGCTCTCGTTCAAGAAGGTGTTTCCTGTGTAGTCTTGAATTTTACCATGGAGTGCTCTTTCAATCAATCCTTTGTGTATTACCGGGTATTATGTCTAACATTTAAACAGAGGATCACCTGCTAAAAGCATAGGTTTCAGGAGAGCCTACTATGATTGCTCATCACTATCACTTAGAATTATTACATCTCCAGATGTAGCAACCTGTAGTAGTATTGAATTCACCAGCTTCAGGAAACTGAATTATATTTTATAGAGTATGATGTCCACTGTCCTAGTTACATGCGAATAGAAAATACGTGCTTGACCCCAAAAGGTTGCAGCTCAACTTAAAAGAAAAAACAATGCATGCATTTAAAAGCAAAATAAGACAGTAGGATGAGAGAAAGTTGTGGAGAAATACAGTAATAATTTTGTCTCTTGATTCTAAATTTTGAACACTTGTTTCCCCAACCAGTCCCTTATCCTCTTGTGAAAGAGGAATAAAAGCACGATGAGTCTTTTCCACCCCCTGTCAAGTCTGAGGAAATTAAATTCCTTCTAACACTACTTTTTTTCAGGCTGAGTAATCTGTGTCTTGTCAGTCTGCCACTATATAACTCCCGGTGCATCACAAAACTGTATCTGGATAGGAGATCAGCAAGCACTCAGTGAGCAACACTCACTCAGTTGTCCTAGGGCAGTAGTGATGCCTCCCTATGCATATGGCAAGTATGGCTGGAAGACCCTGCATGCTACCTACAAAGTGAACGAATGGCTCTTGCATCAGAGTTAACAGATCATAGAATATCTCAA